>NC_135797.1:4277500-4600000 GCF_051106095.1 Pogona vitticeps | reverse complement strand
ATTTCACAGAATCCCCTCCCGTACCTTCCTTATTTTATGTGTTTCCTTTGACACCCGCAAGGAGTAAAACCCAAGGGGCCCAGAAATCAATGAGCAAGTTTTTACTTTCTTTATCACGTCCTTGCTTTGATTTAGGATACAAGAGTGAGGAATACTATAACCATGCACTTGTAGTCACATTCAGAAGTTGCATTTAATATTTTTTAATATTGACTCTGCTAGAACTACATAATTTTCTGGAGAGATTCTGAGATATTTTAACTCAGAAACGTCCCTTTCCCCAACCTCTGGATACAAGACACAAGTGTTTGTACAAATTATATATATATATATATAAGGCTTTCTGGGTAAACATGATATTTAAGGAATGGTTCTTTCCACTGCTGTTCTCACAGTGAATTTCCAAAACTGAGCAAGGATTTGAATTCAGCTCTCCTGAGTCCTAATCCGTGACTCCGTCCACAACACCGTCAAAATTTATAGGGAAAACTAAAACAGGGTGGGGAAAACTATCAGAAAAAGAAAGCACATGTAGGAAACAATATCACTATGGCAGATATATTTATATATATATAATAGAAACAGAGAGGGACGGAGAAACACAGCATGATTAATTTAAATTAATTAATGAGTTTCTCCCTACCAGACTGTCTTTATATGAGTCCCACTGGAGATTAAGATCATTCAGAAGTGGAATGGCTAAAGCTGATCGGCCGCCGATCCTTCCCTCTCTTTCCTATTCCACATGTTTTAAACAACAACACCCCATATTCTTGAGAATCAGGAATGCTGTCGGGTGGATTCTGAGGGTTGCAGCCCACAAAAGTGCAATTTTCTGAGCGCTGATTTTGGTTTTCCAAGCCCATCAACACAACTCTGCTTCGGAGAACGTTTTCCCACGCACCACGAAATCTAGATCCTTGTACTGCATTTGTCCCCTTGCTGAAAATCTCCTTCCCTCTTTATTCCCCTTATTCAGAGTGCTGTGTTTTGCAAACGCCTCCTTGAAATACTCACAAACGTTACCCATTTTTTACCTCTTAATTGCAGAGGCGCTGAAGGAACCGCAGCTGTGTTACGTCCTGGACGGGATTCTTTTTCTCTACGGCATTATTGTGACGTTCTTGTACTGCCGAATGAAGGCGAGTCATTCCGGATCTTTTAGATTAAAAAATGCACCAGTGAATTTTTGTAAATGAGGAGGGCTAGGATCTTGTAACCTTTCAATGAGGTCCTGTGGGGGGTGTAGAATAAGATTGGTTTGGTTTTCTTAAGTTCGGCTGAGCCCTGTAACCACTACACCACACTGCCTCTCTGCTGAGATACGGTTGCCCCCACATGTGGTGTAATTTCTTGTTTTATATCTTTTGTTGGTATGATTTGTTCATTCAGAACCAACTTCGAGCAAATCTAAAATAGGACTCATTTTAGCGATTAAAAAAAAAAGAGTCGCTACAAATACAAAGAAGAAACAATTAAGCCCCCACCCTCAAAAAGAAGCTAGTAGATTATTACATTATTTTGTGGAGTGGGGAATCAAAAAGTAAACCGTGATGCTCACACCATGCTGTGAATTTTTTAAACTGTGATTCTAACCTCGGAAATGACTTTATGCTGGGATTTCCCCCTTTCTCAGATCCAGAATCGAAAGAAATCAAAAGCTCCCCCGGTGTCCGACTACGAGGGTACGTCCTGCCTGATTTCGCTTCGGTGCTAAAATCTTAGAAATTAAAAGCGGTACATTTTCTGTCTGTCTCTGTCCCCCCCCCAATAAATCTGCAAAACGGTACGAAGTGGGGGGAAAAACCCATTGCGTTTTGCACAGATATTGCTGAGGTATCCCACACTGAATTACCCGGTTGGGTTTTCCTTCAACCGGACGGGGGGAGTATGGGAACTGTAGTCCTGGAGCTAGAAATACAGTAGCTCTGCTCTCCAGTAGCTCTGCTTGCTATCTGAGACAATCAGTTTGCGTTGCCCAACAGTAGGGCCGGCTGTGGGATTTTTCTGTGTGTGAGTCAAGAGTCCTAGGTAAGCGTGCTCAACAATTTCGATGCGTTGAAGAGTGGGATGGGGATGATCTGAGGATGGCCATTTTTGAGGAGGAACATCTTCGGATCCTTGCTGTCCAGGAAGGAGACACTAGCATCTTGTGCTCAGGGGGTGGGGGGGGTTCACTGCCCTTCTAGCTGCGAATCCTTGCCCCCTAGAGATGTCGCCACCCCGGGTCAAAGCCCCACAGCCAGCCAGGAGGGGCCTGAGTGGCTTTAGCAGGAAGGACTGGTTTTCTGCATGAGGCATCTTTCAGAAAATAGAGATGCTCCTTTCCACAATGGAAACAAGCATGGTGTAGGGAGGGCACCAGGGGGGGACCCAGATCAGAAGTAACTAGAAAAGGCGGTTGGGGGCACCAATTTATTTCCTCCACCTTCATTTCATTTCTTTTCCGTTTGTTTGTGTGTTTGTTTATGTGCTGATGAAAACAATATTTCTTGCAACGGGTAGTAGCATCTTCTCAAATTTGCACAGATTTTTGCACTGTGTGACTTTTTATACTTCCTTCCTTCCTTCCTTCTATCCATCATCAGCTCCTTCCTTCCTTCTATCCATCATCAGCTCAATGTATTCACGAAGGCTTTCACGGCCGGGATCTAATGGTTGTTGTGGGTTTTTCGGGCTCTTTGGCCGTGTTCTGAAGGTTGTTCTTCCTAACGCTGTGACAGATAATCTCTCTTCCTTATCACAACAATACACCCACAACAAGACACACTAATCACCCATCTACAGAAAAGGACAAAAGCTGACCTCACAGCCATAAATACTGCACTCCCAGGCCAAACTACACCAGAGCACAGAGTGCTGTCCTCTGAAGATGCCGGCCACAGAGACAGGCGAAACGTTAGGAAGAACAACCTTCAGAACATGGCCGAAGAGCCCGAAAAACGCACAACAACCATCATCAGCTCCTTCCTTCCTTCTATCCATCATGAGTACCTTCCTTCCTTCCTTCCCACTGCCATTTGAGCATTTCTAGTCTCAGGATTGGTGTGTGTGTGAAATCTGAGTTTTCCTTAAACTGTTGATTTTTAACAGGCCAAAACTCAACAGGGGAAGTTGCTTCTGTGTTGCTCAATTTCTGTGCCGGGGGGGGGGAAGGTGGATGGGGAGAGAGAGTCTAATTTCTGCTTCTCCTGCTGAGCTCACAGGAAGCTTGCAGTGACAAAAGGATGAGAAAAACCACCCTCTTATGAATGCCTAATAAACAGAAATTCCTTCCCCCACCCCAAGTTAGTCTTCTCTTGTTTTAGTAAGAGATTTGGCAAAAGATTGAGGTTCTGTGTAATAGCCTTTTCTGACGAGTTAGTTTCAAAATTCCAAACAGAGTGATCAGTTTTAGATGCACCGGGAAGGGAAAGATGAACATAAGCATATATTTGGCCTCGTGCATCTTGTTTTTTTCTGCTCAAAAATCTCACTTCTCTTATTTGCCTCTCTTTTTTCCAGAAAGTGGAAGGCGTCTATACGGTAAGCCTTGCCCCTTTTGGTCTGCAGATAAAATTGACCGCTCAAGGCACTGTAACGTGGCCCATTTGGGATTATGTGGATTATTCATTTGCAAAATTTCAAAATCGCTGGGGGCAGCTGGTTTTGCTATTGAAAATGCTTAGATGTGTCCGAAACCCACTTCCTACAACATTTTATGAATTCTCCCGGCATCTGTGTGAGCCAATAAATATTTCAGGCAGAAATCATCAATCTTCCCTACTGGGGCCAAATTGTAGATTATAGGCAGTGTCTTATTTGAATCTGAAACCTAGGAGACTTCCAGAGACGTCAATCCTACCTACCTTTGTGACGGAACCGTCAGACATGCAAATGAAGCCTGTGCTTACTTCCCAATGACCAATCACAAATCAGCAACAGGCCAGTTATGCAAATTGCAGGAGGCGGGGGGGAAACGCCGTGACGACCACGGCATTTTAAGTGCGCCTTCAAATGCAGAGTCTTTGTAATTTATAACAGTAGGAGCCCCTTATCCACTGATTTACTTATCTGAAAACATGAAAAGAAAAATCTCAACAAATACATATATTTTAATGACGAAGTTTGCAGAAATGGCCATTCAAGGGCGCCAGAGTCCAATGCTATGGATAGTGTTCGCTAGCGAAATATATTTCTTGATGTCATTAACAAAACTGGCCACTAGGGGATGCCAGAGACCATGCCATGCAAGGTTGGCTTGGAACTGGTCTCTCATGGGGGGTCCTAATGTCGTTTCTTCTCTGTTTTTAATCTGAAATACTAATTTATCTTTGTTATTGTGATTTCCCCTTTTTTTCCCTTCCTGCCTGTAGGGCCTTAAAATGCGTGAGGCTGACGAATACATGCCCCTGGAGCTTCGAAAACAGGTTCCAACAGAGCAGCCCCCCGAACAAGGCTCATTGGTGGGGTAGCTGTTTTCTCTGGAGCAGCGAGATGAAATTGCATGACTCTACTTTAGATGCCAGTAACCAGAGGAAAAAAGACCCCCCCTTTTTCCCAGCTTTGGGAACAAGGACTCCATCTTCTTGGCAAATCAGCTGAATGGATTTGGATGGCACTTCTGTAAATCTCGTATGTATGATATAAGCTTCCTTCTAACCCCTAGCAGAATAGCTAGGGTGAGAGAGAAGGTAGCTCCAGACATGTATGAATCTCTTTTTTAATCAGAGTTTCGAAAAACTTGCTTTTCCAGGTACGTCCTCCCCCAAAAGATTCTGGACCTGTATTCAAAAAATCAACATTTTTCAAACCCTCTTTTTAACACTGTCATCCCTGCTCTGATGTTTTATTATATCATTTCGTATTGTATCTTACTACTTCTTTTTAAAATAAATAAATAAATAAAATGCAGGAACTTCTTGGCCTGCCAAGTAAACCTCAGTGGATAAACCCATTCGCACCGGGATGTTTTCATGGTTGGAGTGCTGGGTTCGAGTTTCCCCACTGGGTCATGAAATGCCCTGGGAGATGTGGGCTGATAATTAGTTACACAACCGGGCCTACCTCACAGGGTTGTTGTGAGGGTAAAATGAGGACTGGGAGCACCATATATATACTATTCTGCTATTATTTTTCTCGAATACTGAGCCCGATATAAAGCAGTAACTCAGGGGACAGATATGCACAAAGGAATAGACTGTATCTGAGCAAGTGCAGAGTCCCGGTGGCCTCAGAACAGATTCAGGACCATGGATAGCTACTGGGAAATATAAAACTAAAAAAAAAACTCCCCAAGGCTCAATTTGGATCGTAATGCGTCCAGAAAGCGCGAACAGTGTAACTGAGGCTGGGATGTCACAGAAAGCTGTCTGCGGGGGATGCAAACTTTTCCGTACTGCGTCCGGCACCTAAATAGTGCTCATTGTTCACACAGAAATGTGAGGAAGCGCTGCCTTCTGCCTCCAGAGATGCCACCCATGCTGCGGTGGGTACGCACAAACAGGACTATTTAAAAAGGCCCAATAAGATCTCAGGATGCTCGCTGGATGCGCACTGCGAGGGGAGGTTCTCATAGGTCATCAGGAAATCACATAGAAATGAGGGGGGTCTCCTCAATCTGGAACTCGCTGTACACTGCAACATTTTGTTGCAGGTTTTGCTAGCATAAGCCTAGGGCAGCCTCAGGTGTTGTATAATGGAGGGCGTGTTGCCACAACGAGATGGAGTTATCCACATGCACAAGTTTTGCCAGTGCAGATTTCCAGATGTGACAGAATTCTTCAGATGAATAAACACCAGGGGCAAAAAAAAAAAAAAGTTTCCAAAAGGCCATAGCAAGGGGAGGGGAGCATGTCCAACCATCCACCGTTGGTGGGATCAAAAGCCATCGAACGCCCTTCCAAACACAGGAAAGAAAGGCCCATAGGATGATATTGAAGCGATCCATCATGGGAGAGAAGAGGAGGAAAAATTAAATTCCGCTACGAACGGAACGCAGCAACGAAACAGCCATTTCCGATCCTTGGCACACTACACCGAACTGGGTCTGTTTGTGGGGAAATGGCTTTGTCAGCGGCAGGGTGGTATGTTCTGGCTTGCCGTTCAAACCAAGGCTCGGCCGACCACAAAATAAATATTGAGGGTTTTCCGTTTCCACTGGAGCACACACACACACCCCTCGGGTACGGCCGTAACAATACACAGAACCCATACTTTCCAGTGTGAAAAATGCAGTGATAAAATCAATGCCTTTCCTTGGCGTAAATTTATCTGATGTTAATTGGGCCTACATGCATTTTCTCTTGTCTGTTCCAATAAGAAATAAGGGCAGGAAAGCTGCACGTTGGGGGTAAGAGAAAAAAACAACAACACAAAGCCAACGGGATGACTCAAAAGTGGCTCATTTCCTGTGGGTTCAAGGCTCAGATTTATTTTTGTCCTGGCGTCCTTTGCAATTCTTGAAGGAAGGAAGTGGCCTCGAACACAGAACAGCATAAATCCTATCCTTGTTGACATGGACATAAAAACCCGCTGATTCACAGATAAGATGCAGGAGGTGACAAGAGTGGAAAAAGATATTTACAATGAACGAGGCATTGTATATTTCTCCCTGTTTTACTCGCTAGCATCCTTGTAGGTTAAAGCCAGCGCTTGGCAATGTCACCTTAAAAAAAAAACTCTACAAAACCCAGCATCCCCAAGCCAGCCATGAACTGATAGGGTTTGTAGTCCAAACCCAAAAAGCTATGGTTAAAATTAGGAAGCGAAAAGGAGAACTGAGTGCCAACCGGCTTCTCCAACAAGAGCAGAGAAAAGTGAAAAGGGATGTTCATGTTTCCGGCTCATATTTTATCTCACGTGGAGTATCTGCATTTTGAGGAGGCGTCTCTTTCTGAAATATTTAGAAATATTGTCCCACCAATACAAGTCCGCAGGCAAATACAGTTTATTTATGGGTTGCAGAGATTTTGGGTTTTGGTTTAATTTCTTTAGCTGCGCAGCAGAAGTGCAAGGATTCACAGAGCGAATACCGCTTCAAGTTCCCTTTTCTCATTAACTGGCACTTACAGTCTCTGTAACTCGCTCAGAGATACTAGTAGGAGAAAGAAGAAAAGGTTTCGTGACTCGCTGTTTAACAGATCAAACAGCAGATGGAGAAGCATGACTGCTTTCAACAACAGACCTCAACAGATTCAAGAGAGGGTGAAACATTGAGCAGGGAGGCGGGGCTCTCTTGGAAGTCAGAGGGAGGAAAGATACGATTGGTTCCTGCTGGATTGATTGACACTCGAGAAAGGTCCCTCCCAGCCAAACTTGCTAAAAGCAGCCTGCAAGGTTGCAAAAACTCCAACATTTAGCCCCAAAGTGTGTGGTGAGCTGAACCCGACAGGAGGGGCAAACACGAAATCTCAAAATAATCCTAATTCCTGACTGTTCTGACCATCGAGTCTGGGTTTAACTCTTAGCTTCAACATCTACCTAGGGAGATTTTTAAAATACACACACTCCCCCCCACACACACAATTTGGGCTATTTCTTGTCTAACCCACCCTTCCCAGCTAGGAAAGACGCAGACTGATGAGGGTTTGTGGAGCTTGCTCATTTTTTTCAGATTTTTTCTTAGCCCTCCAATAAAGACAATTACCCACCCCTGTTTTTTTTATTGTTCTCTCTACTGATGATGATGATGATGATGATGATGATGATGATGATTATGATGATGATGATGATGAGAGTGGGGTTCTGACCGTCCCCAAGTTAAAACCCCTTCCTTTCCTATCTGAAGAAGAAAAGAGGAAGAAAGCAGATCAAGCCGACGGAACCCGGAAATTGTGCCCAAGGGTGGCATGCTATTTTTTAGTAAATCTGCGGTTCTCCCCCTCTTCCGCCCGGGCCGGAACTAGCTGCCGTCGCTACGACAACGACCGGAAGTGGCGTCGCGGCCGCTCGGCGGCGCTGCAGGGGCGGAAGTGACGTGTTTTTGTGGTGGGGGAAGGAAGTTTCTCAGCGAAGAAGGCGGCGGCGGCGGCGGCGGCCTGAGGCGGGTCGTGCGAGCCATGTCAACGGGCAGCGCGGGGCCACGCGAGTCCGGGGCTTCCGGAGGGTGAGGAGGCCGCGCCGGGCGGGAGGGGAAGGGAAGACCCCAGGAGGGGAGCGGGGGGGGAACGGACCCTGGTAGGCCTCGGGCCTCCTTCTGTGGTGGTGGGGGGGGCGGGGCGGTTTTGGGGGGCGAGGACTACAACTCCCATCATCCCCTCCTCCTCAGCCCCCCCCCCCGCCCCGCGGGCCCTGCCTGTAGGGGAGGAAAGGCTGGGCTTCAGGGCGGGACCCAGAGTGCCGACCCCCTCACGTTTTGCCGCCTGAGGCCAAGCAGGGAACGAAGCCCCCCCCCGTGGGGGAGGGTGTGACTGAAGAGGGGGGGTCGTCCCAGCAGCCCCGAGTGGGTTTAGCCCAGGTGGAAAAATTCCCTACTCCCTTGGAGGACAACTCCCAGCAACACCCCCCCCCCGGGCCCGCATGCCTGGCGGTGAAGAGGCTTCTGGGAGTTGTAGTCCCAAGACACCTCCCCCTGGGGGTTCCCCTTCCTCCCCCCCAAGGGTGGGAATACCTGAGGTTGGAGATCCTCCCAGCGCCACCTTTTCTCTTCTTCCATCTCCTCCTCTTCCTAAGGCTGGTGGGAAGGAGAACAGGATCAAAAGCTTTAACCATTAAAAGACAATTTGTTAAATCATTTCATAAGAAAGGTTGGGAGTTCGAATCCCACTCCTGGGTCTCCTTGAGAGGGGCTGGGCTTGATGCTCTCTAGGGTCCCCTTCCAGCTCTGCCGTTCTAAGATGAGGATGATGATCCCTAGGGGCAGTGGGAAGAATGCAATGGAAACCCACAATAGGGCTAGATGGCTGAATAATTTAATTATTTCCTCAGGTTTCGCATCTGCTTTCCCCCACCCCCGGACAGCTGCCGCACTTTGCTTTTAAGATAGTGATTCCCCACCCTGGGGTCCCCGGAGTTTCTTGGACTACAATTCCCAGAAGCCTTCACCACGAGCTGTGCTGGCCAGGATATCTGGGAATTGTAGTCGAGAACATATGGGGACCAGTGCTTTAAGGGCATATATCCCTGTTCTTCCATTTATTATGTGATTTATATGTCACCTTTCTCCCCGTAGGAGATCCAAGACAGCTCACAGTGGATAGAACAACATATTTAAAAACACTATGTGCCTATCGTATTTTTAAAACGAATGAAGCATGTATTAAGATTTTTTTTAAGGGAGTTTAAAAACAGTTCAAAAATATTTAAAAATCTGCAAGTTTGTCTTTCAGTTTTAGGAATATTAAATGAGGCCTGGTAC
Source organism: Pogona vitticeps (assembly GCF_051106095.1). Taxonomy (NCBI): domain Eukaryota; kingdom Metazoa; phylum Chordata; class Lepidosauria; order Squamata; family Agamidae; genus Pogona; species Pogona vitticeps. Next base: position 4,590,663 of record NC_135797.1, on the reverse strand, counting down.
TAACCCAGATAGTTATTGTCATTGGGAAAAAAAACCTCCTTAAACATGAGAAGGGGGGTTGACAAAAATCAGGGAAAACGAACAAAAGGGGTCTTCCATTGTTAAACATGGTGTTTAAATGACAGAAGCTGCCCTCTGGCCGATTTGAACTTTTTGAGGATTAAAATCGGAATCTTCTCTGTGCAAAACACACCATTCAGCTGCAGCCCTTACCTTATTTGTTCCAGGGATAAAGAAAACTGCACTGAAAGAACATTTGCTACCTTTTGAGGGTTTAACATACAGTAATCTGGCATGTGCTATCTTCCTCCCTCCCCGATTATTGCTTTCACATCGGGTGCCCCGTGTGGGTGCCGTAGCTGAGGTGCTGATCTAGAAATATCTTACCTCTTTGACATCCTCGTGGGCCCATGAATTGAATTCACTGCTGATTTTGATTTGCCCCCCCCCCCCCCAGGCTTCCTTCTCTCTTTTTTTGGACATCCTGGGTTTTTGATGTTGATCGGCTCCTTGTGGGTGGGATTGAGTACTTGTGATTTAACCGTCCGTCGTTAGCTGCCCAAAATAGTCCTTAGTCACTAGATGGACAGGATATAAATGTCATGAATAAAATAAATAAATAGAAGTCCCTAACTCGGTGATGAGCTCAACAGATGGCTTAGGCAACCCTGTCTTGCTAATTTAATCCCTCATCAGTAATAGTAGAACATGCCCATATCATGTGGTGTGGAGCAAACGAAAGCAGAGCGCTCAAGAACATGATATAAGTTGATAAGTGTTATGGTGACTTTACAGAGCTGAGATTTGCTTCTGCACCTTGGCAAAGACTGTGTGTATGACCATCTCACAATCTTTTTTTGTTTTGTCTTCCGAGTTACCTTCAGTCTTATTTTCTGCTCATCTTCATGCTGCCGACTGCATTCCAGGCAGCCCCAGCACTCACAGTTAAGCGTAGAGAGGATGGATAAAGTTGACTGTTTATGAAGAGCCCTGCCCTGTATCGAGACCTTGTCAGGGTAGCCTATAAATCTCACTGGGAACTGGGGTAAAAAATTGCCTTTTTTGGACTGTGGCTTCCAGATATTTTGGGGCACTAACCTCCTGGCTGGGGAGGCGGCAGAATTCTGGAAGTCGCAGTCTAAAATATTGAATCTTTGCAAGTTCCACTCTCCCTGGATAAATAAACTCCGGCCTATCTCAGACTTAGGGAAAGGTTGGGAGTTCGATTCTCCCCATGGGCCTCCATGACAAAGGACTGGACTAGATGATCTTTAGAGTCCCTTCCTTCTCGGCGGTTCTTATTTATTTATTGATTGATTGATTTGATTTTATTTATATCCCGCCCATGTGGTCTGGTCTGGTTCTAAAATGAAATACCGAGATAAGGAATCAAAGCTGTTCAAATGTGATGTTCTAACTTTTAAGTCTAGTGGCCATAGGGGCAAGAATTCTAAGGAAAAGCTTCTGCTCTGAAGGATTATTTCTTGTCTTTCTATCTTCCAGGCGTCGTAGCAAGTGGGACCAGCCTGGGCCATCCCCAGCGGTCTACCTCCTTCCTGCCACCGCCCCTGGGCCAGGCCGCCCCATTCCGAGTAGCGGAGATGGCGTCTCCGGGACATCGGGATCTGAGGGTTCAGCAGCCCCTCTGGGAGCTCTCGACGCGGCGGCTGCCGTGGCTGCCAAAATCAACGCTATGTTAATGGCCAAAGGGAAGCTGAAGCCGGCACCGAACGCGGCAGATAAGGTCTGTGTCTGGCAGTGTGTGGGAAAGTATTGGACGCGAGGCCGGTAATGAGCAAGCTGAAACCAAAGCCGGCACAGCCCAAATGATGGGATGTGCAAACAAAGAACAGGAAAGTGGTCTGGAGCTTATCGGTGAATCCGAACTAGAAGTAGGAAAATAAACAATATTCTCCCATGTAAGGAAAAGAATTCTGTCTGACAGAAGTGGATTGAGAGTCGCATCAGCTCACACTGAAACCAGCCTGTCCGTGTTTTGGTGCTATAATGGTTTTCCCCATTTTTGTTATACAGTAGGACCCCCTTATCCACGGGATAAGTATGATTCACTTATCCGTAGTCTGAAAATATTAAAATAAAAATTCCAAGAAATGTATATTTTAATGATGAAGTTTGCAGAACTGGCCATTAGAGGGAGCCAGAGGCCATGCTGTGGATCGTGTTTGCTATCAAAATAGCATTCTGTGTTTTTCAGCATCTGTAGGGGGATTTGGAACCGATCCCCCACAGATACGGGGGTCCGACTGTGTGTCCTGAAATGGAGCAATGTGGCCTTGAAATCTGGCCTGCAACCCCCATAGCCCAATGGATGGGTCAAATAAGAACCTACGTGGGGTAAATTATGTAGGGGTCCTCTAGGGCAGTGGTTTCCCAACCTTAGGTCCCCAGATGTTCTCGGACTACAACTCCCAGAAATCCTGGCCAGGCACAGCAAGTGGTGGAAAGGCTTCTGGGAGTTTTAGTCCAAGAACATCTGGGGACCCAAGGTTGGGAACCCCTGCATTTAGGACAACTAACTTTATAAAGTATACGCCGCTTACAGTGACTATATTATATGGCGTTTCAACCTGTGAACAGTTCTCTTTGATATGCAGCCTGTTCTTTGCTCTGGATGCCAACTTTTTTCTAACTTTGTCCTTGTATTTTAAAGAGGGTGTTAATCGTTTTATGCGAACTCTTCAGTCAGGAGTTGGGAAAATGGGTTTTAAAAAACGATACCGGTCTTACCAAGCCGGCATGGCTGCCGAATTTAACATTTCTCCAGCTTTGTGATCAGTTTCTTTCTCTTTGGAAGCTGGAAAGTCTGGACTTAGAGAGAGAGAGAGAGAGAGAGAGAGAGACTCTTTTCCTAGTCTGTGGGCCCGGAGTCCCATTTCTGTGAGGAAATTTGGCTAGAATTTGCTCCTATCTTACCTTGTTGCTCTCCTTCCTTCCAACCTGTTCACAGCTTCAGGCCCCTGGCAAAGGGCCAGCCGCCAGCAAGAGTAAAGACGACCTTGTTGTTGCCGAAGTGGAGATCAATGACGTGCCCCTGACCTGCCGAAACCTCTTGACCAGGGGCCAGACCCAAGACGAGGTCAGGCTTACGACTCTTAAATTCTTTTGCATCTTGCACTTTGCTTCCTACTTTGTTTTCTTAAAGCCGAAGTGGGTGAGTTCCTAAATCCTGGGCAGGAAGCTGGCTTACAACCCCGTTACACACACAGACACAGAGACACAGACACACACAGACACACACACACAGACAGACACAGACACACGCACAGACACACACAGACACCAATCAGCGTCCAGGGGAGAAACAAAACCCAATCCAGACAGAAATCTGGAAAAAGCTGGCCCACACCTGATTCCCCTGCTCCACTTATGAAGCTCATCGGCTGTCTTTAATGCACTTATTGTCTTCCTTTACCTCGTCTTCTCTGCATGGATTTGTGGAACCTCCAGTCATCATATAATTATGAATAAGAATTTGATGGAGATGAAGAAGGTCTACAGTGGTGCCTCGCTAGACAATGATAATCCGTTCCACTGAAATCGCTGTCTAGCGAAATCATTGTCTAGCAAAAAGCAAATCGTCATCTAGCGAAAATCATTTTGTGAAGCAGGGACCAAACATTGTCCAACGAAATTCCCCCATAGGAATCACTGTTTTGCGAATTGCTGTAGCAATCGCAAAAAAATGTCTAGCGAAAAAAACTGTCATACGGGGTAACTGTCTAGCGAGGCACCACTGTATTACATTTGTGTTCCTTTATCTGGGTTTCCTCAAAGTGACTGTGGAGAGGGAAAAATGCTGGATTTAACCGTTAGTCTTCTCTAAGAGGGCTTTAAAAAAACAAACCTTGCTCATTAGCACATTTCCCTCCTGTCTGCAGATAAGTAAACTGAGCGGTGCGGCCGTCTCGACCCGAGGGAGGTACATGACTGCAGAAGAGAAAGCAAAGATCGGGCCTGGGTGAGTCCCTCCGTGTTTTTCATGCCGCCTTCTTGGTTGGTCTCCAGAATGGACGTGAAAGGGATCCTTGTGTGACACGCCTGCGGGGTGCGGGGTTGAGGGTGGCGGTGGCCTTTGCTTAGCAGCCGTGTCACAGGTCGGAAGCAGCAAGAAAAGCTGCCGAGAGAACTTCCAGAGAGAGGCATCGGAAAGCTTTATCAGAGTGACTTACGAGTCAGTACCTTCTTGATCTCGGGTTGCTGGACAAGGTGCCCGGGCTCAAAAAGGTGCTTGTTAAAACACATGCCTATAGAGTTGGCAGTGGATTAGGTTGCTTCAGCTGGGGGAACAGAAAGTTTTAGAAAATCTGTATTTGTGGTTTTGTTTTAACAGAGACCGGCCATTGTACTTGCACGTTCAGGGGCAGACGCGAGAACTGGTTGACAGTAAGTAACTTGGCTGATGCAAGGCCATGGATGGCCAACATGCCACCTTTTACTTGAGACAGTTAGACCTAGTTCATCTGGTAGGCCTACTCAGGCAGGGGCGTCTGGGTGCCATGAAATGGGGAGCGGCTTTCCTGATTGATTGGCTGCTGGGGCCCTGCCGTTCCGCCCAGCGCTACATTGGGCTGGATTGGAGGCCTTCCAAAAACACCACTCTGTGTCTAAAATCCAGGGTCCGTCTCCGTCCGTGGACTCACCAAGGAGGACCGGAGAATTCTCTCCCCAAGGAACTTAGCAATTTTGCCGAGATCACCTGCCTTGTTCTCAGCAAATAAAGACGGGAAGATCTTGTAGGGTGAACGGAGTGGGCTTTCTATTTGGGTGTGTCTCCCAACCGCTTCCCTTGTCCTACAGGAGCCGTGAACCGGATCAAAGAAATCATCACTAACGGTGTCGTAAAAGCTGCTACGGGATCTAGTCCGACATTCAACGGAGCGACGGTCACGGTCTACCACCAGCCGGCGCCCATCGCTCAGCTGCCTCCCGCTGTGAGCCAGAAGCCTCCATTCCAGTCAGGGGGAGTAAGTATTGATGTGTGTGTATGTGTGTGTGTGTGTGAGAGAGAGAAACAGGATGATCACTACTGTCCCCTAGGGCAGAGGTGAGGAAGGTGAACCCACCTTCCACAGCTTCTGCAGGTGGGTGGGTGGGTGGTGGTGGTGGGGAAAACCCTACATTTCCCGCCCCCCCAAAGCACTTTCCGTTTTCAAAGGCAGCCAGGAGAGCACCATGATTTTTTGGGGGGGTGGGTGGGTTCACAAGCTGATGATTACTACCCTGAAATCCAAACTGGAGATTGGTGCTTGGTCGCTCCTCGCTTCGATCATTTTACAGGTTTTGTCCGAGCCGGGCGCCTCCTGTGAGATGTGCTGGGGGTGCAAACGTTGGCCCCTGAGCGCATCGGAGGGCACCTTAGCCCAGGCGTTAGGGTGACATGACTGGAAAACCCTTGTGTTTTGCCGGCTGATGGTTATAGTGGCCGGATAGGTTTGCGTCCTGTGTGTTCATTCAGGCCAACTCTCCTCCCCTTGCCCAGGCCAACCACCTAGAGGACTAAGAAGGCAGAGCTTGTTGAGCAGGGCTTTTGCCGATACGATCCTCTTAGAGAAAACAGGATGGAGAGAGGGGTCCAACTTCTAGAAGAGGAAAGACCTCACTGTGCCGTCCAACAACATGGTCTTCTGGCTTGGCCTCAGCCGGGGTGTTTGCCCTCCGGGTTTGCCCTCCAGCTCCCCCCCCAAACCGGTCCGATGAGGCTGGCAGTGCAGGGCGCGAGGTGGGGGAACGGGGTTACTGCAGGATAGAATCCGTGTGCACTTTTGGATTAGAGAAAGCCAAGCGTGCTGCTTATTTACCTCCCCACAGAGCTTAAAGCCTTCTGCGGACGGTTGACAGTTGGGATTGGGCAGGCTATATAATTCCTATCCCCCTCGTGAGTTGGGTATTCAAGGTACCGATCTTGGAAAGACGGAAGGCTGAGTCCACTTTGAGCTGGGGCCACCAGAATCTGCTGTGATCAAGCTCAGGTTTTGAGCAGAGTCTTGGGTGCAGTGCTGCAGTGTAACCACTGCTCCGTGAGGATCCTATAAGGTTTTGGGTCTGGAGTGCTGCGTTTGGGGGAGCCACTGCAGCAGGGTGTCACCGTGCATTCCTGTGCCTTTCTGTGCACTTTGACTTCGAAGTGGTCCTCAAGCTGATGGATAACTTCCTCTAGGAACCTTAAGGACCGCCTTTCTCGAAAGGGACTGTTTGTGTGCATTTCCTGTTCCTGGGGTTTGGGGCAAGAACCCAAGCAAGGTGGGATTCGCGCAGAGGGAGGAACAGGCTCCCAGCCCTCCTTTTTGCCCTCTGTGTTGCAAAATGCGAAGCCTCAAACCGCCCCCTAGGCGTCCATGCGAACATAACGGTCAGTCCGTTTATGCGTCTGGATGGCTGCGCCTGCCGAGGTCCGGGGGCCAAGGCCGAGCCTCCAAACGCCGGTCTCTGTGTGCCCGCAGATGCACTACGTCCAGGACAAGCTGTTTGTCGGCCTGGAGCACGCCGTGCCCACCTTTGGCGTCAAGGAGAAAGTCGAAGGTCCCGGCTGCTCCTACTTGCAGCACATCCAGATCGAGACGGGCGCCAAGGTCTTCCTCCGGGGGAAGGGCTCCGGCTGCATCGAACCCGCCTCCGGCCGAGAAGCCTTTGAGCCGATGTACATCTATATCAGGTGGGACATGGTCTGGTTTCAGAGCTGATGGGAGTGTCCCAGGCGAGAATAATGGGTGTGCATGGTAGCCTAGGAACGGGTGGCGCTGCGGGTTAAACAGCAGAAACCTCTGTGCTGCAAGGTCAGAAGACCAGCCGTCGTAAGATCGAAGCCACATGACGGAGTGAGCGCCCGTCGCTTGTCCCAGCTCCTGCCAACCTAACCGTTCGAAAGCATGGAAATGCGAGTAAATAAATAGGTACCACCACGGTGGGAAGGTCACGGCGTTCCGTGTCTAGCCGCGCTGGCCACGTGACCACGGAAACTGTCTTCGGACAAACGCTGGCTCTGCGGCTCGGAGATGGAGATGAACACCGCGCCCTAGAGTCGGACACAACTGGTCTGAATATCAAGGGGAACCTTTACCTATGGTAGCCTATGTAGTGGGGAGTGTTTCAAATTAGATTCAGAACCATTTCATTAGCTTAATATTTAATAGGAGTTGAGAGTAAGCCAGAGGTTTCCAATAAATAAGGTGAGGGCAGTTTTGTCTTGAATTGTTCGTAATACAAGGTATATAATACAATACCTTGCACATTACAAGATGTAACTCAGGATAGATTACAAGGGTTTTTTTTTCTCTTGGGGATCCCTTCAGTATGGAAAGGGCAGGCTTTCTGATGGCAGGGCGCTTCTGAAATTGAGGGGAAAGCTGCAGATACTGAATCCGGGAACCCCTAGGGCAGCGTGGGTTGTGCCTCTTGGTGGGTTTTCAACAGAATTTGACAGGGTGTGCGGGCGTGTGTTTTCCTACAGCCATCCGAAACCAGAAGGCCTTGCAGCTGCCAAAAAGCTCTGTGAGAATTTACTACAAACAGTAAGTCAAATGTCTTACTATTTGCACAAATCACATGAAGCTTCCTTCCTTCCTTCCTTCCTTCCTTCCTTCCTTCCTTCCTTCCTTCCTTCCTTCCTTCCTTCCTTCCTTCCTTCCTTCCTTCCTTCCTTCCTTCCTTCCTTCCTTCCTTCCTTCCTTCCTTCCTTCCCTCCCTTCCTTTCTTCCTTTCTTCCTTTCTTTCTTTCTTTCTTTCTTTCTTTCTTTCTTTCTTTCTTTCTTTCTTTAAAGAAGTTAGTGGACATGAACGTACCCATGGGGAAGTTCAAAATGACCTTTTACGGGAGGGATGAGCACTTAATTCATTTCATCGCGAAGGAATCTAACAGCTTGGTCTTCTCTGAGCGGGGCCTTCTAGCGTCCTGTTAGCATGATTGGTATCAGGGACCCTCTGTATTAAAACTGAAGTGTCTGATCCTGCTCGATCTCTCCCAAGGTCCATGCTGAATACTCGCGGTTTGTGAATCAGATAACCACGGCGGTCCCCCTGACAGGTGTGTATTGGCCGTGCGCAGCACTTAACTTGTTATTTTCCTATTGTTTTTAGCAGGAGAAGTAGGAAAGGCCAAGGAGGCCTCGTGGGAACGATGAGGTTTGAGGACTTTGAAAAGAAAGTACATAAGAGTTCCTCCATCTGTAGTGGGAGGCGGAGAACTTTTGTTGGTTATTAATTAAACGGAAAGGCCTTCTGCCGTCAAAAGAAGCAATGCTGTTTTGCAAGGGGAATGGGCATCATAAATGAAATAAACGCAGCATGTCTTCAGAGGGTCCCAATGGAGGTGGCGCTTTGTTTATGTATGTAGGTCGGGATTTTTTTTGTTAGTTTGTGTACTTTTTTTGTGTGTTTTAGAGGCAGTTGGAAAAAAAAGAATTTAGGGGGGAGAGTTAAGAAACAAACCCTTTTATATATGAAAATCTGCAACTTCTCTTCCCGTCCAGGCTTCACGCAACCGGCGACTCTGGCCACCGTTCCCCCGCAACCGCCCTATTATCCGCCCAACGGCTTCCAGGCTGGCTACCCCGTGGTCCCGCCCCCTCAGCAGCCCGTACAGCCGCCTTACGGGGTGCCGGGCATCGTGCCGCCAGCGGTACCGTTGGCTCCGGGGGTGATGGCCCTGCCCACCGGAGTCCCTCCGGTGCCCACCCAGTACCCCATCACGCAAGTGCAGCCTCCCGCCAGCACGGGGCAGGTAAGGCCGTGGGGCCGTTGGCAGAGAACCGCCCTTCCGCTTGCATGTGTTGATCCGCTCTGTGCATCCCGTCCCCCCAAGTGTCTTTTGAGAGGGTGGTTGGGGCAGGTTTGGGGGGGGCGTTGTTGTCCCTTTAAAGAGGGGTGAACACAGTGTGGTCCCTTAATGTTGTGAGACACCACCTCCCGGACTTCATTGTCATGAGAGACGTGCTCTGTCAACCCCAGTCTTAAAGAAAAAATGGAGGACAGTAGGACCAAAGTATCCACAGTGGATCGGTTCCAAGCCCCCCCACCCCCGCGGATGCCGGAAATAGCGGAAAAATGAAGCACTTCTAGTTTCTCAATGAGTAGGTTTCAGTTAAGCCGCCTTTATATAGCATAGTCTCTGGTTCCATCTTTGGAAATGTGTATTTCTGGGGTTTTTTTTTTTTTTCAATTCGTTTATTCTTTCTTTTTTTTTCAGGCAGTAGATAAGTGAAACCGTGGGTACTGATCCCACGGATACGGCGGCCCCTACTGTATTTATTTGGTTGTGATTGAGACTTTCAGGGTGCTTCTCTTCCTCCCTAGTTCAGGGGCTGCACTTAAGCGGGAACAGGGCTGTGTTCCGTCATCCATCCCCTGCCAGGTGTTGGGCTCCAACTTCCACCCTCTTTCCTCCTGCACCGTGCTGGTTGTGGCTGATGGGAGTCGTAGTCCAGCACTGTCTTGGCGGGGAAGGTCCAGTGGGGCCCCGCCCCTGCTTGCAGCTTCATTTCTGTTGGGTGGGGGTGGGATCTCCCTGGCCTATGCCAAGCTCGGGCCTTGGGGTTGACCAGATGGGGGTTGATGGGCTATGTGGTTCTCCCTCTCTCTGTTTTGCAAAGCCACTGCGCATCTTGCATTTTTTTTCTTGTTTAAATCTGTCCTTATCCCAGAATGCTTTTTTTCTGTTCTCTCTTCCCCCCCCGCCGCCACCCCATCCTTTCCAGACGCCGCTGAGCACGCCCTTCCTCCCCACCGCCCCCGTCAAGACGACTTTGCCGGCTGCCACACAGCCGCCGCTGCAGCCCCCTCAGCCCCCTCAGCCCCAGCCGGGCCAGAAGAGGCGCTTCACCGAGGAGCTGCCGGACGAGCGAGAATCCGGGCTGCTCGGATACCAGGTGGAGTGATACACTGTCGCCTTAACGCCAGCGCCCCCTCTCCCTCTGCTTTCCATAGGGCTGGGGCCGTGCCAGGTTCATTCCCACAGAGAAGCCCCCTGCCACTGTCTTCGTCTACAGGCCCCGGTTGCCTCTCCTAGTCAGCACTATCCTGATATGCCGCTCTGGCCTGCGGGTGGGATAATGTGCGGATAAGGCCCCCGAGTCCAGGAGTGAGCCTTCCAAAGAAGACTCAAGCCTTCTTGGTTCTTTTTTTTTTTTAAATCAGCAACTTTCAGTGGGGAGGGAATGTGAACAACTGGATAGCTCTGTGGTTCAGGCCTCTTTCTGCGGAGCCGAAGGTTTGATTCCACACACCCCCACGGTGCCACTTTGAGAGGGGCTGGACTCGATGATCCGCTGGGTCCCTTCCAGCTCTGCTGTTCCAAGATTATTAGCATTCTCCCTCCTTTGTAGTGCGAAAAGGAGCTTTTTAAGGCCCTAAAAGACGGTAAACAGAGTGCCACCAAATGTGGTCCCAGTACCTTCTTTCCTTGGGTGTAAATCTCTGCAACCACCCAACTTTGGCCTTCTGCTAGAAGAAGTTTGAACATGAGGAGAAGTCCTCTGGAAGTCCCCCAAGAGTTGTGATTTTGATATGAAATAACAGTTTTAATTCCTCTCCCCCCCAATGCAACAAAATTGAAAGAGGAGTTCTGGAATCTAGAAGGGACTTATTTCCCCCCCCCTTCAAAATATTCACCTTTTTATAGGAGTAAAAATGGGTATTGGACCCTCCAAGGCTTCCTACTCCTTGTTGAAAGACACCCTTCCCAAATCCGACACTCCAGGCGTTTCCTCTTGCAACTCCCGGCAGCCCAGCTTAGCCATTGAGTGCTCTGGAACATGGGAGTTGTTGTCCCAAACCCCAGATGAAACAGACTTAAAACATCGGCTCGCTGATATTTGCGGTCAAGGGAAATGATGCATTAAAGGTTTGTTTCAGAAAGGCTGTTAGATTCTGGAAGGCTTGGGGTAGGTTTAGAGTGAAGGACGTCTTAGGTAAATTAGAAAGCAATAGGTTTAAGATTTAGGATTCTGATGGAGGACAATCGTATACATCCCCAGTTATATTGATCTAGTTTTACTACAATAAATTTTGGGGTTTGTATTGAAGGATATCAATGCACATTTGGACGATAGTCTTTTGGCACTGAAAACCAAGAGCGTTGCGGCATCGTAATCATTTTGTCAGATAAAAGCGGCCTGCGGTTCATGACCGTTCACGCTGAGTAAAACTTGGTCGTCCTTAAGACAACACAGGATTCTTAGTTGTTTTTGCTGTAAGAGACTAACACCAGTATCCTTGCGGGTATGTGTGCCCAGAGGGATTGTAGCTGAAGAAAACAGCAGCTAATCTTTCTCGGGGTTGAATTTCCCTGTCTTTATTAAAGGCTAAGGTTACACTGAGAGTTTTTCCCAGTGTTTTACCTGTTTGAGAGAACAAAAATTCTTTTTTAAAAAAAAATCATTTACTTTTCAAAAATGTCCTGTCTTTCTTGTGTGTTAACTAAAATATTCCCCATTTTTCTGAGATGGGACTCAGAGGAGCGTGCGAGGGAGTTCCCGGCTGTTCTCATTTAATAAATATTTATCTTCTGCCCTCCATCTGCAACGGGCCCCTCGGTTTCAGCCTTAACCCCTGTACTTCAGCCTTAACAAGGTTGGGGAGCAGATCAGGAAATATACCAAGCAAAGAAGTAAATAATCAATAGGCTTATTGCATCAGGAATAATGAGCCAGAATGAAGCTTAGCTTGTAGAGCCGGGGTCCCCAACCCCAGGCCTTCTGATGTTCTTAGACTTCAGCTCCCAGAAATCCTGGCCAGCAGATGTGGTAGTGAAGGCTTCTGGGAGTTGTAGTCCAAGAACATGTGGAAGTCTGAGGTTGAGAACCACTGTTAATGTAGACAGGACGTAGTTTTGTCAATGATATTCCCAAATGCCCTTCTAAACAACAAGGTCGTCACTTTTTTTGAGACTTGCAGCTTTGTTACATTAATTGATGATGGTTTTGGGGGGGTGTTTTGGTGTTTTAAGCTTTTTTTGTACTGCTGATGGTTTGCAAGTTTTGGGTTTTTTTTAAATTTGGTCCTTCTCAACTGGGTAAAATCAGCCTTCCCCCCAAAAATCAAGAAAAGCGATGAAGCTTTCTATAGACATCAGTTGGGTGGGCACATAGAGATCTTAATTTACCCGTATTTTTCGCTCCATAAGACACACCTTTCCATAAGACACACCAATTTTTTAGGAGAAGAAAACAGGAAAATATAATCTGTTTTCTTCGTTCCATAAGACGCATAGACTTTCCACCCCCCTGTTTTGTGGGAAAAAAGTGTGTCTTATGGTGCGAAAAATACGGTATTTCCTGCCCCTCTCATTTGCCTTTCCTGTTTTAGAGCAGCATGCAGAGAAACAGAACAGAGAGAGAGAAACAGATGAATAATAATAATAAAAACAAAAAAACAACCACAGCAAACATTCACAAATCTATTCAACAAAACATCAAGCGAAATGTAAAATCTCAGTTATGCTCATAGTTTTCAAACTGGGACATCCGTTCGATGAAGCATGAGCTTCGTTCCTGCCTTTGTGCCACCTGCTTGGCCCCAGGAAAAGTGAATAGAGAGGGCTCTTGTGGTGCTTTAGCGCTCATGTGAAAACTAGGTGGGGGCTCTCCTGCAGATTGTCATTAAGGAGCTAATAGCCGGCATCCTCGTCTTAGGTTTGCTAATGCCACTGTGTTTTTCTGCTCATAGCATGGACCCATTCATATGACTAATTTAGGTACAGGCTTCTGCAGTCAGACTGAGGTGGACGGAGCAGGCGCGAAGCCGGCGGGTTCCTCAGGAAAAGAGCGAGAGAGGGACAGGTAGGTGGCCGGTCTTGCCCAGCGGTTTGCTGTGACCAAATTTCATATATTAGGGGTTTGGGTGGACCAGGGGGGAGGTTTTCCCACTTGTCCGATGGAGCTTTGAATAGCCTGCAAGAACAGTGAATGTTCTCGCTCGTACAGCACAGCGTGTTTGAGGGTCACAGAAACGCAGGAGAGAACTGCATGGCCGGGGAAAAGAGACCAGTTATGTCCTTGATCGGTTGCATTAGGACTCCCTTATCCGCGGGATCGGTATCCACTGAATCACTTAACCATGGTCAGTGAAACTGGGAAGAGCTGAAGCAGTTTCAACTCTGGCAAATCCATTCCTTGCACCGAGGATGAGTTTTCAGAACGGAGGAGCACAGAGACGCTATGTTAGGAGCCATCCTAGCTTGGTAGAAGCGGGGATTCAGATAGGAAGAGAAGTTCCTCTCACCATTCAAGGAAGGAATTCATAAATTAAATTTCAAAAGCGTATTTGCTATGGGTTTGCCATGATCCACATTTTTCAGTATCTGTGGGAGAGAGCTTGGGATCCAGTCCCTTGCAGATAATGGGAATCCTGCTGTACTTGATGTCCATTTGGGATGAGAAGGAGTCTGTATCAGGGTACCATTAAGTTAATGTCCTTAGAATGCTGATTATTCACCCCCTCCTTCTCCTCCCCCCACCCCCCGGTTTTGCCTTTGAGCAGGCAGCTGATGCCTCCACCAGCATTACCAGCATCCGGATTGAAGGTGGAACCTGATGATCGAAACGGGTCCTTAGCAGGTGGCAATGGTGAGCATGTGCAGCCGGGAGGCGTGGCTTCTGCTTGCTCCCCATGGGCGCTGGCTCTGCTGAGTTCCGGCCTAAGCAGCTTGTTGTATCGGCTTTCCCCAGTATCCGCGAGGCACTGGCCCCCCAAAAAGGTGTATTTCCCCCTCTTTCATCCTCTTGCACATGCAGTTTCCGTTGCCTGTCCTCTTGACAACTCAGGAGACATTTGTTTATAGAAAGTGCATACATCTAAGTAGAAGGTGCGATTTGCATCCAGCCACCTGGGAACCGAAAACCGAGCGTCCTCTTCTTGGTCTCTCTGAAAACAGGCGGCGTAACGTTCCAGGATGCTCTGTGTATTTCATTCCTGTTCTACACATCTATATAAAGGGAAGCTGCTTTGGTCGGGAGCGGAAGTCCTGCTGGCTCAAATCCTCCCGCCACTTCCTTTCCTTGAGGCTCGCAGAAGCCCTTGGAACGTTTTCCACAAATAAAGCCACCTAGGAGCCGTTAAAAGGGTGGCATGCAACATGTAGCGCTAATGCGTTGCTTATCCTTAGGAGCAGCTCTTAAGCCAGGTGGAAGAGAGGGAGCTGTTGGGGGCGAGATCTTTGGAATTAAAAAGGGAGTCCCAGACTTATAATTTGAAAGGAAACTCGCTCTGGCCAGATTACGAGACTGGGGGGTGGGGGGAGGCCTTTAATTCAGAAATCTCGTTCTTAGGAGACATGACTCTTCCGGTATTGGGGGGGGGGGGCGAGGCTGTTGTGCGTCCTTCCACGCTGCCTCCCGTTCACTAGATTTCAAATACATCCATCATTTAAAATTGCACAACACTCTTGATACGCATAAGGAAAGACACCTCCACCACCACCACCCCCCGTTTGGAGGTGGGAGGGAAGCCGAAACTTCACCAAGTGCCTTGTCCACGTCTCTGTTTCTCAGAGTTATATTTATAGTTCTCTCTGTGAATCCTGAGCCATCCAGTTGACCAAACAGACAAAGTGTCTTCCAGGTTGCCTTTCCCCTTCTGAGCCCTTCCTTGCTGTCACAACTGTAGTTTAATTTATTTATTAAATTTATACCCCACCCATCTAGACCAAAGTCTACTTCTCCCCCCCCCTCTTCCCCCCCTTTTTTCCTAGTACCATGTTATACTCTTTCCAGGAATTGCATGTCCTGGAAAAGTATGGAGTTTTGCCTTTTGATGTGGAAGCGTGGAGCATTGTCAGGGTGATACGTATGCACGCTTTAGTGAAATTCTGCTTCCCGGCTGTTGCTAAACTTGAGAGTTTTGTGCCGGCAGAGTTGAGCCTGCAGTTTTGATGCTTCTCAGACTCCTGAAGATGCAGACCATACCTTCTTAGCTAGGATTCCTAAAATCAAAACGAGCCAAGTGCCGTCTGTAGTGGTCCTTTTAAACATGCATTCTTTAACGGTGAGCATTAACGTGCCTTCGTTTTGCTAACTTTAATTTTCCTTTTTTTTTCTGTGTCTTTCTTTTTTTCTCTCTCTCTCTTTTCTGTTCTCTTACATGGTTCTGATGGATCACCTGTGCCGTGGCTGACGCTGTGTGGCGTGACCCTTCTCCCCCGGGGTGACCGGTCGCTCCGTGACCTCAAAATGGTGTCCGACTAACGATGTTTTTACAATGCCTCTAATTTTGAATTAACGTGTTTGGGGAATTTGTTCTACTTTTTCCTCTTTCGGGGTGGGATGTTTTTTCTCTCTCTCTCTCTCTCTTTTTTTTCTCCCCCTGCATCCTCTCTAGATCATCCAGCCAAGAAGATGAAAACCGGCGAGAAGGGGTTTGGCCTGGTGGCTTACACGGGCGATTCCTCGGACGAAGAGGAAGAGCACGGAGGCCATAAAAGCACAACGGGCTACTCGCAGATGTGGACCCTAGGATACCAGTACCCCTCGTCGCAGCAACGGGCCAAGCAACAGATACCGTTCTGGATGGCCCCGTAGCCGCCCGCAGCCGGCACCCTTTCCATCTCCTCAAGCAATAACGCATGTATACGATCAAAACAACGTTGGCCAAATCTAGACCATCCGTGATAACCTTTGCACAAGCTTTTTGAGATGCAGTTACGCCCTTTCTGGGGGGTGGGCCATGCCCTCCCCCTGTTCATCCGTTCTCCTCCTTTGGTTTCGGTGTTTTTTTAAACACGCTGTCTTCTGCCAGGGGCTTGGTCTGTGGAAAGGCGACTGTGAAAATCACAGGCTGATTATCAGAACACGGTAGAAGAAAACAGCGTCGGCCTTAAAGCCTGGCAGGGAGGGTCTGGTCTCCTCTTCCTCCTCCCTTCTCGGTCCCTGCTGTCGTGTCCCCACCTCCCTCCCTCCCAGGCTTTGGAAGAAGAGGCAGTCCGCTCTTGACTTAAGCCCGTGGGTGTTTTCGCTTGTGTTTCTGTTCATAACTGGATTTTACTTTTGCGCTTGAGGCTCGGGCTCTGCCGACTAGGGTGGGTAGGGTGAACCTTTTGCCGGAAAATCTACCCTGGGGAATCACCTTTTTAAAAATAATAATAATAATTGATCCTTGGTCACTTCCTAGCCAGTGTGCCCTTTCAGTGCAAAATCCCATTTTTATGGTCTCATACGCAGCCTATGTTGTTTCAGATTACTTTTAGCTGGCAGGTAAGATTTTGGTTCGCTCTTTCTCTCTTGCCCACTTCCATTTTGCTGAGTTCCATTAGTCTGGGACAGTATACGGCATTGATGCAGAGGATCGGGGGAGTAGGTGTTGATCCGGAGTGGTCCTCTCAAAGAGTTTTTATCCCGGCCCGTTTGGCTCTCCGACGGGTCGGCGCAGAGTCCCCCCTTTCTCAGCTGTGGCATCTTAGCAGCTCCGACCGAACGGCGCTTCGTGGCTCTTTGAACGGAAGAGGTGCCTCGTCAGCCTTTGGGGCCTCAGGACGCCGGTGAAATTGCTGTCGTAGCTGAAGAGGTGAAACCCTTGGGATTGTTTTATTTTGACTCAGAACTGCCGCAGGCTCTCCTTTCGGGGCCTGCTAAGCCGAACATTTTCTGCACCGGCAGAAATGTAACGAGTGGAGAAGGCACCAACGAACTGATTTTTTTTTTCCTGTCTGTTCACAAGAAAAAAAAATGTAAAGATCTGTAAAGTATTGGCATAAGTGTTAAATTTCTTTTCTCCCCCACCACAGAGAAGAATCTGTTAAGTTTGCTTTCTCTAAAAGAGGAAATAAATTCCGAGCACCCTTGTTCTCCAGTTTTCTACATGTTGTAAATAAATTGAACCATAATTTCACGATCAATGTACAATATTCTGCATCCTTATCTCCTTGTTTTGAATCCACCTCTTGTAATAGTGTTGTGGACTAATTTGCATTTTGTCTCTACCACAGTATCGGGGAGATGGTGGTCCTTCAGGTATTGGACTTCAGTTCTCCTTAGCATTAGCCGTTCTTCCTGAGCAGCATGATGGGAGCTGTAGTTCAGCAGTCGTGGGGCGTAAATTTCCCTGCCTGAAGCCTTCCCTGCCTTGCCAGAGGCTTTGATAGAGAAGATATTAAGTGGGACCCCATATCTGCCTCCCCATGGATGCTGAAAAAAGGCAAATTTTACACATAGCAAAGTCTCTGGCTCTTTCTGGTGGCCAGTTCTGGTAGCTTCACCTTAAGAAATAATTTTCTAGGATTTTTCTTCTAATATTTTCAGACTATGGATAAGGGAATCATCAGATACTGATCCCGCAGATACGGGTGTTTTTTTTTTTGCTACATACATGTCTTGCCAAACATACAAAGATTAACATTTTCTATTTTAGGAATTATAGGTGGAGGCTGCTAAACCTGGGATTAATATAGGTATCTGTCCAGCGTCCCTTGAAGACTGATATATTAGAGTTAAGCAAACATTGTTCTTGCGTATGATTTATCTGCAGGGGTGGAATTTATGGCCTGCTTTTTCAGGATGAAAAACCCTTTGCTTGCAGTAATAATTCTGCGTCGTCAAGTCAATTCTAATTTATGGGGCCCCTTTTATAGGGTGTTCCAAGAGGATAGATGCTTTACCCTTCCCTTCCTCTAGGGGGAGCCCTGGCACAGTGCAGCTTGCCCAAGGCCACCCAGACTGGCTCTTCTCCCAAGAGGCAGCGTGGGGATTCGAACTCGGGACCTCAGCCAGAGACCTCAACTACTGACCTATCCAGGCTGCACCTGGTTGCTTAGGTCCAAATTAAAATTACAACATGCATAACAAAAAAAAGTGCTGCATGTAAACTGACGTTTCAACAGAGAGGGGCACAGAGATGTTTTGAGCTGAACAACAGTACCCAACTCAAATTTGTCTTTTAAAAGAAGCAAACCAATCCAAAATCGAAGCAGGAGAGAGGGATCGAGTTCATGGCAGGCTGGAATTCAGGAGGTCCAGGAAGAGCTGCCTGAAAGTCAGCGGATCAAGGACCCAGGCAGCAAAATCGCTTGAGTCGGCCCCGCTGGCCAGAGAATCCCACCCAAAGGCTGCCCCGTCCATGCTTTCTCTGCCAGAGGTTTGGATCTGAGCCGGATTAGCAAAGAAGCAGGGGTGGTGGAGTGACTTGTAATCCTATCATTCCACTTCTGGGCTTTCGAGCGGGAGCCGGAAGTGTGTCTCTGTCAAGACCCTCAGGCTGGGTTTCTGTCCCCTCTCCCCTTTGGCGCTGACTCTTCGACCGGGAGCCGGAAGTGTCTCTGTCAGGACCCTCAGGGTGGGTTTATGTCCCCTTTTCCCTTTGGCGCTGACTCTTCGACCGGGAGCCGGAAGTGTCTCTGTCAGGACCCTCAGGGTGGGTTTATGTCCCCTTTTCCCTTTGGTGCTGACTCTTCGACAGGGAGCCGGAAGTGTCTCTGTCAAGACCCTCAGGGTGGGTTTATGTCCCCTTTTCCCTTTGGCGCTGACTCTTCGACCGGGAGCCGGAAGTGTCTCTGTCAGGACCCTCAGGGTGGGTTTATGTCCCCTTTTCCCTTTGGCGCTGACTCTTCGACCGGGAGCCGGAAGTGTGGCTTGGCCCCCCCCGAAGGCAGATGGCTGGGAGGAGGGGCCGAGGGTGGGGGGCGTGGCTCCCGGCGGCTCCTCCCCCGTCAGGCCGGGCCGGCGCCATTTTGTCATCCGTGGGCGGGCAGAGGCGGGGGGCGACGTGCGCATGCGCCGGGGCGGGAGCGGTGAGGGAGGCGCCGCCCGTCGGTTTCGGGGGCGGCAGCCATTCGGGGCTGGGTCGCCGCCATGGAGCCCCCGGGGGCGAAGGGCCTGGTCGGCGGGGCGCCTCCTCCGCTTCCTCCTCCGGCGGGGCAGCCCCGGGAGTACAAGCTGGTGATGCTGGGCGCTGGCGGCGTCGGAAAAAGCGGTACGTCGGTGGTTCGGAGGATGATAATCATCATCATGGTTCGGGAGGGGGGGGCTTATAAGCCTTCGCCCAACTGTGAAGGCTCCCCCCCTCTCTCCCTCGGGAGCAGCCGGCCTACCTAGCAGGGCGGTTGTTCCAGAGAGCCGCGCATGCGCCCTTGGGCTTACCTCCGAGTAGCCCCGTGTGTGGCGTTGGTCCCCTTGGAGCCTCGCCTTCCCTCCCCCCCCACCAGACAGGAGTGCCCAACCTTGAGGAGGGGGGGGAAAGAGCCCCAGTGTTCTTGGACTACAACTCCCAGAATCCTTCGCACCTGGGTGCCTGTGATGTTGGGAGTGGTAGTCCAAAAAAAACCCCCCAGAAATCTTGCGTACTGCACTTCTGGAATGTGTGTGTGCGCCCATGTTTATGTGTTATGCATCTATGTGTGTAGTATATGTCCCCATCATCATCATCATAAAACTGCAGAGCTGGAAGAGACTGCATGGGTCGTGGAGTCCAGGAGGGGAATCGAACTCCCAACCTCCTGCTCCAGAGGCCTAAACCCCACTGAGGTGTCCAGAAGATTTGCACGTGAGGCTGCCTTTGTTTCTGCTGGTCCAGGAAGGCGGCCAGTTTGTTGATGGGGAAAAATAACTGCTGGAATCGCTCAGTGGATTGGGTCCCTGGCTGTGGAGCCAGAGGTTGGAAGTTCTCCCCCGGGCCTTCTTGACAGAGGCTGGACTGGATGACCCATAGGGTCCCCCTTCCAGCTCTGCAGTTCAAAGGTCATCATTATTATTATTTTTTGACCCAGAGCCGGCTCCTTCAATAGCATTCTCTAGGTCTTCTTGTGGGTTGAATTTCTCCACAGTCACAGAACATTTCTCCTTGGTTTTACTCCGTTTTACTTGATTATTCTTGGATCTTCCTGCTCTGCTTTGAAGTCTATAAAGCGGCTTCTTGATGCTCCAGATGAAATCTTCTCCTCATTCATCCATGAAGGGTGGAGAAGGGGGAGGAATGACTGACAAAATCGAGGCACTCCACCGTGTGTGGCCCAAGGATGTGTCACACACAGGGAGAAGGCATGATTCGGTAAATACTGTAGCTGGGAAAGGTCAAATTCTCAGCAGCCATCAACCTCGTTGTAAGCAACAAACTGCCTATATTACAAGGGGATTACAATAAATTATTATTATTTTAGAAAAAGAAAGCCACTGAAGGACAAGATGAGGAAGATTGCACTCCAGGAACTGTAGAGGCATCAAAGTAGAAGAAAAATAAATCCATCCTTGATTGTTTTTTTCTACTGAACACTTTGCATATTTATGCTTGAGTTCTCCGAGATAGGGGTGTTTTTAATTCTCACTTCTAACCCTCATGTTCAGTGACATATGCAGTAGGACACCCCTATCCATGGGAGAACAGTTCCACACTTTCCCCCCAAAAAATGTGGATTATGCCAAACCCTACATACTGTGGTCTCTGTTCCCTTTAATATTTTCAGACCGTGGATAAGTGAATCAGTGGATAAAGGGGGTCTTAGTGTTTCTTTGGAATGCCACTCCCAGAATCCACCAGCAAATACAGCTGCTGGGAATTGCAATCCATCCGAGTGTTGTTTTCCAGGTGTGCAAGACCTCCCTCAAGGGATCTGCCCTTCCCTTCCCAGAAATGCAACCCTTTCTTCAGTTCCTCTGAGCTGCAATTAATATTATTCTGTTTTCCTTGTAGCAATGACCATGCAGTTCATTAGTCACCGCTTCCCCGAAGATCATGACCCCACCATCGGTGAGTGTTCCTCCCGGCTTCCTCTCCCTCCTTGGGACGTGCTGGCTGTATAGAATTGGGGAGGAACAGAAACAAGGAAGAGAGATCTCCTGATATGATGCTTTTTAAAAAAGCATGCCAATGGAAAAAAGGCGTTTCCTTTTATCTCTTGCTGTGCCATATTGTAGGATTTAAGGTAGCGGGATTAATACGGACAGTATCCACACGCATTCAGACTAAAATGCCACAGACAAAAAGCTCTGTGGAACTCTAAAGCTTGCATATTTCATGCTTTTACAGTGGAAGGGCACTGCTCGTCTGCAGAGAAAGCTAGATCTGACTGAAACATGAGAGAAGCCATCTCTGGCTCCCCCTTTCCCCAGCACACGCTCCTGTTACCCTTTGGGAATAAGAGTCGGAGCGGGAGGAGGGCGTTGTCGATAGTGGGAGTGTGGGATCAGGACTTCAGGGGGTCCAGAGTCAAGAGCACCTTGAGCCGTGAAGCTCACTGGTCACCTTGAACCACTTGTGATCTCTCACTCCAGTGAGGATTCTGAAGCCCACTGAGGTGAAAAATGAAAAATCAGAGCGGGTGTAAAGGAAGTGGATTACGCTTTGTTAAGCTGTGTCCGACTCTTGGTGACCCCATGGACCAGAGCACACCAGGCCCTCCTGTCTTCCACTGCCTCCCGGAGTTGGGTCAGATTCATGTTGGTCGCTTCAATGACACTGTCCAACCATCTCATCCTCTGTCGTCCCCTTCTCCTCTTGCCTTCACATTTTCCCAACATCAGGGGCTTTTCCAGGGAGTCTTCTCTTCTCAGATGGCCAAAGGATTGGAGTCTGAGCTTCAAGATCTGTCCTTCCAGTGAGCACTCAGGGTTGATTTCCTTCGGAATGGATAGGTTTGTTAGAATGGATTACACTATATGAAGACAAAAGCAAGAAAATTGTGAAAACATAATTGAAGGCAGGTCCTTTGTCAAGTGGTTGATGCTTTGATTCGTTCCCCAAGAGGGGTATACGTGAACTGCGGAGTGAGGTTTCCTGTTCGCTTCTGCGTCTGCATTTAGATGGCGAAGATGTTTGAAGGCCAGCAAAAGCATTAAGGGTTAGCCAGCACTGAGGGCCTCTTATCTGTTTTCTCCCTCTCTGTCTCTAGAGGATGCTTACAAAATGCGGATCAGGATTGACGACGAACCGGCTAATCTGGACATTTTGGACACAGCAGGCCAGGTACCCAGTGACCGCTTTGCGTTTTACGTTGCGTTTTCCTGCATCTGACGTGATTCCCATTCCTTATCCTGACTCAGTCCGTGAAATACAGTAAGACTCCTGTCTCTGTGGGGGAATCAGTTCCAAGTCTTGGATGCTGAAAAACATGGATTATAGCCAACGCTATAATGGTCTCTGGCTCCTTTGGGTAGCTTCATTTTTAGAAATACGTATTTCTAGAATTTTTAAAAATATATTTTTAATATTTTCCAAGGGAATCAGTGGATGCCAATCCTGCAGATAAGTTGGGGGGGGGTTCCTGCTATAGTCCGGTGAGGTGGTGGTGGGGGTCAGTGGCTTAATTCAGTGACTGACAGCCTGTATCTTCTGTGCTTCCAAATGAACCCATGGCTGCGGGAAGATTTGAATCAGGATCTCCCTGGTTCATGGCTGAGCCTGTCCGTTTCCACCTAAATTCTGTGAGCAAGCAAACATCATCTGTGCTGGGGTATCTCTCCAAAGTGTGGAAGAGAGTGGATGTTGGTAGCACAGAGTAGATGTTGGTAGCATGAAACGCCTCCGGGCCTTTTCGTCGCAATAAGGACAGGAACGGTGGCTGCTTTAGTCATCCCGAAACTGAAGACTCATCCCCCCCTTTTTCTTTTTTTTTCAACCCAACCAGGCAGAATTTACTGCGATGCGAGACCAGTACATGCGGGCGGGCGAAGGATTCATCATCTGTTACTCCATCACCGACCGGCGGAGTTTCCACGAAGTGCGGGAGTTCAAGCAGCTGATTTACCGCGTCCGACGCACCGACGAGACCCCGGTGGTCCTGGTGGGGAACAAGTCCGACCTGGAACAGCTGCGGCAGGTAAGGAGTGCCCGGGGAGAATGACGTTATTATGACGTCTATTTCCACGCCGGACTCGCAGGGTGCGTGTGAACGACTGGAGTTCCGTTCCGTTTGGATTGTTCCTCCGTGCTCTGTTCGTGAGAGAAGGTGCTTGCTTTCCCAAAATCCCCCAAGGTCCCTTTTTAAAAGTCTGCCGTTCTGGCCCCATGCTCCCTTTTCGATGTGATCTTTGAGCGCGGATGTCAGAAGAGGAAGGGAAGGTGTAAGAAAAAGAACCTTATCAAAGGCCCATAGATCTTGTTGGCCAACACGTTGGCTTGAAGTTTGAGTTTCCTAAGCACGCTGGGTCTCTGGATTAACTCGCTGTCCTCAAGTACCAGCCTGATTTCCCCAAGGCTAAATTCAAGGGTCTCCCTTTAGCAGTATCGGAAGGGCACTATCCCACCATCCTGTATGCCGATCAGTTGTATGCCTGGGGAAATGAGGTAGCTGAGTCTTTGGTCCATGTCTCGTGTGAAAGTAGCCTCCACAAAGATGGTTGTAACAGATTCCTCTGGCTTGTTAGGAGGAAATGCTCTGGAAGGCCATTCATATGGTATTTGCTGGCAGGTATAAACCAAGCAATCCCTAAGTTTTTGTTTTCTGTTGTAAGATCTCGCAAAAAGCCCTTCTGAATCTCACTGACTGATATATATATTAGACCCTTAGGGTCTTAACTGCCAGGAAATGTACGTTTTAGAAATTTTTGGTGGGTCTTTGAAGAAGCCAAGTTACTAGAGATAAAGCAAAGGAAAGCATGCTGCCTATATACTGCCCGCATCACTTAAAAGTACTCTCTGGGCAGTTTGCAATTTAATTATCCAGGCTACACATTGCGCCCCCCCCCCCCGAGAGCTGGGTACTCATTTTACCGACCTCGGAAGGATAGGAGGCCAAGTCAATCCTGAGCCGGCTCCCCGAGATTGAACCCCAGGTTGCGAGCACAGTTTCGGCTGCAGTGTAGAAGTTTAACCACGAGGTATGGGGGCGCACGCACTGAGACCTGTCAGAGTGGAAATAGGTCAAATTGTTGCACGTTCTCGTTCACGGCTACGATGCCCCACCGCTGACCGCGTTCTCGGAGACAGTCCCTCGGACCATTCCCACAGTAAAGAATCTTGAAAGCCGGCTGGGAGGCGGCGATGTGCCTGTGGTTTTTATTTTAAATATCTGGAAGGGTTTGGAGAGGAGCCTCACCGTGAAGCGGAAAAGGCTGCGTAGGGACGCCGTTCGGAAAAAGGAAGCGGAGGACAGATGCAGAGGAGAAGGGAGGGAAGGGATGTGTGGCGGGAGATTGATCCAGGCGTTCGGAAGCGGCAGGAAGGGGCGTCTCCGGTCCAGGAACGGCCTCGTCTCACGGGGTGCTTTCTCGTTGCCAGGTGTCCAAAGGGGAAGGCACAGACCTGGCCCGAGAGTTCGCCTGCCCCTTCTTCGAAACCTCGGCCGCCTTTCGCTACTACATCGACGACGTCTTCCACACGCTGGTGCGAGAGATCCGGAGGAAGGAGAAAGAGGCCGTCGCGGCCTCCGGGAAGAAGTCCAAGCCTCGAGTGAGCATGTGGAAAAGGCTGAAGTCCCCCTTTCGGAAGAAGAAGAAGAACTCGGTGACCTAAAGCAACCCGGGTCCCCTTCCGTTGGAGAACTGTGTGGCTCGCAGAGGGGACCGTAGCCGTATAGCGGGAGCTCCCCCCGGGCCTCCTCGGCTCCTCTCTTGCTCGGCACGTTACTTGAAATACTGTCGTCGAAGGCGGCTTCTCTGCGGCGTCATTTTACCTCGAACGGCGAGAACGCCGGTGCTGCGGCGTGTCCTTCATGCTTCTCATTTCCCGGAGAGCGCCTGGCAGGGAACCGTTGACCCAGACTCCTGGCCTTTCCCTTTGCAAATCGGCACAGACTGTGTCGCCGACTGGCTCTCGGTGGGCCGGTGCCTCGGCGATTCAGGGGTTTGAAACTGGGTGTCTGAAACGGCCGCGGATGCTGAGAAATGCTGGAGAAGCAGAGTCGGCCACCATCTTTTCC
This sequence comes from Pogona vitticeps, assembly GCF_051106095.1. Classification (NCBI taxonomy): domain Eukaryota; kingdom Metazoa; phylum Chordata; class Lepidosauria; order Squamata; family Agamidae; genus Pogona; species Pogona vitticeps. Next base: position 4,565,876 of record NC_135797.1, on the reverse strand, counting down.
CATAAGGTTGTGAAGTTTCTTCTGGGCCAGCCAGGGTAGGGAGTGTAGGAATTTAGAAGTACAGCGGATACGGCTTCGGTAGTGACACAGAAGCACTCAGCGTGACTCTTTCGAGACCTTTTTAAAAGGTGGAGTTTTTACTGTCAACTCCGTCGTGCTTGCGTTACAGTTCCTCCATATTTAGACTTTGTGTCCTGTTCTTTTCGATTCTACAGGGTACTGGCCGATGAAGGATTAAGCGGTGTGTCGTTTGCACCGCTTTTCTGAGGCCGCGGCCTTAAGGGAGAGAAAGCCCCAGGTGGTAGCCACGTATTCCGAAGCGCCGTGGCTGGTGAAATCCGTAGGGGCGTCGTTTGTACCAGGAAGTCTTGAGAGGGTGCGGGAAGGTGAGGTTAAGCGGCTCTTGCTGAAAGGAGGTCAGCGGGAGATCTGGTTGTGTTGCTGTGCAGCTTCAGCATGAGAAGGAGAGGTTTTGGCGTCGAAAAGCAGAGTATGTGTATTACATTTGGATTAGGACACGAGACCTGGGCTTAGCTGCTCGAGGGAAGATAGTGCTGCATCTGGCTGAGGGACAGTCTGATCCCCCCAGAAGGCGGCTACCGAGGCTTGGGTTTCGAACTCAAAGCACCTGGGGCACAGCACCCCCCCAGCCGGAGTGGTGGCCAGTAGAGAATACAAGATTGTATCCTGTGACTCTTTTGGTGCCTGGGGGCCCTGAATGAGGAGAATTGTACTCTTAAGGTCCTAAGCGAAGGAGCAAATGAAGCTAAGAGATCTGGACAACTCCCCCAGGTTGGGGGTTCGATTCCCCACTGCGCCTCCTTGACATGGGCTGGATCTGACATGGCCTCTTCCAGCTCTGCTGTCCTAAGTTGATGATTAGATGCCTCGAGGGGTTAGCGTTGTGCCGTTTCCGCACATGGAGATGGTTTTGAAATCTCAAGGCTTGTTTTTTTTTTTTTTTTAATGTGTAACTTTAGTCACCAAAACCAGACGGTTCAGCTCAAATTAGCTTCTTGGAAAACCTAAGGCATTCTGCTGTTCAGAAAGTAACTTCTTTTTTTGGGGTGGAGAGACACATCAGTTCTGGATCTGCTCCTCTCATGGCCCAACATTAATTGTTTGCAAAGTTGTGCCTTAGAGAAGCCCCCCGTTAGAGGGTATGCGTTTGGACGGGGGGGGTGGGATTACCCGTATTTTTCGCTCCATAAGACGCACCTTTCCATAAGACGCACCAATTTTTTAGGGGAAGAAAACAGGAAAATATAATCTGTTTTCTTCACTCCATAAGACGTACAGACTTTCCACCCCCCTGTTTTGTGGGGGGAAAGTGCGTCTTATGGTGCGAAAAATACAGTACTTGTGAAGCTGGCCCGCTGGATGCATCCACCCGCTTCCAGAGGAAGAATCTTCCAGCTGTTCGTCCTGCTTATATTCTGGGTTTTAGTTGCAAGATCTCAGAGCATTGGTTTGCTAAGGAATTCAGGGCTTCTGAAATAAAAACATCCAGAAGGCAGGTAGGGAACCACAGGCCTCCAATCCTACCCACTTTCTGCGTTAACTGCCTAATTTGATATGTGACTAGACCAGTAATTTAAAATAGTTTGTTACTCCATAAGAAATTTTAAGAAGCACCCGTAGAATCTAGACATTCATTAACTCTAGCTTAATATGTTTTATTGTTCTCGGTTTTACCAAACTGTATTCTGTCATTTTGATTTTTTTTTCTTTCTTAATATATCTTAGCTCCATTAACAAATTCTGTCAAGCAGTTGGGCGAGAAAGAAAGACATTACCGCTCACGGCATCTAGCAAGAAAGATTTTGAATGTAGCAATATATGATGTATTTAGAATCGTGAATTAACATGGTGCACACTGTTAGAAACCTCCTAGAGCAACTAATTTAGGAACTGATAAAATCCTGTTATTTCAATACATTTCATGTAGCGTTGGATCAAATACTGCTGGAACCGGATAGATAAATCTATATATTTTAAAGGGGGGGGCAGTTTCAGAATAAATCACGTAGCCTACTTTTGGAAAGGGGGAAGAGAGAACCAGCCTGGTCTAATTTTTTAGGTGTTCTTATTTTCAAAGGGAAATGACTTGAAATAAGAGATGGTTACGCTGGATACAAAATGTGCCGCTTCCCGTTTGAAGGCAACTCTTGCCTTCTGGGAGAAAGTCAGGATTTAGTGCCTTAAACGCTGGCTTTAACAGGACTTGCCATGATCTGGTGCTAATCACAAAGGCCTGTTTTCTCAACATGATCCTGTCAAAATAATGTTCCCTTTTTCATTCAGACACAATTCATGGTATTTATATTGCACGTATACGTTTGTACCCCCCCCCAAAAAGCCAAATTATATTTGACACAATAAAGATTTTGTTTTTAAAAAATCCTCGTCTTTCCTTTGAAAAATGAATACAGTAGGACCCCCGTATCTGCGGGATCGGTATCCGTGGTCTAAAAATATTTAAAAACATGTACCCATATTTTTCTGTGTATAAGACACCCCCGTGTATAAGCCTGCCCAATTTTTTAACCCAAAATTAAATCTAAGTGGGGCTTAGCAAGTGGAGGAGAAAGCAGGGATCAAAGCCCTGTAGGATCGCTTTGATCCCTGCTTTCCCCTCCACTTGCTTTTTCCTCTATCCGTGTATAAGAAGACCCTCAATTTTTACTCTATAGATTTTAGACAAAAGTAGTCTTATACATGGAAAAAATGGTATTTTTTGCAATGCATTTAACCAAACTGGCCACTAGAGGGAGCCTGAGACTATGCTATTTATAGTGTTCCCTACTAACTGCAATTTTCAGCATCCACGGTGGGGGGGCTTGGAACGAATCTACTACGGATACGGGGGTCCTACTGTACTACAGCTTGGGTAATATATCAACATCTGGAGAGATAGGGAACGTGGATGCCTCACCTGTCACATAGGCAGGGACGGTTGTAAAATAAATCTATTAAAACAGCAGCAAATCCAAATATTCAATCACTGCAAAGAATATGCTCATTAATGTGTCCCCTCTTATTTGCATACCCATTCGAATGGCTTCATTTTACAAGAGAGTCCGTCGACCTTTCACTTTTTTTCCTGCGAAGACAAGGATGGTGTTGATCTTGTCAGCCAAAACTATTCCTCCCTGGTCTCTGTCTTCCAGAATTGAGTACTACGGTACCAGCGTGATTGTTTCACTTAAATTGGTGGTTGCTGATCAATCAAAGCAGCCTGGCATTGGCTGAGCCAATTCAGCACAAGACTTTGCTGTCTATTTACCGTATTTTTCAGTGTATAAGACACCCCCCATGTATAAGACGCCCCCCCACTTTTCTAATCCAAAATTAAGAAAAATAAGGGGCTTAGCAAGTGTAGGGAGAAAGGGATCAAAGCGCTGCAGGATCGCTTTGATCCCTGCTTTCCCCGCCACTTGTTTTTCTCTCCTCAGCTTACTTCCGTGTATAAGACAACCCTCAATTTTTAGTCTAAAGATTTTAGACAAAAGTATAGTCTTATACACGGAAAAATACGGTATTTATTTCCCCCCCCCCTTGCTTTTGCCGGAATCAATGGGGCAGACCCCTAGAGAAATGGGAGATGTTGTTTTATTTGCCTTGCAAAACAGTTTCCCCCTGTATTGGGCAGGGAGGTGGGGGAGAAGAGGTTTGGGCTGCCAGTTTTGCCAAATGGATGAAGGCAACATCTGTCCTTGGGGTGATTTTAAAAAAAATTAATGCATTATGCTAGAAACATTCTGCTTACTAGGGATGCTTGACAAAAGTAGAGGTAGGATAATAAGACGAGATCAGTACAAAAGATGTGTGCGGGATCCTCTCGGGGAGATATCGGCGCCTCTTGTCACGGCAGATAAATGAACCGGGGAGGGGGGGAAAAGATGAGGTAATGCTTTCCTATTGAGGCTGCGCATCTTATGTGCTTCCTTGCGCATGCACTGGAGGGGGAAAAGATCTGTGGTGACACCACCCCGTTCTTGCAGCCAGGAAACCGCTAGGCGGCTTCCTTTGGAATCTTAAAAGATATTTATTAAGAAGATATTTCAGGAGGGGAAAATCGCAGCAGCAGTGCAGAAATCTCCTAACTAGCCACGTGGTAGAAATAAGCATTGCAAAATTAGCTTTACGGTGGAGCCGTCCGTTCCCGTGCTCTTATGGGTTCTGTCTCTCTCGGGATCCCTTTTCCCAAAAATGAAGCGATCTTTTCCACCACCCGCCTCCGAAGCAAATGTGGAAATCAAGCCTGCAAACCAGCCGCTAAATTTAAAGTGACTCCATATTTATTGGAACGCCCCGCGTGCGTTTAAAAACAATCCTTGACAGTTACAGATAGCAATTACATATTGATTAGGTTAGCGTTACAGCGTTAGGCGGTTGTACACGGTTTTGAGTTAAATTATTATGATTTTTCTTACATTTTTCTTTTTTGTTCGTTTTGACACAAAAGTTGTAACTTCTCCGCGGTTGTTTTTTTTTTAAACCTTTTAAAAAATTTTTTACAATAAACAGGTGGGAGGGAAAAGAAAATTCAGGGGTTGGAAATAAAAGGAACAATTTCAGGGGTTTGAAATAAAAGGAAAACAAACCAAAAACTGAACCCACATTTGGGGAATGTTCAAGGTGAGGCAGCTGTCACAAATGATCAGATATAAAGATATAATTTCCCCCCCCTAAAAACAAAAGTTAGCTGACCTTGATTCACTCATTATTCTGAAGGAGGAATGGGCGCTGTTTGTATATGCCCGAGAAGCCAGGGGAAGAACCCGCCGTGGCATTCCAGGTGCAGCAGAACTACATATCCCATCATCCCGGATAGGTTTCTCACCCTGGCAAGAAGCCTTTTTAAAACCCTGAGCACATTTCCTGGACAAGGACTTCATCCTTTTGCTTTACTAGCGGAGGGAAGAAAGAGTAATGGCTGATGATACTCGCGCGGAAAAGTAAAACAGGGATGTTTTGAAAACATGTTGATGCACGCCGAGCCCGGATCGTTCCCGACGGAGCTGGGCCGTGGAGTACATTAGCACAGAAGGAAGCTGGGTGTACGCCGGTGCAGTTTTGCAAATGCTAGAACCGTGGGCCCATAGCCTATTTTAGTGTGGCTTTCTAGGCAGCCGAAACTTACAAAAGAAAGTTGCAAACGCAGCTGCGTTTCCCGCAACCGGTTTCCCTTCATCCAAAAGGTGCAGGCTTCCCGGTTGATACAGAGCTCTTCAGCACCGTCACCCTGCCTGGCGACGGCTTCTGTGTTACCTGAAAAGCTGGCACGCTCTGCTAAGATTTCGGAACGGTTCCCGCATGCAGTGCGCAGAAGCTAAACGGGAGTGAAACCCTGGCCCACCCCTAAATCTCCGCTGGGAATTTGCACGGATTGAGTTGAAGAAGCTTGCGTGCTAACAAAGCTGCCCAGGCGCCAGATAATAATCAAGACGTAACCAACAGTGACGGTGGAATTTGCACATTTTCTGAGTTTAAACATTAGGATCAACGAACCCATCATCCTGTTTCTTTGTTAACACAGCAAATTTGGTCCTTGCATAGAGCCTGACACGTCAGACCTGCTTCCGCCCTTGTGAACAAAATCAGCAACGTGATGGAGCCGTGGTTCACGAGGATCACGCCCCGGGGATTTTTCTAGTTAGCAGAAACTATGGCATCATCCGCACCCTCTCCAGCTTTCTCGTTTTAAGTTCAACTGCCGTCCTTCCAGGCGCTTGGGAGTTCTTAGAACCGGAAGAGGCCTCCTCGGGTGAGTTCGCCCGGTTCTCATCCAAAACGCTGGAAGGCGGTTGGGTCTCGAATGGGCCATGAAGAGCCATTAGCTTTGCAAAAGACCCGTTTTCCCCCGTGTCGATCGGAACCCCTCCAGCTGCCTGCACTTTTCTAAGGAGCAAAGGGTAAGGGATGAGCAAATTCACCCCTGGCAACCTAACTCCATTTGTTACAGAAGAAAGAACAGGACCCAAATCAGAGGGGGAAAAAGGGGTGGAATTCGTTTTTCCATAGATCTAAACTGGCACAGCAGTGTTTTCGATGTGGACGGTCACTTGAGAGAGCCACTTTCTGCCCACCCCAATAACTCTTGACCCAAATATAGGCATAAAAATTCCCTACCCATTGGTGAACTTACTTCCCCGAATCACAAAAATTTAACCTCCTCAAAAGAAATAGACAGGTGGGGCAGGGTGAGTGAAGGAGGAAACCGTGTTTCAACACCAGAATATGAAAATATATCATTTTAAAAGGGGAGAAAAAAAGAAAAGAAAAATAGTCGGGAGGCAAGCTGAAGAGGCCAACTGTGGTGAATACCAACATAGACAGTTCGGCACAAAACACAACGGTTCATAGTGACAGATAAATCGTTATTAAAAACGGTACCTTGATATTGGTAAGTTAGACTAAAATATTTTTTTTGTCTTTTTTTTCCTTTTTAATTTTTAAACTTTTGTCTTCTGCATGCAATAGTGCGGTTACACCGTTTGGATAATATATATATACGTTTTGTGGTATTATTAAAATCAATGCACACTCTATATTTTTTTTGTTGCGGTTTTTTTTTTCGTCATTTTTAGAACACGTGGGTTGGGTGTGTGTTGTGTGGGTGTCTGTGTGCCCTGCAAAAGTTAACATCACTAGAGAAAAACCGATCAGCTGAAACTCTTTAGTTCTACAACTAAAACAGAAGGGAAGGGTCGGGGAAGGGTTAAGGGTCAACAGTCTCGTTTGCACGTGGACCGGTGCGAGCGTGCACGTGGCTGCTCGTGGCCCCCCCGGCTTACCCTGCTAATACTCGCTCAAGCTGTGCCACTTGGTGATTTGCTTCCGGGGGCTCTCGCACACCTCCCGCCAGTGGTCCACGCCGCCCGCCGTGACGCTGTGGGCGCCCAGGATCAGCCGCCCCACCACCTCGTTTTTCGTGGTGCGGTCAAAGTCGATGGCCAGGAACTCGATGCTGACATCGGGGAGGAGCTCGGCGGGGATGTCGTAAATGAACGACTCGTTGAAGATGGGGTTTAAAGTGCACTTCTTGACGTGGGTTTTCTTCTTGGCGATCCGCTTCCTGCCGTAGTACACGTTCACCTTGACGTAAGGATCTGCCGGACGGAAGAACAGAAAGGGAGGCAATAACGCCATCCAAGGAGAAAGGGGTGGCCTGTTCTGCAGAACTTAAAGGTATATTCATCCATCCGTTTGTTCGTTCACGCATCCATTTCTTAATCTATTCATTCATGCATTCGTGTTAATCTATTCATCCATGCAGCCGTTCATTCATTCATGCACTCGTTTGTTAATCTATTCATTCATGCATTTGTTCATTCATGCATTCATTTGTTAATCTATTCATTCATGCATTTGTTCATTCATGCATTCATTTGTTAATCTATTCATTCATGCATTTGTTCATTCATGCATTCATTTGTTAATCTATTCATTCATACATCTGTTTGTTCGTTCATGCATTCATTTGTTAATCTATTTATTCATGCATTTGTTTGTTAATCTATTCATTCATGCATCTGTTTGTTAATCTATTCATTCCTGCATCATTTGTTAATCTATTCATTCATGCATTTATTTGTTAACCTATTCAGTCATGCATTCGTTTGTTAATCTATTCATTCATGCATTTGTTAATCTATTCATTCATGCATCCGTTCGTTTGTTCATGCATTCATTTGTTAATCTATTCATTCATGCATTTGTTTGTTAATCTATTCATTCATGCAGCGTTCGTTCATGCATTTGTTTGTTAATATATTCATTCATGCATTCATTCATGCATGCATTTGTTCATTAATCTATTCATTCATGCAGCCTTTCATTCATGCATTTGTTAATCTATTCATTCATGCATCTGTTCGTTCATTACATTTCTCTACCATCCATTTTCGTGACAAACCACTACTTTGGGATACTGATGGGCAGGAATCACCAGTTTGGCGGTTCGTGTTGGTTCGTTTTTGTGCAAACAGGGGTTTGGCCCTTCTCAGCCCCGCCTTTTCCGGCAGGCGCCTGCTCAGAGGCCGGACCCAGAGGAGGCGGGGCAGAAAAGCCGAGGCACTACTCTCGGAGTGGGTACAGAGAACAATCTCCCCCCCCCCCCGCAAAAGGGTGCTTGGCTGGGATGCCAATGTGGCTCATAGGTTTCGGAGTAAATAGCTTCTACCTGAGAGGCCGGTGATGTCCATCTTGGGCAGGTGTCTGGCTTTCAGCACCACCACGGTCATCCTCTGGGCGACGGGCTGGTAAGACAAGGAGACTTGTAGCTCCCCTCGGCTGACGCATTTCTGGAAAGGAACAGAGTCGACGCTCTTTAGAAGAAACAGAGGCGAGCCGCCCGCACGGCTCTATCCAGCCCAGCCTCTCCCTTGATTGATTGATTGATTGATTGATTGATTGATTAATTGATTGATTGACTAATTGCATGGCTCTATCCAGCCCAGCCTCTCCCTTGATCGACTGATTGATTGATTGACTGACTGACTGACTGACTGATTGATTGATTTTTATATCACCCATCTTGCAGGAACCACTACCTCGGCCGTTGACAACAGTATACAGTAAATAATATATAAGAACAAAACAAAACCATCCAGATTTCAGTATTAAAAGGAAAATTAAACTGAATAACAAGGATTAAATAGGGCTGAAATTGACCTCCAGGTTTTGCTAATTCTATCGTTTTCCCATCAACGGCACCCAATGTGTCACTGATCTCTCTACCCACCCGTGGTTTGACCGTCTGCTCCCGGTGTGCTTGAAACATTGCTTTTTATAGAATCAAGGCATCCTTGGTGGTTTCTAGACTCCAGGTTCCATCATCCACAGCCAGTGGCAAGGGATAATGGGACCTGTGATCCTTTTCCCGGCCTTCACTTCCGCCTTCGAAGCAGGGACGGCCAGATCCCTTTTCTCCGGAATGTGGTTCCTTTGCCATGGATGATAAATCTTGTTTGGGGCCACATCAGTTGATCTTTATACCAGTAGATTTATAGTAGATCACCATAGATTTCCGACTTTTAAATGTTCAGTGATCCCAATGGCTGTATATGTCTATTGTAGTCTGAGCAGGATTTTTAAATGGATGGTTTTGCTCTGTGGTTTAAAATGTTTCAATATTGATTTTATTGACCGTTTTTCAATATAATACCTTGTTTAATTCTTTTTTAATAATTGTATGCTTACTATTTTTTTTCCAGCTTGTAAATAATTGTTTTCTTAATGATGCAAGCCGCCTTTGGGTCCTTTTTAAGGAGACAGGCAGGATCAAAGTATTTAAAATAAATAAATAAGCAAACTGTCCAAATTTGGCTGAAATTTGGGGCAACGAGGATGGTGGTGTTTTTTCCCTGCGAAAAAAATCTATGAACCTCAAGGTCATATCTGGTTCTTGGGGAAAAAAAATCCTGCCATCAAAATATACTCCAAGACACCCTGTTCTTTCATTCTAGATGTATTTCTTGAGTGTAAAAAATCAAATCAAATACAGCATCCAGGGGATCTGATCAGCCCAAAGCCTTAGCTAGCTTTGTGCTACGGAACAGAAGCAGTTTTTTAAAAATGCCAGGTTGCTGTTGGCAAAAAACGGGGGCCCAAAAAATAGGAGAGGTCCCCCACGTTTTCTCGTTTGCATCCTCGCCCGGGCATCGGCCGTGTCCTTAAATGCTTCTGGACAACAGCCGGCTTGTCCGTAAACGTTTTAAAGCCAGCCGCTTTGGGGAGGATTTCTTGCAGGCAACAGCTGGAGCCCCGGCTCGGCCGAAAGGGAGTTAATTCGGGAGAAATAAGCTGGAGCCTTGCCGACTGTGACAAAGCCAGGCTGGGAAACGGGTGAATAGCCGGCCGAGTTGCTATGGCTGGCGGTGTCCTAGATTCGGCCCGAAGGAATGGGCTTCGCTCAAGCCGTTCCCGTTTCGGCTGCTGCCTGGAATCACAAGTGGAAAGGCGGGCGTTGGAGGTCCTCTAGGTATCATCTCGAAGCAGTGGAAGGCCAACACTACTACTCCCCCCCCCGCGTCAATGCCTGGAAGGGTTCCGAGTTCAAGATCTGACTGTCTTATTTGACGAAAACATTTTTTGCAAGGAATTTGGTTAGGTTCCTGCATTATGTTTCTATTTGCTTGCTTGCTTGCTTGCTTGCTTGCTTGCTTGCTTGCTTCCTTCCTTCCTTCCTTCCTTCCATCCATCATCAGCTACTTCCTTCTATCCATCATCAGCTCCTTCCTCCCTCCCTCCCTTCCTTCCTTCCATCATCAGCTCCTTCCTTTTATCCATCATCAGCTCCTCCTTCTTCCCTCCCTCCTTCCCTTCCTTCCTTCCATCATCAGCTCCTTCCTTTTATCCATCATCAGCTCCTTCCTTCCTTCCTTCCTTCCTTCCTTCCTTCCTTCCTTCCTTCCTTCCTTCCTTCCTTCCTTCCTTCCTTCCTTCCTTCCTTCCTTCCTTCCTTCCTTCCTTCCTTCCTTCCTTCCTTCCTTCCTTCTATCCATCATCAGCTCCTCCCTCCCTCCCTCCCTTCCTTCCATCATCAGCTCCTTCCTCCCTCCCTCCCTCCCTCCCTTCCTTCCATCATCAGCTCCTTCCTTTTATCCATCATCAGCTCCTTCCTTCCTTCCTTCTATCCATCAATTGCTCCTTCCTTCCTTCCTTCCTTCCTTCCTTCCTTCCTTCCTTCCTTCCTTCCTTCCTTCCTTCCTTCCTTCCTTCCTTCCTTCTCACCCATCCGGCTACCAAGGCCCCTCTGGGTGGTTCGCAACACCGCGAAACAACACTTTTAAAAGCCCCAAATGTACGAAAAACCAAAATCGGACATATCCATCCAGATACACCAAAATCAACACAGAAACAGCTAGAAATGATTTAAAAGGCAAAAGGGCGCGACAGAGAGGATGAGCGCCGGAAAAACCACAGCGCTCTCCGGGAAAATCTCTCTACACAGCCCTGTTTTCAAAGATTGTTTGGACATTCGCAGCGAAGGGACTGGACAACCTTCAAGAAAGCCCAGTTTCTGGTCTTCTCTTTCCGGGTGAATGATCTCAACTGCCCAGCTTGGGAAGATCAGATAAATTGGGTCGATCTCCCTGGAAGAAGGCTATCCCAATCACGGCGGGCCAACCCAGAAGGGCCGTACGTAACGGCCCAGATCACGGGGTCTAAAATTATAGCTTCAAAGGGGGCCACCCCCTCTGTCAAGTGATTTCGATTCCTGCCTTCAGCAGGGGGGTTGGACTTGATGGCCTTCGAGGGCCCTTCCTGGCTCCATAGTCCTGTGATTCTATGACTCCAGCCATTGCAGGAGCGAAATCTGATTACGGCATTATGGATGGAAAGGACGGAGCGTCAGCTGCAGGCCTGCGCACGTCGAGAAAGCTGGAGCAATTATCTGCTGCCCGAGCAAAAATCCCCCAATCTTGTTTATCTCCTGCTAACGTCGCTCCCAGATTCGCCGGAGACTCGGCTCGCTCTGATTTGCAAAGTGCTCTCCTGCTGCTGACCCAGCTCCTTTGCAAGCAATCGGAGGCGCGCCGCTGACCCCAATCCGTGATCTACTTTCTCTCCTCACTCACTCGCTTGGCGCTGTTTTGCCTTCTCGCCCGCGGTCCCCGAGGGAAGGCTGATGCAAAACACAGCCTCCAACAGCCTTTCCCGCCCTCCGCCAGCCCGGCGCCCTTTGGAGGCATGTTGGCTGGGGATGATGGGAGCTGGTGTCCCGCTTGCCAGGAGGGGCACCTGGTTGCGGAAAAGGCTGGCCGGTGTACATGTGGTTTTGCAAAGAACAGATGATGTAAACCAGCAGGGTTTAACATCCAGGCATCTTCTAATTGCTACAAAACTATGCATTCTCCTTACGCAGGTGTAAGTCACATTGCAATGGCAGAGGCCAGTTTGCAATGTAAATCTTTTCTGTTTCCTGATATGAAGGAGAAACAATTACAAGAACCCAAAATCTTGTACACAGCTTCAAAATAATTCATTCCAAACAACCAGCAATTACTGTAATTCCTTTCCCCAATAACCTTGATCTATCACATTACAACTGTAACTTAAAGAGAAGTAATGTGACTTTTTTTTGTGGCGTAACTGTAATTGCGTAGTTACTTTTATCATAATGGTGGTATGGCCACATAAGAAGAAAGAATATCATGTGGTTCAAGTGCCAGCTGGCTCTATTAAGGAAAAACCCATTCAGATTTTAAATTTATGCAGACAGACCCCCTTATCTGCGGGGTCAATATCCGCTGATTCACTTATCCAGGGTCTGAAAACATTAAAAGAAAAATACTAGAAATACACATTTCTGATGATGAAGTTACCAGAACCGGCCACGAGAGGGAGCCAGAAACCATCCTATGCATGCCATTTGCTATTAAAACAGTGTTCACTATCATCCACATTTTTCAATATCTGCATAAGGGGGCTTGGAACTCCGCAGATACAGGTGTCCTAATATAATGGGGGGAGGAAATACAATTTTCATTTCTTTTGGGGGACAGGAGTGTTGAGAGCTACTTTATTAAAAATGGTATCTTTAATGCCAGTTCACTCCTTTGGAGGATCTTTATAACTATAAATGTGAATTTCGTTGTATGTGTATATACTTACAATGACAATAAATTATTATTATTATATAACTATCAACTTTTTTTTAAAAAGTAACTTTTCATGCTTTGATCCTGTTCACCAGTGGCAGAAATACATCCTTTTAGTAAAATGGTTCCTGCAACTGATTTTTTCCCCTTACCTGTATGTTCCTCTTGGCGATCTCCCGGGTCAAGTGGACTTTCCCCGTGCTCGGATCCACCCCGGCGAGCGGAACCATCACCTCCCCGATCACGTCGTCCCGAGAGAAACGGTCAAAGCTCAGCACCAGGAAATGAAGGACCAGGTCTTGGAGCTGGCTGTAGGGGATCCCGTAAAAGGTGAAGGTCTCGTCGAAGACCGGATCCAGGGTCTTCCGGAGGACGCGCGTCTTCACCCGGTGCTTCTTGTCGGGCAGGATGGTCATCTTAATGTAAGGATCCGAGCCCTGGTTGTGCTCGTCCATGACGGGCAAGCCGTGCGCTTCCTGGATGGTGACCACGAGGGCTTTCTTGGGGAAGTTGTAGTCCACCGAAAACGTCAGCGTCCCTAACGTGACCTCTTCCTCCGGGGAAGACGGCGAGGACGTTTTGCTCCCGGCGGGCGTCAAGCTTTTATCCGGGCTCAGCTCTTCTCCGTAATCAACTCTGATCGGAAGCTGGTCGATGCAAGGGGCCGCGTTCAACCCGCCGGGGAATTTGTCCGAGCCCGCTAACCCGGCTTCGGCGGCATCCACCGAAAGGCGGCCCGGTCCTTCTTTCCGTGCGGGACCTGCCTTGTCTCGTCGGATCCGGAGGATCTTCTTTTTGTTACTCAGCGTCTCCGGGTAGATGCTGATCCCCTTCAGCATGTGTATGAACTTATACGGCGGCGTCTTGTGCTTCTTATCGGCCTGCTGGTGGCAGCAGGTCCAGACGAAGACGGTCACGGAGACGGAGACCACGAGGACGGTGGCGCCGATGAGGCCGGCTGCGATGGGGGAGACATCTGCCGGAAGAAACAGAGGAAGAAGGAAGGAAGAAAACCTGTAAGGCCGGCAGGAGAAAGAGAGGAGTGCAAATATCTTACGGGTTCTGCAGCCCATTAACGCCTCCTTTCCAATACCAAGTAGGGGGAAGGTGTTCAGCTTCTGCAATTCATGCTTTGCAAAAGTTGTGAAAAAGAGCGGGAATGTGGTTAAAGACAACCTACGGTAGGGGAAACCTGGGTTCAAACTCCGCACTTCGGCACGAAATTCATCGCCTGTGACTCTAGGTCAGCCACAATCTGTCCACCTGGCCTACCTCGAAGGATTGTTGTGTGAGAGTAGGGTGGGCAGAGAAAAGTCTTGCACAGTATCTAGGGGGAGGGAGAATTGGTTCCAAGCTCCTCCCCGTGGATGCTGAAACATGTGGATAATAGTGAGCATGATCCATAGCATGGTCTCTGGCACTCTCTACTGGCCCGTTCTAGTAACTTCAACTTTAGAAAGAGATGCTTCTCCGATTTTTCTTTTAATTTTTTAAAATATTTTCAGACTGTGGGTAAACAAATCATTGGATACGGATTCCGTGGTTAAGGGGACCTCCTGCGCTTTGTGCCACACACACAGACACAAATACTGTTTTTCAAAGCTGGAAGTGAATTCCCAGCTCTTGTTAGGGTTTATTTGTTTGAGTTTTTTGCGCTCTTTCTCTCTCTCTCTCATCCTCTGTGTGAGAGAGAGAGTGTGAGCGGGGGCCAGATCCACCAAAGCTACCTAGCCTTTTAAGAAAAATGCCACCTACCACCACACTTCCAGTTCTGCAGCTCTAACATGATACTGTGATGATGATGATTTGCATGCAACATTTCTATCCATCCGCCTTCTCCATTTGTGTGAGGCTGTGCATGGGCCTACCAGTGTCTAATTTTTAAATCCCGGCAGGCTTTGGAAGTATATCTCTGTGTGTTTACATGGATGGGGCAGGATCCTGCCATGTGTGTGCTCCGCCTTTTAGCTCCCGGGGGGGCCTTTTCTCCCAAAGGAAACCAGGGCACTTAACGCAAAAAAAAAGAAAAAAAGAAAAAAAAAGGCGTGCAACACAAAGGAGACAACCTCAGTTGTGCTGATGACATCACCCCGGTTCTCTCCGGTCTCTTGTTTGGAAATAAAAAGGCCCAGTGATGGCCGCACAATGGCCAGCCACGCCTTGTGTCACTCTGAGAAGGGGAAGACGCAAGCAGGGGGGCAGCGGGGGGGGGGGACACACATGGGAAAGGCAATTAAGGGCTTCGTTTCAGTCGTCGTCTTTGCCTGAATCATGCGGGAGACAAACGCCACGGTCGCGTGCAATACAGTGAAAAAGCAGCCTAGCAACCATTCATTAGCAATCATCATGCAGCATCAGGCACGTTATGATAGTTATGTGCTGTCAAGCCCGTCCCAACCACGAGGGATGGGCATTTGGGACTACAAATCCCATCATTCTCCCTTCTGGGATTTCTACTTGACAGCCCTCATCATGTACCGCTGTCACGTCACTTCTAACTGACGATGATCTTTTTCAAGGGTTTTTTAAAGGTAGAGAGTACAGTGGCGCCTCGCTAGACAGTTACCCCGCATGACAGTTTTTTCGCAAGACATTGGCTTTTTGCGATTGTTATAGCGATTCGCAAAACAGTGATTCCTATGGGGGAATTTCGCTGGACAATGTTTGGTCCCTGCTTCGCAAACCGATTTTCGCTAGACGATGATTTTGACAGCTCCCTCCGCGCTCACAAAACGGGTGTTTTCAGGACCTAAGCTTCGCAAGACAGTGATTTAAACAGTTGATCGGCGGTTCACAAAGCGGCTTTCCTATGGCCGATCTTCACTAGACAACGACGATTCTTCCCCATTGGAACGCATTAAACACGTTTCAATGCATTCCAATGGGGAAAATGCTTTTCGCTAGACGATGATTTCGCTAAACAGCGATTTCACTGGAACGGATTATCGTCTAGCGAGGCACTACTGTATTCTGAACTGGTTTGCCCTTTTCTCCTTCTGGGCGCCCCCAAGGATGATTCAGCTTGCCCAAGGCTACCTAGGCTGCCTCTTCTGGGATCCCCAGCAGGGAATTGAACTCCCAACCTCTGGCTCCCCTATCCTGATGCCTAACTCACTGAGCTATCCAGCCAGCTTGACAGGCCCCTTACCGAGACCTAAATGTGGCTCGCCTGGGAGAAAAGGTCTACACTGGAAGGGTTTGGGGCTTAGCTCGGCCTATTTCTACCTGGCTTCCTGTTTAGAAAGAAAGCTCCCAGCTAGCACTGGGGCAGGAACAGGAAGTTGAGGCCGAGCTAGGCCGAGCTCAGTCCCAAAGCCTTCCATCCGAGGCCTTTCCCCCCAGGTGAGCCACACGTAGGGAGTCTGTAAGGGAGACAAGAGCGAATGTAAGTGCCAGAAGTCCTTTTTCAAGCCACCCTTGAATATATACATTTAAATTTCTTAACATGTTATTTCGCCTCCAAAAGCTATGCCTTATGCGTAGAATTTCTGCCTATGTTAAAGCAGGAAGGGGCGTCGTCTTCTTCTTTTTTTTAAAGTGATCCTCCACTCTCAAGAGTGGAGAATTTTAGGCATATCAAACCATTTTCTTTTTGCCCTGGAGTACCACTTTCGGGTTGGGGATCTGCTGAAGCTGGTGGCAACAAAAATAGCCGCGGGAACACATTTTCCCGACTTGGGTTTTTACGCCTTCTGCTAATTTTCATAAAGATCGAGTTGCTGGTTGAATCGGGCAATTCTAAATGACGAGAAAACATAATTTTATGAGTTCTGCTTCCTTTTAGGGGTTTTTCCCCCCCTTGGGACGGGTGAGGCTCTAGAAGCTTGGTGCCCTCGCTCACCATCTATGCCTGTGGCAATGAAGAACTCAACAGCTGGATGCACAGCAAACATCTGACATGTGGGGCATGGAGCAGCTGCCCTGGGGTCACTCTGACATTCCATCGCTATATATATGCAAAATAGAATACGACCCCTATATCCATGAGGGTGTAGTTCCAAGGCCCCCCGTGGATGCTGAAAACCGTGGATTATAGCAAACCCTATACATAGCATGGTCTCTGGCTCCCTCTAGTGGCCAGTTCTGGTAAATTCATCTTTAGAGATAGCTATTTCTAAGATTGTTCTTTTAATATTGTAAAACTGTGGATAAGTGAATCAGTGGATACTGATCCCACTGCTAAGGAGGTCCTCCTCTAATGACGTGGGTGACTATTATCAGACATTTGCATGTCTTTTTCGGTAGTGGCTTAAATCTAGCGGAGATAATATTGCAGGTCTGTTGTTTCTAAAGTACAGTACTTGGTTGACGTTTTGGGGTGGGGAATTCATTTTTATATACACACATATGCCCTGCTCTAAAAAAAAGCAAGCATACATGGGTCTCCTTCCACCTTCGCTTTACCCTGACAAGAACCCTGTGGGGTAGATCAAACAGAAAGAGCGTACAGTAATTGATCCCAGTTTAGGGATTTGAATCCACCCCTCCCAAGCTACAAACTCAAGAAGCGGTCGGTTCTCTCCGCCCCCCCCCCCCCGCCCCCGGGAGTTTAAAAAACAAACAGAAATTAGATGACTATCAATCTGAGATGTATCATCTGTGATTGCCTGCATTGGTTTGTGGGGGTCAGACTAGATGACCCTTGGGTTCCCATCAAATCTGCACTTCTGATTCTATGAATCCTTGTCTACCCGCTGCACTGCAGTGGCTCTCGGAAAACCAGAACGACATAAATTCCCCAAAGCTACAAAGAGTTCAGTGTAGCACCTAAACATTTAATCTACAGCGGGGTCTCTACTTAAGAACTTAATCCGTATTGGAAGGTGGTTCTCAAGTTGAAACGTTCTTATGTTGAATCTGCATTTCCCATAGGAATGCATTGAAAACCATTTAATCCGTATCTGCTCTTTTCTGTCCATAGAAACTACTGTACTCCATTTCACTCAAGCTCTTTATTATTATCATGGACGACGGGCTGCCTTTCCAGATAACCAAGCACGTGGGTTACTCCCATCCATGCTTTAAAATCTGTTTTTAGTATGGACCATTTTTATAGGATCCTGGTTTAATTCTTTTGAAATATATGTACACTTACTGTTTTTAGCTTTTAAATAGTGTCCTTTTTAATGATGGAAGCTGCCTTCGGCCCTTCAAGAAGAAAAAGGGTGAGGTTTTTATGTGTTTTTTAAAAATAAATAAAATAAAAACCTATGCTAACCACAGGATTAGTTTAGACAGAAAAGAGACAGGCAACTGAAGTAAACAGTGTCCAAGGCGAGATATGTGAAATACTGTTTTCTTGGTCTACAGTTCAGATAAATCCACTGCTAAGACAACTGTTGTTATTATTTTTAAAAAACTGAAAATAAAAAATTACAGCTGGATATCTCAATGCACGTGGCTGCAGAAGGCGAGGTTGGGAGTTCTAATCTCCCCTGTGCCTCCTGAACAAGAGATCTATAGGATCCTTTCCAGCTCTGCCTTTTTAAGAGGATGATTATTAAGATTATTCCTGCTCAGCAGCAAATGGGACCTTCCATTCTGATTGCGAGATAAAGCACAGCGGACGTACAGCCAGACATGTCATGTGGGTACATAGATTAAGTCTTTCTTTCCAACAGTAAACATGCGATCAAAGTACATCCAATAATTAACACATTGCCGCCGCCCCCCAAAATCTGCTGCCTGAGGCTACTCACTTAATGAGGGACTAGTTTAGCTGTGGAAACTCCAAATCCCCCCCTGCCTTCCCCTAATTTCCATAATAATCCTCCATACTCATTTAAAAATTGCTCAGCTGTTACACACAATCTAATTGGGGGCATGTACAGAAAGTCTGTTTAATCCAGATTCTATCCACTTAAAAGCATTCTGTCGTGAACGACGTCGAGGGGGGGGGGGAAGAGGCCGAAACCTTGCATCTCTCCACATTTTGGGCCTGATGAACCAGGGTGTGTGTGTGTGTGTGTGTGTGTGTGTGTGTGTGTGTGTGTGTGTGTGTGTGTGTGTGTGTGTGTGTGCGCGAAGCACAGACCCAGTTGTAGTACCATTTCTGTCCGGAATGAATTAAAATCCGGAATTAAACGCATGCATAATGTCATTTATGCGACTTAACCAGGGAGGGAAGTTGCCTATGGCTTTCGGGCAGCCTCCGAAAAACAACATCTGCCCCAGACGGCTGCAAACAAACAATTCCACTTTGGTATATATAAATACATAAACGTGTAAATAAATCCAAAAAGCTTTGATGAACCTGTAAACATAAATACACTTTTCCCCATTTTTGCGCTGTGCTACATTTGGACAAGGCACGTGCTACTTGAAGGCCTATAAGACATGAGAGGAAACCTCAGCTCTCTATATTTCGGCGTATTTGGAGAGTGGTGGAGGGGGGAGGAAATCCACTTTATTTATTGTTTTCTTCCACGGTTTTCTAGACGAGCAATTCAGCTGCAGCTTGGCCGAGAGAGGCCGGTTGCTTAGATGCCATCGCGACGGGCCTGCTGGCAGCTCCGGATTTGTACCGCTCCGGTTTGGAGTGGGTGGCCGAGCACGGCGGAAAGAAGGCGTGCGTGAATCCGGGAGCATCGTCCGAACACGGGCGCAAGCAGGAGGCTCCTAACTTCTCCTGGAGAGAGGGCCCCAGGGAAAGGGAGCTGGGGGAAATCCATCAAACCAGGTGGGATCCTTGGTCAAGGAGACCCCCCCCCGGACCACAGTACGTGGTGCTCTCAGCTGGGGGATGTGAAATGTTCATAGCCAGGTTTCATGCACCCCACTGGTCCATGCGGGGTGCATGGACCCACTCCCTGTGTTTTCCAACCCATGCCAAAAAAATGGGGGGGGAGGAACCAGACAAAAGGCTTTTCTCTCATCCTGGCGAGCTGGATGGGAGCTGGGGGGCGCTGGCTGGCCGAGGACAGACATCACGTCATTCCCAACCCCCCCTTCTCCAAGCCACTGGCCCACACCTGCTCCCTCCTTCCCCCCCCAGCGCCCCAGAGGGGAGTGACAGTGGAGGGGGAAGTCAGGGGCCGAAGGGCACCGCCTCCGTCTCTGCCTCTCTCTCTCATCTCGAGATGATCTCTCCCCGTCTCTGGCACTCGCCCAGCAAGGCCCGGCACACCCGCGCGCGCACACAAGGAGGGGAGGGGTCGGGGATGAGTGGGGGGGGAACCATGGGAGAAGGAAGAGCGGGGGGGGGGGAACAGCAGTGGTCCAGAGTGATGGGTTGCTAGGGCGGGCGGCTGATTTTAAGATGTCCACTTTGCCTAAAGACCTGGTGATTTAAATATACAGTATATATATTTGGCTGAAAAGGTGGGAAATTAAGTGATGCTGGCCCAGGTGTCTTCTGTGTGTGTGTGTGTGTGTGTGTGTGTGTGTGTGTGTGTGTGTGTGTGTGTGTGTGTGTGTGTGTGTGTGTGTGTGTGTGTGTGTGTGTGTGTGTGTGTGTGTGTGTGTAAAAGCACCACTGAACGCAATTATACTTAGTAAACACGCCTAGCAGCCGGCTATCAAAATATGTTTTCCTTGGCAGATGCTGTCAGGTGGGGGGGGAAGAGGTGGCTGTCATGCCCGCTCCTCTCTTTGCTTCTGGAGCTACGGGAACCATTTGGGCACCCTGATCTGGAAGGGAGGGAGAGGAGAGAGATTCTCCCCGTGGATTGATTTGGGGTGGTGGGGTTGTCGGTGGCCCCCGTGGTGCCCCTGATGGACTGTGTTTCTGGCTGGCAGAGTGGCGTGTTTTCCGTGGCGGTGCACAAGCTGGTAGCCAAGCCAGCGGCGGGTTGCGTGACGATGCCCACCCCAGAAGGCCTCCTTGCAAGGGGCTGTTTGACGTCAGGATGTGGCCCCCGCAATCCAGAAAGGATGCAGGCCCTGGCCCTGCCAAGGAAACCTCGACAGCATCGTCGGGCAGGGCCTGATCCGTCTTTGGGGGGCCAGGGCCCAGCAGGGCTCAGGAGGGGGAGGGAGCTGGCAGGGCCCATTTTGGGGGGGCACCGGGTTGGAAAAGGCGGTCAGAGGCCGGGGAGGGGAAGCCAAGGCGGCCGCAGAAAAGGCGGAGGAGCGAAGGCTGGCGTTGCGCAGGAGCTTCTCCCTCCCCGGGCCCCACACTCACCAAAACTGGGGTGGAGGCTGGCGATCTCCGCCATGGCGGCCCGAGGATGATGATGATGCCCTCCGGGAGAGGCCTGCGGTGGCTCCTTTCGCTTCTCGGCCCCGAGGATGCTCCGCGAGGACTCGGCCGGGGATGCAGGCGAGCGGCGGCGCCTGTGGTCCTGATGCGGCGCTGGCTCCGCCCCTTTCGAACGATCCCCGGACAAGACTCCGCCCACGCCCGGCCTGGAAGCCACGCCTCCTCGGCTCTCCTTTCCCCCCCACCAAGCCAGCCCCGGCGGTGACTCGGCAGGGTGGATCGTGGCAGGGGGAGAGGGTGGGGGCACTGTCTCTCTCTGTGTGTGTGTGTGTGTGTGTGTGTGTGTGCAGAGAGGGAGGCAGGTAGATTGGCACACAGACAAGGGTGTGGGTATGTCAGAGAGTGTGTGTGAGAGATGCATTCTCCTCCCTCCCCTACAAAGAATCAGGCTGGGCGATGGTTAACCACCATAATTTTTAGGGACTCCAATGCTTTCATGGCTTGCAATGTGAGATCTGCACAGATTTCCAAGGCATTGCCATATTCCAAGGAGAGCAATATTTATAACTGCTGTTATTTATCTGCAGAGCCAGAAGTTGGGAGTTTGATTCCCCACCGTGTCTCCTTGAGAAGGGCTAGACTTGATGAAGGGCCCCTTCCAGCTCTGCAGTTTATTTCATTATATTATATTATATTATATTATATTATATTATATTATATTATATTATATTATATTATATTATATTATATTATATTATATTCGTTTTGTTTAGTCGTTTAGTTGTGTCCAACTCTTCATGACCCCATGGACCAGAGCACGCCAGGCCCTCCTCTCTTCCACGGCCTCCCGGAGTTGTGTCAAATTCAAGGTGGTTGCTTCAATGACCCTGTCCATCCATCTCGTCCTCTGTCGTCCCCTTCTCCTCTTGCCGTCACAATTCCCCAACATCAGGGTCTTTTCCAGGGAGTCTTCTCTTCTCATGAGATGGCCACAGTATTGAAGCCTCAGCTTCGGGATCTGTCCTTCCAGGGAGCACTCAGGGTTGATTTCCTTCAGAATGGATAGGTTTGTTCTCCTTGCAGTCCAGGAGACTGCAATATACTATATTATATATTGTTTATTTCTTCATTTAAAATGTTTTTACCCCACTTTTCTTCCTGAGAAGGACCCATCCCTAAAAGACAATATTAGAAGCGAAAAAATTGCAAGTATACAAATGCTAACAAGGATCAAACAGATACTACACTTAAAAACAAACAGCAAACCAATGCAACTTTTATACATTGCCTTATTGTGCCTGATTTCTGGGGACCCTAATATGCTTTTCAAGGCGTGTAAGGTACATTTAAAGGGTGGTTTTATCACTGACACTCCCCAGTGAGTTTTCACAGTTAAGTAGGGATTCAAACCCAACATATCCGAGTCCTTGCCTGTCGCTGTAGGCGCTACGCCACACTGGCTGTCAATATTTAATAGCACATGTAAAATTAAGAGGTAGCATAGTTTGCCCGTTTCAGGACATATATAACAGCAATAAAATAAAACCAAAAGCTGTATTTATTACGGTGGCATTTTAAAGGCGACCGAGATTCATTTCAGCATGTATCATAAAAACGAGAAATCTTATAGCCTCTTAAAAAAAGTTAGAATTGACTTACCAAATTCCCACTGATTCAATGGTCCTACTCTAGTGCAATTTACCTGAATTTCCGGCCTTGATTTATTCCAGGGGCAGTTTCTAGTACCCCAGATTCCAAAAACTATACTGCTGTGACAGCTTTATTACATCAACCAAAAAATAAGTATGCCGGCATTGGAAAACAGCCGTGAAAATGTCACAATACGTTTTGTTTCAATGTGTGTTTTGTTGACATTTTCGAGAGAAGCATTTCTGGATTTTGTTTTACCCCAGCAAACACCACGATCTGAGAGTGACCATTTCCGTGCCTTTGTTAATATCAAATGCATCATCATGTTAAATTTAACAGAAATCCAGGTGGCTATGGAAATTATAAAATCATAGCGTGGTAGCAAGGGAGTCTAGGGATCGTATAGTCCAAATGGCTCCCCAAGTGATGTGGGGGGTGGGATGGGGGGAAAGGAAGGCCACTCATATCTAGTGCATCCTTACCAAATGGCGATCTAACTTCTGTTAGCGAAGGAAAACCAATTGCCTTCATCGTGTTAAATATCCACAGACTTTTTTAGCAATCAACCAACCACAATCTCTGCGTTTTGATATGTATATTTTGATGCTATATATAAATATTTGCAATATGAGATCTCTTATTCTTCTCTCTGATGAAGTGGACTTGTTCACAAAAGCTCACATTAAAAATAATAGAACAGCAGGTCTTTCAGAAGCCACCAAGTTTTTTTGTCTTAATTAATCTGTTTAATTTTGCTTTTTATTTTGCTTTTATCTAGGATGCTTGCCTTGGAAAGGAATCCGTTCCACTGTCAAACCGTTCTTGTCCTGAAGCTTCTTTCTAGTGTTTGATCCAAATCTTCCCGGGCTCCAGGCCCCCAGAAAACAAGGCTGCCTCACCTTCTAATCCATGCAAAGCAAATTCAAATAAGTGCAGATGGCTTTCGTCTGGCCTTGCAGCTTTCTCTTGTCCAAGAAAAATAAACCCAGCTCCCTAATTTATGGCTTCTCACTGACCTGGGCTTCGAAACTTTCTTGGTTATCTCACGTGTTCACCTCTGGACAACATTTTAGCTTTTCAAGATCCTCCTTCCTCGGTTCAGAAATGGGCACAGAATTTCTCATGAGATATGACCAAAGACAAATCAGAGAGAGTCACAGAGAAAATCTGGACTTTGTAACATTTGTTGATGTCGCCTTGAATTCCATCATCCTTTTTTTGGGGCCTCTGCATCCTAGTGTTTGACTCACTCCTGTGACCTGTTAGGGCCATTAGAACATTTTCAAAGGTATGAGCCACCTTTTCCATCTGATAATTTGTGTCTAAATGTAAAATTTAGAAAGATGTAAAATTTCCCAAGAAAAAAAAAACATTTTTTTTCTGGAAAAAAAAGACAGGGGAAAAGGGGTTTGTTTTTTGTTTCCTGGAAAAAAATGGAAATGTAGTGAAAACTCTTCAGTAGGGATGTAATTTTTCCCCCTTTTTCCAGAAAAAAAATGGGAATTTTCAGAAAGTTTACATCTCTCGCTTCACCCCTGTAGAAATTCTTGATTTCATTCTTTGACTCATTTGTCCCTGTTTACCTGGGCTCCCATCTGATTTCCTGTCAGCATCCTAGCTTCTTCGATCATTCCTTGCACAACATTAAAAATGTGCAATGTGAGTCATGCTTTCTCTTTAAGCTTTGGGCAATTTTGTCCCTGGGAAAAGAAAAAAATGAAGCCTCATAATTAAAATGCACTGTAAGTCATCCACTCGCGGGCTCGGCTCGGTGCGATTTGGCACCTGATCAAGTATTCCGGCAGCTGAAACAGCCAACGGGCTTGCTTTTTACGGAAAACAATTTGGAATGTACTTAGAACAGTCACACTGAATTTGGCCAAGGAAAGGCAGCTGGCAAACGAATCCTCTCAATTACTGATCATTACTGGATGACTGGTCTTCCTGCATTGCTTTGGTACTTTCCCCTTTATACCTTTGTTACATCAGCAGGCTCACCTCTAGAAAACATGGCCTGAAGTGCGATAGTGAGCTTCCACTGGAGTAGGCCCATTTGAATGAGTGGAACGTACTTAGTAAATCGAGGGGCAAGTTACTACTGGATTTCAGCCACTGACTGGTGGAATTCTGTTGTTTGGGGTGCTTTTCACACTTTGTTCACATGAATTAATAAAAATCAAGTAATTGTAAAACATGTTAAATGTATTTATTAATTTTATTTCTTTGCTTTAGATACTGCCCCATGAGTGCGAAGCATTATTCTGGGTGGTTTTCCGACAACAGATAGAACATGCGGCGCTAAATAATAAATACACAAGAATGAAAACCGGCGTAAAATAAGAGCCAGTGGCCCCCCAGGACAATGACCTGAACGGAAAATCGGAATCAAATAGAAACGAAAGGCATGGGTTGTTACAGCTGATCATTCGAGGTAAAAATAAATGGGGGGAAAAGAGGGCCAGGCCGGGAAGGATTTATTAGCTGAAAAAATGAAGGGGTTGGTTTGGATGCGATGCGAGGACGCTGTTCTAAGCTGCGGCATCCGAAGTCAGAGGGAGAGAAATGCGAAGTCAAGCCATAAGAAGTCTATGAGTGCCTGGGAAGCAGATAAAACAGGCTGGTTTTTCCCAGTCTCCCTCTTGCTGCCTTAAATGGATTTTATTCTAGTAATTGTTGCCCTGGTGGTATTCCATTGTTTCGGTAATAAACAGGCTTTTACAGATGTTGATCTTCCCTTTCTAATGCCCCCAGTGCTGGAGGCTGGACCTCATCCTGGCCAGTCCCAACTTTGGAAGCAGGAGGTTTAAATGAGGATGTTCTGCTTCACCAACAAGCGCCTCAGGTTCTTCAGCCGATGGGTTTGACAAAAATCCTCAAGAACCTGTTGATCTCTCTCATCTCAGTTGAGCGCTACTGTTTCTCGATACTGTTTCAAGGTAAATTAAAACATTACACAAGTATTCATAAATAATTTGAAAATAAATCCTAAACAAGGAATAGATTTGTCTGAGCCACATATATCTATTCCTTGTTTAGGATTTATTTTCAAATTATTTATGAATACTTGTGTAATGTTTTCATTTATCTTGAAACAGTGTGTGTGAAAATACATTAATTGAAATAATGAATATATATTCCTTGTTTCATTGCCTCAAATAACTATATATAAAGGCACATGCAATGTATAAAATCTATATGGAAACCTCTGCCTCAGATGACTTCAGGGCAGGCTGAAGATGTGGTTGGTTGAATATTTGCCAGATTTAAGGGTCAAATTATGATTGATTGTGGAAGAACTGAAGAGGGAAATGTACACCTATGTACATATTTATATACATATGTTTATATATACTGTATGTTTGTACATTTGTAAGAGTGACCGTCAAACACAAAGCCTTTAAGCAAAAAAATGTAGCTTCGGCTGTGCTTACAGTGTGTGTCTCTGTGTGTGTGTACATGTTACACAATTATATGTGTGTTTATATAATTATATACATACATATTGTAATACATACATGTTGTAATATATTTCTTTGCAATACATAATGGTGCTATTGATTAGTCCAGATAGGCGGGATATAAATCAAATAAATAAATAAATAAATAAATAAATAAATAAATAAATAAATAAATAAATAATATTGTCATGCAGTGGGACTGTATAAAATAGTCATCACAAAGCCTGTGAGAAGCCACCCTTATAAATACAATTATCAGACATCTAAAAAAAAACTTCCGGGGAGGGGGGGAAGGTTCCACCAGGTGACGTCATACAAAAAAAACGCACTTCGAGGCCACGTGACGCCTCCTCCTCCCCCTCCCGCCCAAAGTCACGTGCCCGCCTCCTCGCGCCCCAAGGTTCCAAGCCCCGCGCCTTCCGCCAAGATGGCGGCCGTTGCCCGGCCTTGTTCCAGCTACAAAAA
Source organism: Pogona vitticeps (assembly GCF_051106095.1). Lineage (NCBI taxonomy): Eukaryota > Metazoa > Chordata > Lepidosauria > Squamata > Agamidae > Pogona > Pogona vitticeps. The sequence continues at coordinate 4,539,552 of NC_135797.1, read as the reverse complement.
TGGCGGACTCCGCCTCCGCCTCTTATGTTTCCGCCCCTGGCTACTGTCTCTCTTCCCCCGTGGCTTCACTTCCGTTTCCGGTTGCAGGGAGCGGCGGGAGGGGGGAGTGCACCGGATTGGAAAATGGCAAGGCGGCGAAGCCGGTGCGGGGCGAAGGCGGGAATGTGAGGCCGGGCCGGGCCGTGGGACGCTGGGCTTGGAGGGTGTGTGTGTGTGTGAGGGGGGGGCGAACTGGTGCTGGGGTGTGTGTGTGTCTTTAAATGACTCTAATTAGCAGCCTCCCCCCATTTGGTGCCCTTTATGTAGAGGTGGACTACAACTCCCACCATCCCCAGCCAGGACGCCGAGGAGCATTCCCCTGCCCCTGCCAGGACTAGAACCCTCCTCCTCACCCTCAACCACAGTGGGGCCTCCTCCAGTTTGGTGCTCCAGAGGCTTGTTGGATTACAACTCCCATCATCCAAGCCAGGACGCCAAGCGCCAGGCCTTCCCCAACTTGGCTTCTCCCCTCCTCCCCTCAGGTATGTCAGAACATGAGCTCCCATCATCCCCAGCCATACGGCCGACAGAGGCGCCTCCTCCGGCTTGGTACTCCACAGGCGTGTAGGACTACAGCTCCCATAACCCTTGCCGGTGCCAGCTTTACATCCACTTTCTCCTACATAGGAAACTCCGAAGGGTATAGAGCGCTGGCTCCCATCATTCCCAGCCAATATAGCCAGTAGATTGGCTTTTCCCAACCCTCTGTATACGTTAGACAACAATTCCCATCATGCTAGCCAGAAGGGCTAAGGGTACCTACCTGGAGGAAGGCTAGCAATATATAACGGCTTGTTTTCTTTACCTTTTCATGCCTTCCACGAGACAGAAGCAGAGAGAAAGAAAAAAAGAAAGAAAGCTATATTCCTTATTGTTTTGGTCAAAGAGTTTAAATTCAGCTTCTTCTCATCCAAAATCTTATTTATTTCTGTTCTGCCAATTTAGAAGTACACATGTGTTTACAAAGATTTGTAAATGGCATGACATTTGTCCAAGATCATCAAGTAAGCGACCTTAATTGATACATATGATCCAGACAGCTTTGTTTCGTCCATGAACAATAATACTGTAGTAGGGGTGTTGGAAAAAAACAGAGGTTTAAGTGTGTTTGGCATACAAATGTCTGTTATCTGGTCTAGATAATGGATGCGCACAGTGGCCCTACAGAGAAGCCATCTAAGAACTGAGAAATGCTTCTGTATTGGTGGGACCTGCTGCTTTTTTTCTCCAGATAATAATGATCCTGTTTCATGAGAACAAGATGTGCAAAAGTTGGTTTTAATACAGGCAGAATATCATTAGACCAGCCCATCCTCTTAATAAATGAAGGGCCGTGTTCCGAACCATCGGAATCTATCTGAAAAGTCTTCCAGGGCAGCCCCACACACAGTGTGTCGCAGCAGTCTAGAACGTCAAACTCTTTTTATCTTTGCAGAGCGATGGCCGGAGAGCTTTAGTTGAGATATTCCTCTCTCCAGAGATGCTGCCATGTAAGAAGAGAAGAGCGACGCTGACGGACCCCGAGAAGGAGGAGCTGGGTCTCCCTTCCGACGTCCAGTCCGTTCAAATGGAGGCTTCCCTCTCAGGTGGGACTAGCCCGCTCGGCAGCCCTGGGCCGCACAAGGAAGGGCAGGAAGATACCATTTTGAGCGATAGGAAGGGCCTGCCTAGTCCTCCCGCCGGAAGCCCCCCCTGTTTGTCCCCTGCTCCTGCAGGAGACCAGTCTTCATTTGAGGATGAAACAGCGTTGCAGGCTGTTGTTCTGTCGGGAGAGACTTCCCAGAAGGGCTGCTTGGAAGGCTCGGAGCCCTCTTTGAGAAATGTGAAGCTCTTCCTTAAAGAAGGGGCAGATCTCTGCTCCCAGGCTCCGGAAGACCGTCAAGACTGCAAGAGTTCTCCATCCTCGGAGTTCCCTGTGGATAAGGAGGAAGAGAAACTAGACTGGAAAGGTAAGCCAGGGGCAGGTGCTCCTATGGGAAGAAGGGGGGAGGGAGAAGTGGCTTTGGTTCCTTATCTCAGCTTTTCAGGTGTCAGATTACAAGGTCTATCATCCCCAGCCAGCCTAGTGGCGATCGGGGATCATGAGAGTTGTGGGCCAACAACATCGGGGGGGTCTTGAGACTGGAAAACGCACCTGAACAACAGCTTGTCCATCATCCTTCATGGTATTTAAATGAAAAAGTAAGCCAAAAATTTCATGATCCAGTTTGAGGCCATACTTGGAAGGGAGCCGATGGGCGCAATCATACCCTAAATCTCCCGTATCTCCCTATATAAACCTTCATGGAGTTTAAGATCATTCAGAGGAGGCCTTCCTCTTGGCCCCATTGCCGGTGCAGTCATAGCTGATGGGGGACACAGGAGAGGGCCTTCTCTGTGTCAGCTCCCACGTTACGGAAGGCTCTCTCTCCTGAAGTCAGGCTGGCCATTGTCCTGTCCTTCTGCCGACAGCTGGAGACCCACTTTTTTAGCCAGACTTTTAACAATCATGCCTTTTAAAAGTTCAAACCATTTTTAACGTTTACTTCCTTTGGAATGATTCACTTGTCTTTTGATTAGCCTATCGTTTAATTGCTGTTTTAATGTTTAACTTGTTATGCTTTTAATCCTTTTCGATATGGGAAGCCGCCTTGGGGCCCCTGATCCGGAGAAAGTTGGCCTAAAAATAAAGTAGATGGTAAATAAATAAAATAAATTTGTTTGCTATCCATGTGTAAGTCAATCCGGGGCCTCACCTGCTTCTTCTCTGACCCCCAAACCCTGCCGTGTGATCCCTATACATCTTAGTTGCTTCTGGACTCCGTCCAAAGGTGTGGGGCGAGCTGCTACCGTCTTGCCATCGCTCAGAGAGGGCAGGTGAACAGCAAAGAGGAATCCGGGTCTCAAGTTCCTGACGCTCAGCATCGTCTCCCTTGCCGAGTGCTGGGCTTTGACGGACGCCCAGCGATCGCTGCTCTTTAGCACCCGACCGTTCTGCGAGAATCTAATTTAAAAATTAGGATTGCCCACCCCCACCCAAACAGCATTCTGGAAGATGCCGTTATTATGCCGGTTGTAAATATTTTTTCCTCTTTTGCTTCTAGCTGGCGACGTCTTGCCGAAACCCGAGGCTGATTGGGAGGCGGGAGAGGGTCGCCCCGGTGGGAGGGCGCCAAAGGCCGGGCAGAGCGCTGAGTTGCCCCAGGAAGCGAAAGAGGAAGCGGAGGAGACGGGATGGTTTATCCCAGTGGGTGAGTGTTTAATCACCTCTACAAAGTGTAACGTGAAACGGAGACCAGACACAACCCCCCTGGAAGGAGCTCAGCTCTGTTTCCCCTTCTTGGTAGTGGAAAAGTCCGAAGCTCTGGCCCCTTCGTGCTTATTCTGTGTACGGTATGGGAAAGGGCGCTTCGGCTCCTGAGTCTGGATCCGGCCCATGGGGGGGTTTCCCATTCAGGCTCACAAGCTGCTGCTTCGGTTCATGGGAAGCCCTTTCTAACCCAGGGACCTCTTGCATGGGGTGTTTGCTCCGGTTTTTCCTCATATTCAGCTGAAAACTGGCTTTCTGTCGCTCGAGCCTATGATGACGTGTCCTTCCCTCGGGGGTGATGGGGAACAGATCCTTGCCCCTCTTCTGTCTGACTACCTTTCAGGTATCTGAACAGTACGATCCTGTCTCCCCTCCATCTTTTGTCCTCAAGGCTAAACATACCCCAGTTCTTTCCATCTTTCCTCCGAGGGCTTGGTTTCCAGGCCCCGGATCCTCCTGGCCGCCCTCCTCCGAACTGTCTCCTGTTCGTCAGCATCCTTCTCGAAGTGCGGGGTCCAGAACTGGACGCAGGACTCTCTAGTTAACCTTTAGACTCTCCAGGGGGAAGGTTGCCACTGAGTGCTGCATCCCGACTCTGAGGAGTTTAAATTTCCCCCCGATTCTGTTTTTGGTCCTCTAAGTCGGTCAGCGGACCCAGCGTTGACCGACTTCTCCGTTTTTGAGGGCGCCCGTTTTGTTTCTGCGTTCCCAGAAGAGCAGGAGGACGGAGGGAAGCGGAAGAAGAGGAAAGCAGTGAAGCGGAAGCGAGAGGGCAAGGGTCCCGAGGGAGGGGAGGAAGGGCCCTTGGCTTGCGACCTCAAACTGGACGACACGCTGGACCGGACTTTGGAAGACGGCGCGAAGCAGCACAACCTGACCGCCGTCAACGTGCGGAACATCCTCCACGTGAGTTGAAGGCCGGGAGGTGGTGGTGGTGGTTTCCGGAGAAGAAAACCAAGGTCTTTTAGATGGATGGCCCCTTCGGCCCGTCTACCTAAATGTCGTGGCAAGGAGAACCGTAAAAGAAAATCATTGCCAGCCTGCCGGTCTTGGATCATCATCATTCCCTGATGGCCCAGAAAGAAACTCCCTTCTCCGCTGGGCCCGTCGTTTGTCTTTAGGTGGTGCGTCCTCCGCGGTAGTCAGCTTGTAGCTCCCGAAATCCCCTGCCCTTGGTCACGAAGGCTTCTAGGATTTGGAAATTCAACAGCGTATTGCGGCAGTCCGGCTTAGACGGGAACCATCGTCCGTAGGCCTGGTGGCTTTATAGCTAGAAATGTCCGAGAACGCTGCCAGAGGTTGGTGTCATCTGGTGGGTGAATCATCATGGTCCCCGTCATCATCCTCATCCTTCAGAACGATGAGGACTAGAATCTTACTATACGCGTGGAGGACGTCTACCCTTCAGATCTTGTTTTGAGGAGAGAGGGTTCCAGATTGGGTCCCTGATGTCTCCAGTTGAAAAGATCTTGTGTTGTGGGGGAATGTCGTTGAGGTCCCTGGCTGCAGAACCAGAGGTTGGGAGTTTGATTCCATCACTTGGCCTCCTTCACAAGAGCTGGACTCAATGATCCATAGGGTCCCTTTCCAGCTCAATACAGTGGTGCCTCGCTTAACGAGGATAATCCGTTCCAGCGAAATCGCTGTAGAGCGAAATCCTCATGAAGCGAAATAAAAAATCCCATTGAAACGAACTGAAAACCTGTTCAGTGTGTTCCAGTGGGCTGAATAACTCACCGTCCAGCGAAGATCCTCCATAGGGGCGGCCATTTTTGGTGCCTGTAAAGCGAGGAATCCATCCAAAAACGCAGCGGCGAGCCATTTTACACAGTGGGCGTGTGGGCGGCCATTTTGAAGCAGCCGATCAGCTGTTTTAAAAGTGTCGTCTGGCAAAAAATTGGTTCCCGAAGCAAAACAGTAGTCATATAGCGGTTTTGTCGTTTAACGAGGCAATCGTCAAGCGAGGCACCACTGTATTACAATATATAATATTATACATTGTAAAGTAATTAGGAAGATCTTTCTTTGCCTGGAGTCCCTGGAGCTGCTGCCGGTCAGAGTGGGTAGAATTTTGCTAGAGGTATCAAATATTTCAACCTTGTTTGAGGAAGCCTCTTTTCCCACCGCCCCCCCCCTCGACCCGGTCCGAGTTACGTTGCTGTTCAGGGCCGGCCTCTTCCCGTGTCAGAACGACGCCAGGTGAAAGGATTTATTTCTGTGTCTCTTGCCGCAGGAGGTGATCACAAACGAGCACGTCGTGGCCATGATGAAAGCCGCCATCAGCGAGACCGAGGACATCCCCATGTTTGTAAGTTCTTCCCTCAGCAGGGAAGGTCGCTCCCTTCCTGGTGGCGGGGGGGGCGCACGAGGTGGAGAAAAAAAATAGCCTAGACGGGTCGGGTTAGCGTTTGTGTTGTTGTTTATAACGGAATAAAGAGCATTTTTCTCTCTCTCTTTCTCTCCCTCTTCTTGTTCTTTTCCCTCTTTCCCTCCCCTCCACCTGCTTAGGAGCCCAAAATGACTCGCTCGAAACTGAAGGAAGTGGTGGAGAAAGGCGTGGTGAGTAGACAGGAATTTTCATACAATAATTGTGTTGGAATGGGCTTGTGAGGCTATCAAGTCCAACCCCCCCTGCTCGAGTCAAAGCAGATCGGACAGAGGGTGGCCTGATTTTCTCATGGATGCCTCCAGCGCTGGAGCGCTCACCCCCTCCTGAGGCCATGGGTTCCATCATCATACTGCTCTAACAGTTAAGAAGTCTTTCCTGATATTTAGCCAAAATCTGGCTTCCTGTTGCTTGAGCCCATTATCGTGTGTCCTGCAACTGTTTTGTACTGGTTCTGGGCAACTTTGAGACACTTCCTTCTTCATTGAGGATGAGGATGCATGACTTTGGTGGACCTTGGATCCGGGACCCTCAAAGGGTAGCCCCCCTCCCCAAACAAACCAATTTATCTCTCAGAGATGGCGTCGAAATTGACCCCATGCAGTGTTCGTTGCTGATTCAAAAACCTAACTTATTCCTTCTTTCAGAAGGGGTCCTTCTAGGGAAGCTGTTATACACCTGTGTTTCCTTTTTTTGTATTTTTCAAATATTTCCCCCCCTTCTGAAATGTATTTGAGGAAAGTGGAACTTCTCTATGGAAGGAAAAATCACAAATAAAGGAACTGCGAAGCAGAACGAGTGAGAGAAACTCTCGCGCTTCCTTGTGTTGGCCTTGATGACCAAGAAGCTGAATTGTGGTTATTTTTTTTCCTAAGGTAATTCCCACCTGGAATATTTCTCCCATCAAGAAGGCCAATGAACTCAAGGTTGGTTATTTGCTTATATTTTAATATTTTTACCCTGCCTTTCTCCTTAAAAAAGGACCAAAGGAGGCTTGCACCATGAAAAGACAGCATTTAAACAACAAATGCTAAAAAGAATCAAACAAATAACATACTAAAAAAATATGCAACACCAAAACACATTCAGAGCAGTAAGGCATAACCATCATTTAAAAACCTCACTTGGCCAGCTCAGTCCCTGAGGGAAAGCTTGCATGAAGAGGAAGGTGTTGGCCTGCTTGCAGAAGGAGAGCCAATATGGGGGCCAGCCTGTTTTCCAGTGGCAGGGAGTTCCAGAGTCTGGGAGCAGCCACCGAGAAGGCCCTCTCCCGTGTCCCTACCCAAGGGCACCTGTGAAGGTTTTGGGACCGAGAGCAAGGCCTCCCCGAGGATCTTAAAATCTGAGGGGATGTGGGCCTTAAGATAGCTTGGACCCAAGCTGCTTCGGGCTTTCTGGGTCATATGTTGGGCTGCTGGGGGTATTCTCACCGCCTTGAAATACCCTCTACCCCCAGCCGGCTGAGTTGTTTTGGGACCGACAAGGTTATGTCGCTGCTTTCATCCAAGTTTTAGTCACTCATTCTCAGCCGTGGCTTTTCAAGCTGTATCTAAATTTCAGCATTGTTTAAAAGCACTTGGTTATCCCAGCGCTGGACTTACATGCCCTGCCCGACCCCTTCTGGTCTCTAGATTGAGAAGCTTGTACTCAGATTTCTGTACTCTTCATTTCTGAATGCTGTGGCTATAATATATATTGGGCGTTACATCAGAATGAGCATTTATTTTCTTGGCTCAGGTGTCATTTCCTAAAATGCGCCGCTTGTGTATTTGTGGGTCGAGGATTCAGAGGTGGAAAAAGGAAGCATCTTTGTTGAGGACTCTCGTATTCCTCTTCCCATGCATACACACAAGTCACGAGAACCAGGAATATCTTTGGATTTTGCCACGTCTTCTGAGACGATGCGCTCGAGGTTGGATCCCTGGTATCATTTCCTCCTTTGAGATTTTACACCTAGAGAAATGAAGATAAAATTATGTTGAGGTGCTAATGACAAACTTGCTGTTCCTACAGGCCCAAAAAGTTTCGGTGTTCTGTTACGTTCACCAGTGACAAGGAAAAAATGTGGTTTTCTGGGTGGGCTCCCCTCCTTGCCTTCCTGCTCTGTTTTTCTCCTCTCACGCCTTCTGTTTCCGGCCCGTAGCCTCCTCAGTTTGTGGACATACCCCTCGAGGAGGATGATTCTTCCGACGAAGAGTACCAGCCGGAGGAGGAAGAAGAGGATGAGACGGCAGAAGAGGTATTGTCTCGGGCCAGATTTTGACGCCTAAATTCTGGTTCTTGGGGACTCCCGCCAGGGACCGGCAATATGGCTAGTCTGGGGCCTGTTTTAATCCTTGCGAGGCCGGCTGGAGGCTGTATGCCGCACAACCGAAACCTTTGCGCCCATTTTTTTTTAAGTCCAGGTAGTGGGGGCCACCACCGAGAAGGCTCTGCTTTTCGTTCTCTCTGGTGGCACTGGGTCATCGTGCGATGTTCAGAAAGCAATTCCTCTGGCCCTCCAAGCCTCTCAGGAAGGCCTTCTCTGGCATCTGCCTTCCCTCTCAGCTCCCCCTCGGTCTGCCGAGAGAGTGCGCCCTTGGGGATATGGGTAGCTAATTAATGTCTTGACGCTCCTCGTCTTTTCACAGAGCTTGATGGAGAGCGACGTGGAAAGCACTGCCTCGTCGCCCCGGGGGGGCAAGCGGTCTCGGTCGGGGCGGTCGTCGGATGTGATCGAGACGGACGAGGACGCTGCCGCCCCCTTAGAAGTGAGTGGCACCATTTGAGGTGATTCACAGGGCGGAGGGGCATCCGTGAGACACGTCAGGGAGCCCATGTTCCTTTCAAGGGACCCCGTGCAGGCCAGGAGGGAAAGGCCAGGAAATGGCTTGGCGTCCCGATTCCAGTTTGGAAAAAGAAAACGATTATTCGGTGTGTTAGAAGCTATGGAGGAGCTTTAGCTGGCCTCAAAGTTGGGAGGACTGGAAGCCTGATCTTCTGTTTGCTGAAGACGTTTTCAAGGGTATCTGAAGTTGGCAGGGTTTAAAAAAATAACCCCCTTCGTCTCTCCCTGCTTTAGGGTCAAAAATGGGCTCAGTTTCAAGATGGTAGGATTCTGAGACTTTTTTCGGTCTCTGTGTCCTCTCTCCCTCTGCCCTTCCTCTCTCTTTCTCTCTCTGCGATCCTGCCAGCTCTGAACCGCAGAAAAACAGCAGAAATCCGACGGGCAAATCTGAGCTTTCTCCCCCCCCCCTTCTCTCCCTCAGGCTGAGAAAGCTGCTACACCGCCCCTGCAGCGTCACATCAGCGCCGAGGTTGTGCCCATGGGGCCTCCCCCACCCCCCAAACCGAAGCAGAGCAAAGACAGCACCTTCATGGAGAAGCTGCATGCGGTGGACGAAGAGCTGGCCTCCAGCCCCGTGTGCATGGAGTCCTTCCAGGTAACCCCGTGGCCCCTGAATTTGCTGTCTTCCGTTGGGGAAAAGAGCATAAAGACCAGCTTGGGGATTATTTGGCCTAATCTTCCGTGAACCACAGGCTCCCCCCCTCCCCCCAGCAGCCTGAAGAAGTGGATCGGTAGCAAAGGGTCTTGCGAGGTGGCACGGGTTCAGTGGCTACCTCCTGAACTGGACTACCTGGCAGGGTTGTCGTGAAGAGGCCACAGGGGAAACCTGCACACATGTGAGCCCGTGAGCATCTTGGAATAGAGGCACAATCTTGGTGTACTACGTCCGTGGGCCGTCCGTCCCTGTGACTTCCCCTCTAAGATCATCCGGCCTTTATTTCATATACACTAGGGCTGCGGGATCAATCCCCGTGGTTTCACTTCTCCCCTGTCTGAAAATGTGAAATTGAAAAAAAGCCCAGAAAGTACAGGCTTCCAAAGCGTATTGACCAGAACTGGCCACAGAGACTATTTTATCGGCAGGGCTTCGGTTCCAAGCCCCCTTGTAGATGCCCAAAGCAGTGCGTACATAAACCCTCTCTTCTATGGGTGTGTTTGTGTGGGTGTCTCTTTTAAGCTCCGCCCCATGTGCCAAACCCCTCCCTTCCTTCTGCCTCTCCAGCCCCTGGAGGACAGCTTGATCGCCCTCCGCACGCGCTCCAAGCGGCCACTGAAGGACGTCCCCCTCGGCCAGCTGGAGGCCGAGCTCCGGGCTCCAGACATCACCCCGGACATGTACGACCCCAACACGGCGGACGACGAAGAGTGGAAACGGTGGCTTAGCGGTCTCATGAACGATGACGTGGGGAACGAAGGCATGTCCTTTTTTTGCCAGGGTGGGGCTGGGGGGTGGGCTGGGACTTCTGGTTTGAAGGAGGAGGCTTTGGGGAAGTTACTCTTTTTTTTGGACTACAGCACCCAGCATTCTTTCCCACTGGAGGAGGTTGCTGAGCCAACGAGACGCCCTCTTTGGTGGGTCAGAATCCTCCAGAGATCCTCTGGCCATCCATTCTCGGAAATCTCAGCCGGGACAGTCCGTGGCAGAGCACCATGGGAGTTGTAGTGCCAGAATCTGGAGGGCCCCACAGTTTGTCCAGCTTTGTTTTTTAAAGATCTCAAAATGCAGCCGCGTGAATGACGCTGTGATTTCCCCCCTCTCTTCTTGGGCAAAGGCAGCCACACAGAGGGAGGTGGGCTTCGAAATCGGCGGAGGCCTGGCTTCTGAGCTCTCGCCACGCTTTGCCCTCATGCATTCGAGCCCCTCTTCACGCGCCCGTAGTTTTGTTTTTAAATGGAAGTTGGGATTCTCAAGAGGACAAAAGACGGCGTTGTGTTGGAGGAGGTGGATGTACACAACGCTGGCCACCACGAAGGGCAACCGGAAAGTTTTCCACATTGAGAAAATCTGATTATCGTTTAACAGAAGATGATCAGTTCTACAAGCGTGGCATCACAAAATGGGCCGTATAATGGAACAAATTGTAAAGGTCCGTGTGTCTGGAAGAAAGCAGACCAACATTTAAAAGGCCTTGATCTGTATTTTGTCAAAACGGATCTCTCTGAAATGGCTGGTTTCTGACCTTAGTTGGCCTGTTTTGCTTCACAAAGATTTAATTAATAACATTTTTTGATATGTGTGACTGTTTGCTTCTGTTCACACCTCGTGATGTGCATTGGAAGCAGAATCTGTGAACACGTCGCACCTCCTGGTGGTTTCTCACCGAGGACTAATTCGGCCGGACTCTGCTTAGCTTCCAAAATCTAATAAGATTGATTGTTCAGGAAAAGGAAAAGACCAGAATCCGGGCCTTCTCGGCGGTGGCTCCTCGCCTTTGGAACAACTTGCCCCCTGAGATTCGCGCGGCTCCCTCGCTGGGCATTTTTAAGAAACAACTAAAAACATTGATGTATAGGCGGGCCTTCCCAACAGAAAACCCTTGACGATCTTTTTTCTTATTCTGTTCTTTATTATTTTTTTTTTATTTAAGTTTCTGCTGTAAAGTTTTAAAATTACATTGTTGTTTTTACTGTAAGCCGCCTAGAGTGGTCTAATATGATCAGATAGGCGGGATAGAAATAAAATAAATAAATAAATAAATAAATATAAATAAATAAATTGTTCAGAAGGGTAAGAGATGTAAATGCCTCCACTTTCCTGTCTCAGTTAAGAAGTGTTTTACCTTCCAGATGAGGCGGATGATGATGATGACCCCGAATACAACTTCCTAGAGGATCTTGATGAACCGGACACTGAGGACTTCAGAAATGACCGCGCCGTCCGGATCACGAGTACGTCTCCCTTATTTCTCCTGATAAAGAGGCTCAGAGTGGCTCGCTGTGTTAAAAACAGAAGAGCAGAATTAAAAGCACCATAAATGAGACATTAAAAGCAAATTAAACTACAATGGCAGTTATAAATACACTGGGGGACTCAAAACATGTAAAACTTTAAAAATACAACTTAAAAAACAGGATGCAATGACTCTGTTATGATGGTTAAAAGCCCGCTGGAAGAGTTGGGTTTAGAATTTCTAGCAACAGACGTGATGATGTGACCCATTAAAAGCCGGGGACCCAAGTTTTTGGGAAACATGGCTGTGAAGAATTTAGACCAAATATTGAACCTAGGTCCCAGTGCTTTCATCTGAATGATGCCCATAGCTGTTCTTTTTTTTTTCGGGAAAGAATCAGCTGCTCAATAATTAGATTATTGATTAAGTGAAATCTGTGATAATTTCTACAAGGAGGAGCCTTGCCTTTTTTCTTTGAGCGGGTTAAATAACAATCGGGTGGGGTTGAAATCTGTTACGGCACAGAACGGCGTTTGTTTCTTATCTTCCAGAGAAGGAAGTGAATGAACTGATGGAGGAGCTGTTTGAGACGGTAAGACTTTCTCCGGTCCCCTTCGCGCCTAAAATCTCTCAGCCCTCCAGATGCCGGCGCAACTTAAGCGTCTCTCCTCTGCTCAGTTTCAGGATGAGATGGGCTTCTCCAACGTGGAAGACGAGGGGCCGGAGGACGAGGACGGCAGCGCCGAAGCCCGGCCGAATTTTAACACTCCGCAGGTGCTCAGGTAGGGCGGCTTAGAGACTCACCCCATCTCCCGGCCTGTGGCACGATTTTGGGGGATGCTACCTAGCCTTCGGCCCCCGCAGGGGCACGTGAACAGATTTGGGGTGACAGCCCCCGTCCGGGCTTCCTGGGAGCTTCTGGGAGTTGCTTCCTGAAAAGTTAACTTTTCCACAGCCTGATTCGGGCCATGTCTCTCCCCCCCCCCAAAAAAATGCCCCGTTTTCAGGGAAAACCCACAGCTGTGGTTTGTGTGTGTGTGTGTGTGTGTGTGTGTGTGTGTGTGTGTGTGTGTGTGTGTTCTGTGCCATCAAATTGGAATCGACTTACAGCAACTCTAATAGTGTTTTCAAGCTAAAAGAAATAGTTAAGGAATGGTGTTACCAGTACTTCCCCCCTCCCCGCCCCACCATTAATTTCCATGACACTGAGCAGGGATTTGAACCCTGTTCTCCAGCGTCCTAGTCCGTGACGTGATCCGCTACAGTGGGCCTTTATTTCCGTTGCTTTTGAACGCTTATATTTACCGTTATTTCATACATTGGCAGCTAGGAACTCTTAGCCGGAAAGCAGTCTGTAAATCCGTAGAGGGAGGAGGATTTTATAGATGAGGTCCAACTTTTAATCCATCAGCCTCAGGACATTCTCTGCCCAGCTGGGCGGTGGCTCTCCAGGGGTTCAGCAAACGGCTGGAAATGAATGACCTGCAGTTCCTTAGTGGGATGATGGCTTGTTGCAGTTTGTTGGCCGTCTCTCTTGTTGAAGGTCCTTGAGAACGGAGGCGGTCAGCAGGAAGGTGGTGTGTGGAGGAGATGGTCCAGGCTCTGGGACCAGGGCCGTACCACATGGTAGAGGAGTGGGTTGACAGCCCAGGCTGTAGGGTGGCGGAGATGTTTTTGCAGCCAGCTGATCCTTTGGTGGAAGGCGGTTCTGAATGCCGGCTGAGCAAGCCTCCTTGTCTACGGGGCAGCTTGGCTTTAAGGAACGCCGAGTCTGTTTGGGAAGGGAGGCAGAGGAACGGCTGGACCCCGGCAGCCCCTTCTCGGTGGAGCCGTACCGGAAGGGGACGGGCAAACCTATTTCTGCCAGCGACATTTTGAAAGCTCTCCACCTCGAGTGGACGTTGCCGATCCGTTTGTGGTGTCCTGTTTTCTGATTCGGGGGGAAGGACTGTACCACCGTGGTCAAATAAATCCTGGATGGGCCTGGATTCTCCCCCCCCCCAATGCTTCTGGGCACAGCTGAGACGCATCTTGTCTCTGAAACCTGAAAAAAAGCCAACGCTAGGAGTGGTGGAGAAGGACGGAAGTTAGTGATAGATGGACGGAAGGCCTGATGTGATAGGAGTCTGCTCCCTGCGTGTGTATGGGGCGAACATAGCTTCTTAATTCCCCCCCCCTCCTTCAGAAGCACGGCGTAAGTGTGGGGGATGCTAGCGGTCACACCCGCTGATCTCCACTGCACGCTTCAGGGTTTACATGGCGCCCTTCGCTCAGGCTGCTCTCTCTCAACCACAACCTACCCCCCTCCTCCCCATACCGGCCCTCTTGGCAAGACCGAGGCTGTGTGCTTTGCAGAATCAGTACCCCTTGCAGGGGAGGAGCAGACTAAGGGCCCTTGATGGGTGCGGCACATCGGTCTTGCGAGGTGGACCAGTTTTTGTTTGGCCGTGGTTTAGGTAAGAGGGGAGCAGAGATTTGGAGAGAGTGGCAGATAGAGAGGTTTATTGAACCTGTAGTTTGGTCAAGGCTGAAATCTGGCTGGGGAGCCCACGGGACCATCCCTTGCCCAGATGGGATTCTGGGCCTCCCCAGCGGTGGGTCATGAGGAATCCCCCCCCCACAGCATGGCCAGAGTGGAGGGGGGTGTGGGTGGGTGGCCGGCTGGAGAAGCCCCCCCTCAGCCGCAGTACCTGCCTGCCAGCCCCTGGGAATCTCCTGCGCAGGTTCGAGGAGCCCCTGGCCAACTTGCTGAACGAACAGCACCGGACGGTGAAGGAGCAGCTGGAGCAGCTGCGCATGAAGAAGTCGGCCCCGAAGCTGCCCCTGGAGTCGGAGCGGGCCAAGCTGCGTCACGAGAGGCCTGTCCAGACCCTGACCTTGGACACCGGGCAGAAGAAGAGGCTGATGCAGCAAATGCAGCAGGTGAGGGGCTCAGAAGGCGGTGGTGGACCCTTCTCTCTCTCTCTCTCTCTCTTTCTGCACTGAAAGAAGCCAAACCTAAACCTGGTTAACATTCACGCAGAACAATAAGCCAATAATCCTGGCTTAAACAGAGCACAGGAGTTCTGCAACTCATTTGCCCCCATGGAGGTTGAGGCTTCCTGGGTCCTTTTTTCTGTGGTTCAGGGTGGATTGTCCTTTTATGCGTGCCGTTGTTTGAACACCATCCCCGAGGGCGAGAAGCTTGTCTTTGCAAAGCTCAAACCTTTTAAGGACGATGGTTTCCCAACCTTGGGTCCCCAGAGGTTTCTGGACTACATCTCCCAGAAACCTTTTCACCACTAGCTATGCTGGCCAGGATTTCTGGGAGTCGTAGTCCAAGAACATCCGGGGAGCCACAGCGAGGAAGCACCATTTAGAACGCCTAACCGTGTAGTCTAGATCACTAGGGCTAAATTTTTCATGGCCAAGCTCTTGATGACCCACTTGTAGATTAATGCCAAGATCGTTGCCTGGACTTCTAATCTGGTACAGGCAGAGGAATTGTCAAAAAAAGAAGAAGCCCTAAGCCGTTTGCTTTCAAACACGCCCTGCCTCGCTGTGAAGGACATGGGTGAGATAGAGGGTGCTTTTAAAGAGAAACCAGTCAAGGCTGGGCTCACATGGGGTGCATTCTGCGCTTGTCGAGAGGCACCGTCGATTCTCCTGTCTTGTTTTTTTCATAGCACGTGCAGCTCCTGACGCAGGTCCACCTCCTCAGCAGCGCCAACCCCAGCTTGAGCTCGGAGGCCGGCACCGCGCGCCTCTTTCTGGTAAGGCTGGGTTGAAGTCGGCGAATCGTGCCTCTTGCCCTCGGCCTTGGTTTCACAAGGTGGGGACAGGTGAAGGTAAAGCTAAAATCCGCTTCCAGGATGGCAGAAGGTTGCATAGCCACCAGTGATTTCCCCTCCCCTCCCCGGACAGGCTTCCCGTCGTGTGACCGGTTGAGCAGCCGGTCACGCAGAGTTCAGCCTGGAGAGGAGAAGCCCTATTTAGAGATGTAAAGTTTCCAAATATTTCAATTTTTTCCCCCATGGAAACAATGGGTGTGTTTTCTGGAAAAGATGGAAATGTTCAGAAATTTAACATCTCTTATCCTATTATTATAGGATTTTGGCTAGAGCGTCTGTACTCTCTTCAATTTGGAGACACACAGATGAAACCTTCCGTGTGTGATTTTCCCCTCTGGCGTTCGTATACCTTCAAATCCAAAAATGGTTATGCTTAACTTAGAAAGAACGCGTGACTGAGGGTGGGGGTTAAAGACTGTTTATGGGAGATGGGCTGGCTCATGGCTCGGCCACCCCCTTCCAAAACAGCCTCATTGCTCCTGAGGACTAGCACCTTTGAGAGTTCTGTTTGCTTCCAATGAGCTGTTTATGAGCCTAAAAGGGGGAGCAGGCGTCTTTTAAGCTGTGGCTTCTGTTAAGCCTCCTCCTGTCGTCTCTTTCCATCCGTAGACGGAGCTGGACAGCTTCGCTCAGAGTTCCCTGCTTCTATGCCAGCCCCACGGCCCGGATTTCCAGACGGCCTTCCAGCCCTGCAACCTGAAGGAAGCGCTCCGGCTCATCCAGGACTTCCACGCCAACATCAAGATCGAAGGGAGCCCCCGCAAGGCCGTCAAGAAGAACGGTACGGACGTGCGACAGTTTTTGAAGAAGCGGGTTATCATCCGGGACAGACCACGCGGAAATCAGTCTGCTCGCATTTAAAGATGCCACAAAACTTGGCTTATTCGCTTATTTTGTTTTGTGCTGTCAATCATCATCATCAGGTTAAAACTTGTATAATACCAGTCAATGTTTTTATAATTTTGATTGACCGTGCCTGGCGTTTTTGAATCATCAGCATCTGAGAACAGCATAGCTCGGAGGGACCCTCTGGGTCATCCAGTCCAGCCCCGACAAGGAGGCCCAGTGGGGGGGGGATTCGAACTCCCAACCTCTGGCTCCACAGCCAGAGGCCCAACCCACTGAGCTGTACATGTGCTTTAGACTGGAAATGGGATCGCTCTGTATTCCTTTTACCACCCAGCTCTTAGTCAAATCCCTGAGGGTTCTCTTTTAAACTTTTTAAACAAATGCTCATTATATATTTTGGGAGGGGGGTGTAGGCTGGACCATATCCTCTCCGCCTTCCTCTAATCAGGATCCTCAAGAGGTGCTAGGACTCCACCCTCCATAATCCCCAGCAACCCGTAGGCAATCTTCGAGCCTCGTTCTCTTCACTGTGGCCCCTCTTCTCCCCCCTCCCCAACTTCTTCCCCCCAGGGAGCGACTTTGCCTGCTTGCCGAAGCAGCTCGCCTGGATCTTTGCCACCAGGAGGGTCTTCATGTACCCGGAGCTGCTGCCCACCTGCTCCTTGAAGGCCAAGACGCCCCGAGACAAGATTGTCTTCACGAAAGGAGAAGACAAGTAAGCACTCGAAGAGCTACCTTATAGGGTTGTTGCCGAAATAAAAATACGGTGCAGGGCGGGGGAGGGTGGGAGGGAGCCACATACGCAGCCCGGAGTTTTCCCGGAGGACCGGCGAGACGGAATTGCACCCGTCTGGCCAAGAAGAACGCGAGCTGCCAAAGACAGTCAAGAATTGGCCGGCTTTTGCCCCCTCTTTGCAGCCTCTTGGCCCTCGGCCTCAAACACTTCGAAGGGACGGAGTTTCCGAAGCCGCTCATCAGCAAGTACCTCCTGACCACCAAGACGGCGCATCAGCTGACGGTGCGGATCAAGAACCTCAACATGAACAGGGTCCCCGACAACATTCTCAAAGTATGTTCCTTTTTAATCATCTAGGCGGTTTGTCCGGTCCCGGAAGAGTTGAGATCCACAGAATTACGTGGATTGTTGGCTGTGCAAGACCCAGTCTGGTTAGACGGTTGTTTCAGGAAGGTTACGTTTCGAGCATAGCAGGAGCCCTGAGAAAAATTCACTTTATGTTCTCCGTTTACGAAGCTTTTGTTGCGAGAGAGCCTTATTTTATGAAGGACATCCCAGCGGCGTTTGTGCTGAGCTATAAAAACCCGTTGGTGCTGCAAACCCCTTTTTTAATAGCCTGGCCTCTGTGATAGGGAGGCGCTCGAAGCCCAGTTAGTTGGACTCCAGGAGGCCCACCCGCAGGACGAGGCATTGGTGTAAAGTAGGACCCCCATATCCACGGGGGATCAGTTCTAAGCCCCCCTCCGCGGATGCCTGAAAACGCGGATTAGAGCAAACAGTATTTTAGCTAGGTCTCTGTCTCCCTCTAGTGGCCAGTTATTATAACATCACCTTTGGAAATAGGTATTTTAGGATTTTTCTTTTAACATTTTTAATATTTTTAGGCTGTGGATAAATGGATCAGCAGATCCTGATCCCGCATATATTGGGGGGGGGGGCGTCCTCATGTCCTTCCTTTTGCTGCATCGCCGCATGCTGCCCTCCCTGCCACTTATCCATAAAATGAACCTTTTAAGGCATTTGTGGATTTCTGTCTTCATCCTGACAGTTCTTTGAGGGGGGGGGGTGTACTGGGTGTCCATACCGGCCCGTGGGCACAGAGGGTTTGGCTTAGATTTTTAGGGGCTCTGCTGAGCGGCAGGATGGGTGCCGGATTCGGCTGAGGTCCCTATCAGAGGGTGTTCTCTGACCCTCCCACCGTCTCTTTTAACTTTCAGTACTATAAGATGACCAAGCAGGTTCCTGCCCTACCCAGGCTGTGCGAGGAACTCCAGCCGGGCGACTGGACACCCCCGATCGAACGAGAGGAACATCGGCTGCCTTTCTGGCTGAAGGTATGTCCCACTTTCGAGGAGGCAGAAAAACAAGCTCGGGAATCTGGCTTTTTGTGGGGGAGGCCTCGGAGCTGAAGCCCCAGGGGCTTCCAGATAGGGTTGGACAGGATCTTCCCTGTTTGCAATGGCCTGAAGCCACGGAAAGCCCACCTCGCATACACCAAGCTGTTCGTAGTCCTCCTCTCTCTCTCTCCCTCTTCCCCTCATGGTTATCAGGATCCTTCCCCTTTCGCCAATGGCGGCTGCATTTTGGGGACCGGCCCTGCCGCTCTCTTTCGCCGAAGCCCCGTTTCTCTTGTGGCTTGCCTCCTCTTTCCCTGCCTTTCTTTCCAGGCCAGCCGCCCCTTCATCCAAGAGGTGCTGGAGCCACGGCCCCGGGAGGCATCGCACAGCACTGGCAACCTCGGCGAGGCAGGGATGGAATTGACCGATCCAAGGCCGGAGGAGAAGTACCCCTTGCGCGCCCCGGAGGGCTTGCAGTGGATCCTGAGGCCTCTGAACAGCCGCTTCTGCCGGAAGGCCTGGAGGCGCCCCCGGCCGGCCGCCACCAAGCCCCTCCCGGTCCGCCCGGGCCTTTGCTTGCCTTCGGCCGCCGCCGGTGGTAGCAGCAACATCCTGAAAATGGCCACTAAACACCCCCCGCCAGAAGCCCTTCCCAGCAAAGCCGGGGGGCGGGTCCCCCGCTTGATTCAGCCCGCGCCGCTCATCCAGCCCCTTCCGGGTGTCCAGCATCTGAGCCTCCAGCCGGCGGTGGGCCCCCAGGCCGGCTTTGAGCTCCGGGGGGTCTTCCCTGCTCAGCAGCCTGATCCGCGAGGGGGCTTGGCTGCCCCTGCCCCACCCAACGTGGTCCCTCCCCTGCCGGTGGCTTTTCAGCCTAAAATGATCCTCCCAGCCCTCCCCGCCTCGAGGGTCCGGAAACCTGGCCCTCCCCGGGGATACCAAAAGAAAAGGAGCCCTCGGCCGGCCCCCTTGCTCAAGGCCGCCCCTTTGCTCCACCCGGCTCCCGTCATCTTTACCGTACCGGCCGGCGCCGTGAAAGTGGTCAGCATCGGCAACAGCTGCAACGTGTTGCAACCCTTAGCGGCCAGCTCGGCCGCGGGGGTTGCTGCCCAGCCCATCCCCATCACCACCTTGCTGGTCAACCCGGCCTCTTTCCCGCTGGCGGTTCCCCCAGCCCCGTCCGTTGTGGTCACCTCCAGTTCGGCCAGCCCCCTCGCTTCCCCTGCCATCCAAGATCCTGAGGTTGCTGGCCGGCCAGCTGGCGGGACGGCTTCCGGCGACAGCCTGTCGTGTCCCGTCAAGGCGGAAACCGAGATGGCGCCACAAGAGCCCCCGTCCTGCTCCATGACCCCCGCCGAGGAAGAGGACTCCGGCCCTGGGGCCCCTGATCCTGGCCGAGGACTCCCAGTGGCGAACCCGCTTCCGGCTTGCGCAGACGGATCTCCCGCAGACCCTTTCTCCCCATCGCCAGAAACGGGAGAGCTGGTGAATCCCAAAGAGGAATCGAGCAACCCCCAGTGGGAAGATATTGTCGGCTCCGAGGACCCGCTCTCTGGGGCTCCCCCTTTAAAAGAGGAGCTGGTGTTAGGCCTCGGGCAAGAGCTGCGCGTGGACCCGCCCCCCTTGTACGTGAGCGAGCCGAAGGAAGCCCCAAGCAAGCCGAGCCCCCGCAAGAAGGAGGAGCCCGGCCAGAGGGGGCCTGGACAGTGTCCGCCCGGGGGCCCCATCACCGCCAAAGAAACCGGCCATTCCGCCGAGGGGGTCTGTGGCCCTGTGGCTGGGGGACTCGAGACCGGCGGGTCCCAGGCGAAGCCGGAGGATTCGTCCGGCCCAGGGGGCGGTGACATGGGACCACCGGCCAGCCACGAGGTGACCGGAGAGAAGGAAGGGCCCGAAGAAGAAGAGGAGGAAGACTTTGAGGATGACCTTCAGGATGAGGAAGACGAGGAAATGTCGTCAGCTTCGGAGGAATCGGTGCTTTCAGTGCCTGAACTACAGGTAGACTCTTTTCCCCGAGGTGGAGGAGATGGGTTGAGGAAGAAGGAGCCTAGAGGACAAATACGGGGAGGCTTGAGAATGGGTGCTTAGGGTCGGGGGGAGGATACGGGGAGGACAGCAACATTGTGCAGTATTGGGGCATCCAGTTGGTCACGGTGTGAACCTCCGTTGGGAGTGGAGCCTCCTGTTCAGGGGCAGTCTACCTCAAAACGCCGACAGCTGGAGGATGAGAGCAGAACAGGGTCACCGCCCGCACCTTTTGGGGTCACTAGCCTGGGGCGAGGAAGCCCTCTTTGCCCGGCGTGCCCCTCCTTACCCTGGGATGTTCTTGTGGGCCCCCAGGAGACGATGGAGAAGCTGACGTGGCTCGCTTCCGAGAGGCGGCTGAGCCAGGAGGGGGACTCCGAGGAGGAGAACTCCCCGGAGGAGAATTCCGAGCCCGAGGAGGAGGAAGAGGAGGAGGAGGAAGGGGAGAACCCGGAGATCTCGCAGAAGGAGGACGAAATGGCCGACGAGGCGGCGGGTCCCGGAGATGGGCCCGTGCCGTGTCTCAGCTTGGCGTCCGCCGTCCCCGAGGTGGAGCCCCGGAGCACTCCGCCGGGTGAGCTTATGGGTGTGTGTGGAGGGGGTGGGTTGAATCCAGCCCCTGGCCTCTTCGGCTCTTTCCGTTCCTTCCCCGTGCTTTGAGACGTTGCGAGGGGCATGCATTACCTCGAGGCTTCAGCAGCTCCCCTCTGGTGTCGGAGAACAGCTGCAGAGCAGTTGGGCTCCTTTTGATCTTTCTTCTACTCCGCTGGTCCTTTTTTCTCTTCCCCCCCCCAAAGGCGAAAACACCAAAGCAGCCCCCGGGAAAAGCCGGAGCTCTCACAAAGCCCGGGCCAAGAGGGGCCGAGGCCGGGCCAGCAAAGACACGTCAAAGCTGCTCCTTCTGTACGATGAGGACATTCTGGAAAGGGACCCTTTGCGGGAACAGAAAGACTTGGCCTTTGCCCAGGCTTACCTGAGCCAGGTAAGAAGCTCCCTGGGTCGGAAGGTGGATTTTGGAGGGCCAGAGAGTTACTCGGGCTGAGATTTGGGGAAAATCTCTAGAGATTCATTCAAAGCTGCCTCTGCGTTTCCTGTAGTTTTTCGCCGTTCCTGATGTTTCAGGCTTTTGGCTTTCAGAAATCATCTACTCTCGACTGTTGAGCTTCAGAGAATCCACGTGGAAAGATGTCCCTCTATCTGGTTTTGAAGGTTTTTTAGGATAAAGAGACATGAGTGATTATGTCATGGTGCATGAAGTGGAGAAAGGAAAGAGGGAGAGGGCTTTCCTAGATTCCTTTTTTTCGTTCATTACAGTAGGACTCTGTTATCCATGCCTCCCCCGCAGATACCAGAAAGCGTGGATATAGCAAAACCTATGTATTTCACATAGTCTCTGATTCCCTCTAGTGGCTGGTTCTAGTAGTACACCTTGGAAACCAGTGTTTCTGGGAGTTTTTATTTAAGATGTCCAGGCAGTGGGTAAGTGAAACCGTGGGTAGCGATCCCGCCAATCAGTCAGTCCGACTGTACTTAAATTTATGACGTTTTTCCTCCTGTGAGCTGAAAACGGCAGGCGTGGCTCTCCTTCCACCCTTCATCGGCTCGGTGCTCGCCATGGCCCTTCGAGCGACGGCCTGGCTCAGGGCCCCCAAGCAGGGTTCGTGGACCTAACAGCAGGGTGTCCCACCCTCTGCCTCTCTCCCCCCCAGGTCCGCGAGGCCTTGCGGCACCAGCCAGGGAAGTACGAGGCGTTCCTCCGGGTCATTTACGAGTTTGAGAACAATGCCCAGAAGCAGACGGCGGTCGACCTCTACGCCCAGCTGCGCGATGTGCTGCAGGAGTGGCCGCAGCTGCTGACGGACTTTGCGGCGTTCCTCCTCCCCGAACAAGCTCTGGAGTGCGGCCTGGTGCGTAGGCTGAGGGCCGCGGTGGGCTGGGCAGTCATTTCCCGGGCGGCTTGCTTCGCCCGGATTCTGTAAATCCCCTCTGTGATTTGAATGAACGAATGTTTGCACAGATGAGCTTAGGATGTTGTTTACTGCGAGTTATGGGAAGGAGGTGGCAGGTCTGACGTGGGGCTCGAAAAACTTTGATTGCTGAAGATTTGGGATCTTCTTTCTGCTTGCTGGACCACGGCTTTGAAAGCCAACCCCATTTTTTAGAAACTTTTATATAAAACTAAAGATTTGGAAGGTTCTGGCTCATGCTCAGCACCGTTTGCTGTGCTCGTGGGCATCCTGCTGTCTTCAGATGGCAGAGTGCTAGGCAGGAAAGAGGCTTGTGCTTAGCTCAGCGTCCCCGTAACCTTCAGAACCAAGCAGCGACTGGCCAGCGCCCGTGACGTCAGATCTGGGACACGAGCAGGCGATTTCTTCTTTTTTCCAGTTTGAGGAGCAGCAGGCGTTCGAGAAGAGCCGGAAGTTCCTCCGCCAGCTGGAGATCTGCTTTGCCGAAAACCCTTCCCACCATCAGAAGATCATCAAGGTGCTGCAGAGCTGTACCGAGAGCCTGCCCCAGGAGATCATGGAGGTGAGGAGTCACGCCAGAGAACGAACCCCGCAGAACGGTCAGATCTCCTCCTCTCTCCCCCTGGGAAGCCTCCAGCGCGCTCTCGAGCTGGGATGGAAGAATTCATCCCCTGTCGCTTCCCATCCCCTGCTAGTCAAAGGCATACAAGGAACGGGCAACCTTCCTTGCCAGGCTACAGCTCCCACAAGCCCCGATCCCCCTGGGTCCCGCTTGTGGATGACGGGGGTTGTAGTCCACCACCTGGAGGACGAGAGGTTCTCTAACTCTGCAGAGTATTACTCATAGCAAACCTAATAGTTCCCCGAGTACGGCTTCTTACGCAGCCTCGGGGGCCCGTCCATGTGTAGGAGAGTGCCTCAGCAGGTTCAGAGGAACCCTAAGTGCTGCGGAAGTACAGAAGCATCTTAGTAGACCCCACCTAAACATCCATACGGGACCAGGCGGAGGGATGCTGATTTTTCTCTTCCTCTTTCTGATCCACCTCTTATTTCTCGCCCTGCTCTTTTCCACTTATGCCTCCCTTCTTCTCCGTTCCTTCTTCTTTTTTCCCCCTCCCCACTTCTCCTCCTTGCCGGCCTCCTTCTCTTCCCCCGCCTCTCCGACGCCGCCCGTCCTCGTTCAGCTCAAAACCCAGATGTGGCAGCTGCTGAAGGGTCACGACCACCTGCAGGACGAGTTCTCCGTCTTCTTTGACCACCTGCGCCCGTCGGCCAGCCGCTTGGGGGACTTCGAGGAGATCAACTGGACGGAGGAGAAAGACTATGAGGTGGGATCGCCTCCCCCCAACCTCCCCGGGGTAAACTTGGGAGGGTTGGACGAGATGAGGCTCCCACGTCTATCTCTCGTGACCCCTGGCTAGGGTCGATGACAACGAGGGCTGTGTCCCCCGCCCCCCAAATCTCTGGATTAAGGGCAGGAAGAATCTGGACAGGGAACTGGGGGGCCGTGAGACGCTGTGTGGCTCCTCAGCCCCCAGGGCAGGGGCCAAACGCCAGTCCTGCCACCGCTCTTCATGGCAGCGTCTGTCCTTCTCCTAGTTTGACGGATTTGAAGAAGTCTGCCTGCCGGACGTGGAGGAAGAAGAGGAGCCCCCTAAAATCCACGCTCCCTCGAAAAACAAGAGGAGGAAGGAGATGGGAGGTCAGAACGGCGAGAAGGTGAGAACGGAGGGGGGGGGGCGAAGGAAGTGGAGGATTCACAGAGAGGCTGACACCTCCGGGATCTTCTGCGTGGTCTCCATAACTCGCAGGATTAGGTTTTGGAGATCTCAGACCGGCTCCATGAGATTCCCTTCAGATCTTAAGGAGGTGTCATTAAGGCAGTGTGTATTCATGCCGCCCTGATTGAGGCAGCCAGGGGTCGGTCCTCGGACGGAGCCCTCCTCCGTTGCCTCTTCCGCCGGCCTGGAATAAAGGTTCCCCGATCCGTCCGCGTTGACTTAATGCTGGCTCACGGCTGCCCTCCTGCTGCCTATTCCAAGATTTAAGGCCGCGTTTCCATTTTGGGCACGACCGTGAGCTTGACCAAAGTCGGTGTCAGCCGGGAGAAGCGAGGGAGGGGGAAACCTGGTTTATGATGCCCAGAAGGATGATTGGAAGAAGCCAGGAGAGCCTCCCAGGACTAAGCGTTGTGGGCCCTTTTCCGAGTTGGCCAAGGGGACAGCCTACACTGCCAAAACGGTCTCGGAAGGCGTGTGGGTATTAGATCTCCTTGCCCGGCAGGGCCAGGATCAGAGAAGCCCGGCTGGGGCCCCTACGCCTTCAGTGGGAGCTGTAGGAGCCCCATCATCATCATCCTCGCCCTCTCCAGGGGCATTTCGCCACGCTGCCTGCAAGCAGCCGGCCTGTCCTCGAGCATCGAGGGAGACATGGTGGGCGCCAGCTCACTTTGGCTTCTCCTTGCGGGGTTTCAGGAGCCCGAATGGGCCGAGGGGGCCAAGGAGTGCCCCTCCTGCCACGAGGGGAGCGGCGACCTCCGGATGAAGAGGAGCAAACGGAGGAGCTGCGGCCACTGCGGGCATAAGGTCAGGAGATCAAACTGAAGGAATGGGTAGAGTGAAGCGGCCCTTCTCCCACCTGGAGCCCCTCTAGGGAGGGTTAGCCCCTGCCTCCATCATCCCTAGCTAGCCGATAGATGCTGGGGGGACGATGGGTGTGGTTTGCCCTGGAGACAGTCTCGGGTTGGGCTGGTGTCATTCCCACCCCCTTTCTCCCCGCCCCGCCCCAGATGTGATCTTCCGACCGGGGTGTACGGAAGGCGAGGAAGCTCCCGGCCTTCCAAGGCTGGCAAGCATGAGTCCTTTACGGGGTTGCCCCTCGCGGCTTTTTGGGGTCCGCAGGCAGGAGAAGGCAAGGCCTTTCGCGGTAAAGACCCGCCGGAGCTCTCCGAGACCCTCGCCGAAGGGAAGGCGCCTGCAGAGGAAGGCGCGGAGCCGAGAGAAGATGGCGAAGCCCCCCCGGGCAGGATGAGTGCAGCCGCCCGGAGAACAGACTCGGCCGGAGCAGGTGCGTGGCGGGCGATGGACCCCGGAAGGCCCCTGGGTTTGGGGCCTTGCTCGGAGAGGGACTTCCCGGGGCTCGAGAGGCAGTCCGACTCGTTTTTGCATTTCCGGCATCCGTGCTTCGCTTTGCAACATAGCCGCACGGGTGAGCCCCCAAGAAGGAGGCCTGCCTGGTTTTTCATTCTGCCCGTTTCTTTCTCCTCCTCCTCGCTAGGTTCTCCCGGGGAAGGAAAGCCACCTCCGTGCAGAGACGGGCCTTCGGAAGGGGCCGCCCCGCCCGGGGGCAAGACCCCGGAGGGGTGCTCCGTCCCGGGACTTCTCTGCCCCAAGAGGGCTGGGGATACTGCCAAGCCCTGCCCTGCCAACAACGCCACCTCTTCGGCCCCACAGAGCCAGAGGGGGACTCTGCGAAAGCTACCTCAACTCAAAAGCAGCTTTTGCCCTGTAGAAGGGGGAAATTATGCCGGACACGGCCTGCGGGACGAGGACCTCTCCTCCGGCCTCGGGAAAGACGTTTCGGAGCCCGAGAAAGCGAGGACTTTGGGCTCCGCCTCTCCTGCAGCCGAGAAGTGCCCGCAAACGCTGGTCCTTCGGCCCGGCCTCCCGGAGGAACCCCGGGCTCCCTCCGACCCAGATCTCCAGGACAAAGGAGCCGACAGCCTGACTACCTCTGCGAATGTCAAACCCAAAGGAAGGGAGACGTGGGGTTCACCATCCAAAGCCCCTCCGGCGGGTACAAATGGTGGCCGGCGAGCGGAGGCAGAAGCTTCCGGTGCCGGCCGACTCCCCCCGCCGGCGGCTGATCCGAAAGCAACGGAGGGCTCGTCTCCGAGCGAGCGTTTCCAGGGGCCAAAGCTGCCGCCGGTGGCAGGAGGCCGGGAATGTGCGGTCTCCTTTCGGGGAGAGGACGTGGCCCCGAGGGTGGCCGAGGCCACCGTGTGTGCCAAGAACATCAAGGTCAGCTCCACGGGGGAGAAGGTCGTCCTGTGGACCAGGTAAGCCAGTCGCTCCGCCGTTCGAGAATGGGTCCCTGGGGAAAAGCCAAGACAGGCATGCTTTCCCTGAATGCCCACCCAATCTCCTTGCTGAGGGCGGCTTGGAGCATGTACAAAGGGCCTGTCTTTCCCACGCAGAGGGAAAGAAACCTCTTTTGCGCCTGAAAAAGGCTGGGGGAGGCGAGGGGAGAGAGGCTGGCCCTGGGAAGGGCGACCGAGCGTCCGACCCTCCAGGAAGATAACGGCACCTCGTCTCGGCACCTTTTCCTCTGTGCCTCCCGTTGAAGTGTGGAATTTTTGGCTCAGCTCCATCAGCAGAGCTTCGGAAACCCACACCTCCGTCCGCTCAAGCGCTGCTCGCAGGATCGGGAAGTCCAGCCCAAGGGAAGAAACCTTTTTAAATTTTTTTTGAGGTCTCGTGCCCCCCATGAGATGGTTCTCTTTTTACAGGGAGGCCGACCGGGTCATCCTGACCGCCTGCCAGGAGCGAGGGGCCAGCCCCGACACCTTCAGAGCCATCTCGCAGCAGCTCCAGAACAAAACGGCAGAGGAAGTAAGGCGTGTCGGTGGTAGTGGGGAAAGGGGGATTCTAGGTGTGTGTTGGGGTTTCTCCCCCGTTCCAAGCAAACCCGTTTCGAAGTACTCGCTCTAGAATGGAGGCTTAAAAAGAGGCTGTGCCAGTGTTTGGACCGTAGGACCCCCCCGTATCTGCAGGATCAGTATCCGCTGTCTGAAAATAGTAAAAAGAAAAAAAAACTAGAAATACATATTTTCATGACGCGTTTACCAGAATTGGCCACCAGAGACCATGCTATGTATTCTTCTTCTTGTAATAGATAGCATGAACTCTGGTTTCTTCTATCTCTGGTAATACAGGTGGAAATATGTATTTCTGGATTTTTTCCCCCTTTTACCATGGTATGTCTCGCATTTACGATTATCAGCATTTTTCGGCATCCACTGGGGCAGCTTGGAACCAGTCCCCTAGGAGTACGGGGAGGGGGGGTGGGTTCTATTCTATATCCTGTTTCAAAAGAAAAATCTGCTTTGAGCACTTTTGCGCCAGAAACAAGGTGCAAACGGATTACCTTTCAAAAGCGTTCTTTAACAATCTGGCTGGAAAGAGAGGGTGAAATATACATTAGAAGTGAAGATACTTTTTTTAAGATTTAAATGGAGGTTCCCCGTGGGGTTGACTTCTTCTTTTTTTCTTTTTGCCAACTGAATTCCTACACATCATTAGCAACAAAAGCCACCCTGGGCCCCTTTTGAAGGAGAAAGGCAGGGTCAAAAGGTTTTAAATCAATAAATCAATACCCAAGGATTCTTCTCCCTCCATGTCCCTATACCCGGCAGCTGAATGAAAGGCGAGATACAGAGGTAGATTTCCTGCTGGAGGGAGCTGGCTGCTCAAACAGGGAGTGCCTTAGAAATCTTGCCCCACAAAGCACCACAATTAGTCCGAGAATTCACGCCGAATCACAGGACGATGGGAGTTGGAAGAGGCCTCTGAGGTCATCCAGTCCAACCTGCGGCTCAAGGCAGGGATCCCAAGGCAAAGTGGATCTTGACACAAGGTGGCCCCATTGTCCCTCGAAGGCGCTCACCACCCCCTCCCGAGGTCACGGCTTCCATTCTCGTACTTCTCTGACAGTCAGGAAGTTTCTCCTGATCTTCTACCCGTCTGCCTTGCGTTCCCGTGCTGTCTGGCCTCGCTCATCTCTGGCCTTGCTGTTCTCTCAGGTCGCCCACCGGTTCAGGGAGCTGATGACCTTGTTCCACACCGCCTGCGACGTCAGCTCAGAGGACGAGGAAGACGGCCTGAGCACCAGCAACACGGATCCCGTCCTCTCCGAGGAAGAGCAGGAGGAGACAGGTTTTTAAGGAAGCAGCCGGGAGAATTTCTGGACTCCGGGCAGCCCTTTTTTCCCGTTCGACTCTGGCGTGCTTTGCGTCACACTGAAGCTGCCTTCAGAGACTCCTCCTCCCCCCCGGGCTCTGTATGAGATGGGAAAGAGTGGCCCTATCCTGCTCGGTGCTGGGACTCAAGGCTCAGATAATAGGAGATGTAAATGTTTTTAATGGTAGAGAAAGGTGGATGTTTTCTCTACGGCCTTTTCCGGACGAATATTTATTGTGCCGTTGTATTTTAAAGAATAAAACCCATCTTCTTGCGGGAGAGTCGCAGGCCTCTCTTACCAGCGCAGAACGTGCCCCTGCGCCTCCGCAGCCAGCGTCAGACGCCGCTGCTGCGCACCCTCACCTTTATAGGGATTTACAGCAGCCCAGGAACAAAGGAGGTGGATTTAGCGCATTTTATTATAGGGTCATGTTTTAAGGGTCAGCTGGTGGCAGAAAGCGGTTAGTCTATTTCGTCCTCCGAATGGTCCGACGAACCGCTCTCTCTGTAACAGTGCGAAAGGGTCCTCAGCCCCTCCAGGGCCTCCAGGAAGTCGTCCATCTCGACCCCGACGGAAAAAAAGCTGGCCCAGCGCCGCACGTCCACCTGGCGGAGGTCCTCGTAAAAACGCCCAAGGGTGCGGCGCAGGATCGCCGAGGCCTGGAGGGCCGTGAAGACGGGGACGCTTTCAACGGCTGTGGAGAGAGGAAGGGAAGGAGGAGGGAGGCACAGATTTAGAAGACTCCCTGTAGAGCGTTTTTTTGCATTAACGGACAGCTGCTCCGAGGTACGAGACACCAAGGGAAAGAAGCCGCTGAGAACCTTGATTATTTATTGAGATTATGTTTCTACTCTGCTTTTCTACTAAAAATGCATAAAAGAGCAGAGAAAGCAACTCGCAAGCTTCTGAAAGGAATAAAAATCGGCAGAGTGGGATCCCACCCCATCGACGGGAGGGTTGGCTCCAAGTGCACACGTACCCCCTCAATGCTCAAAAACACAGATAGCAAATGATTTTATAATATTGAACCGTTCGGTGCCGGTCCATGGGTGCGGAAACAGACCTCCCACCTGACCCGCACACACTCACCCCCCCCACATAGCTGATTTGCACAAGGGCCTGTGTGCCTGCACAAGCACCGTGCTGCTGTTTGCATGTGTGCGCAACACACTTGTATGCGCATGAGCGTGGGGGGTGCCCTGCCTTCCCCAGCCGGTCCACGGGGTGAAAAAGGTTGGGGACCCCTGCTCTAGTGAACAGTTGCGGAAACCATATGAAACTGGGATTTAAAAAAAAATTTAAAAAATATTTTCAGTCTGTGGATATGTGATCCAGCAGGTGCCGATTTCGCAGATAAGGGGGGGGGGGTTCCTACTGTAAAACCAAATTTAATGTTAAAGAAAACACAAACACAACAAAGGATCAAGTTAAAAACTACCCTGCAAGGTAGCTTAGACATCAGATCCTTGTCTAAAAAGAAAAGGTGTATTTACTGCCTTAAGATCAGTCTTGGAAAGGGAAATCCGCCCTTAGCATTTCGGACAGCGAGAGATCTCCCACCCAAATCCTGCTGGAACTGGGCCTTTTGTGCTGGGTCCCGAGTAAAGGATGCAGGAGGCTGTCCCTCCGACGCCTTCGCTGCATTTCTTCCCCAACGCTCTGCTGTTTCCACACGGGTTTCTACTGCGTCTCTGGCCGTGGTCTCCTGCCCGGTGGCTACCCATCCGCCAAAGCAGGAGCAAGACAGGACAGGAAGCAAAAATGAATTCCCCCCCCTTGGTCCAAAAACCCGGAGCTCAGCGGTCCCCTTCTAGGCGAACCTGGAGGCGCCCTTACCTGCCAGAGTCTGCGGTGGCTTCTCCAAGAGGAACCCGTCTTTGTTCAAGAGAGGGGAGAAGTACTGAGGGTACGGAGGCCGGATCCTGCAAGGGCCTTGCAGCAAGTGGGAAGTGCTGTGGAGCAAACAACAGCCGTCGTGAGCCGGAAGCATCTCGGCCTCCCCCCCCCCACCCCAGGCCGGCCACCCGCTTCCTCTCACTCCCCGTCTCACCCACCTGAAGGTTGTGGGGCAGACAGTGTGCACGTAACGGGCCAGAACCTCCTGTCCGGTTTCGCACATGTGGAGGACGGACTTCGGTTCAGCGCCGGAGGGGATGCGGCTGCAGGAGAAACAAATGGAGCAGGATTGAGGACCACGGAGGGTTCTGGCAGTTGTTTTCAATGGCAAGATTTGGGTCTCTTAAGAGATAGTTGTTAGGTGAGGAATAACAGAAGTTGGGCCTACTTGCAATCCTAACCAGCAGCTGTCACACGGATGCCCTGCCTTATTCCACCACATTGCCTGGCAACACTTAGTTAGCATAGAGCTTGGCTCTACTTGCAATCCTAACCAGCAGCTGTCACACGGATGCCCTGCCTTATTCCACCACATTGCCTGGCAGCACTCCGTTAGCATAGAGCTTGGCTCTACTTGCAATCCTAACCAGCAGCTGTCACATGGATGACTCTTATCTCACCACGTTGCCTGGTGGCACTGAATTAACAAAGTATTTCCATGCCACCTTTCTGCTGGAAAGAGTATCCACCATGCCAGCTTCACAGAAGTATTATGATATGAAGTAGTTCCGAGAGAAGACACCAGCTGGATTTTCCAGTGGTACATTATACTAAATAAATGTGAAAAGCCTTAAGTCCAATTCAGGGGATTTAGCTGGTGCCTAAAAGAAAAAGCAGGAAAGAGACCGGGCAAATGGGAAAACATTCCACAGCTGGGAGAAAAAGACAAAAAAGCCTCCACACTCCAGCCTGTTCTTCTGCAGAGAAAGGCCTCCCGCAACCCACTCCAGTTGCCTTTCTAATTCCCCACCATGTATGGGTGTGAAAGCTGGAAAGTGAAAAAGACAAGTGGGGGGGGGATTATACCTTTGAAATGTGGTGCCGAAGGAGAGCTTTCTGGATACCCAGGATGGTCAGAAAGATGAGCAAGTGGGCCCTTGAGTAAATCAAGCCTGAATGATCCCTGGAAGCAATCCGCCCCCACCCCCCAAAGGCCTTACCTGACTTGGCGCTCCTTGCTGATTCCACGGAGAACCACCGACTGAGCAAAACAGTGGGCCCCTTTGGGCTCCCCGCACGAAGACAGGGAGGTCCCGGGGAGAGAGGACTGGTGGCCGCTCAAGACATCAGGGAGGAGCTGCTCGTGGGACACCGGGAAGGGCACGGCAGCCACGGCAGCCGCTACCTGGAGGAGAGGAGACAGGAAGGAAGGGACGAGAACTTGAGTCGCTTCTGTAGGTTGCCACCTAAAGATCAGCCCACAGAAGCCAGGCGGCCACCAATGAAGGCCTGGCTCTTTCCAAGGAAGTCAGGGGTGGGAGCACTTTCTGCAGCTACTTCCATGCACACTTCTGGCCAGGCCTGACCCTCTTTTCCACCCCCTTTGCGGCTACGAATCCTGCAGGGTCCTGGCCTTGAAGAGACAGAGAGGCTGGCGGAAGAGAGAGAAAGAGAGACATCTGGCGATGGCCACACTGCCCTACCTTCCTCCCGGAGAAAGTCAGGGCTTCCGCAAGGTGCACCATAGAGAGCGTCGAGGCCTGGAGGCGGTAGGGGAGGCTGAGCGTGTCCAGTGCCGTGGCGAGGATGGCGCTGGTGTGGTAGTCAAGAGATGCCTGCAGAGGGTCAGAAAGCCGAGCCATGCTGACTGCCGGGAGTGAGCCTTTTCCCCATCACCGGGACTCCCGCTCCGGAAGAGAGGCCGGCGGGCCGCAGGGTGGGGCAAACGCTCCGGGGACCCTTCTCCCCACCCGCCAGGACCGAGGCTGGCCCTGAGCCCTCAAGACCGACGAAGACCAGAAGGGAAGGGGAGAAAAACCTTTCTAGGTGGCGTCTGCAAATGTAAAACCACCCCCAGGGTTTATCCGGTGCTTCCATTTGAAAAAAAAAGGGGGAAAGGTTGTGTCACGGCGGACTCTCTCAGACCCGGAAGGGCGCCCAGGTGTCTTGAGGTGGATCAGGAAAGGGCAAAAGACACCGAGGGAACCGCTTGCTTTCCAGAGAGCAGGGCGGACAGTGCTTCTCGAGAAATGGGAGTGCCACCAAGCCCACCCCCCCCTCGGGGGCTTATGGCATGCCGGTTTATACTGATTTCATCCCTGACTTTTCATCATCACGTTTGAGCAGAAGGTTGAGGGCGAGATGTGAGGAACCCCAGAAGCAGGACTGGGGGGGGGGCAGGAAAGGGTCCCCAACCGCCAGCCACGGAGCCCAAGGCTCTCATTCCTCCCTGAATCGACTCCTTATTCCTTCTGTCATCACCACGTACCGCTCACCTCGTAGTGCAGGTACGGGAGGGCAACGGGGGGCTCCGGCCGGAGACCCAGGCTCCCGTTCAGGGACATAGGGCAGAAAAGCGAGCTGTGGCTGGAAAGGGTCACAATCCCCAGGACCATGTTCATGAGCCTGTAGAAATTCCTCTGCGGGATCTGCAAGAGGGGAGGAAAAAAAGAGTCAACCTCTCTGTGTTGCTGTTATCTGCGATCGGATCCATTTCTGCTCCAATTGTTAGAGCCGTACGACAACGGAATCCATGACCTCTGGCTCCAATCCAAGACTGGAGGCATTAAAGAGAAAACTGGACCACCCTCCGTCAGATCTGCTTTGGTCTGGACTCCTGCCTTGAGCTGGGGGTTGGACTGGATGGCCTCAGAGTCCCCTTCCGACTCCTTGATTCAAAGCACAAAACCCGTTTTAGACTTACGGTGGATTGCAGCACTGGAGTGAGGCCCCACGTCAGGATTCCCTTCCCGGCGTATTCATCCTGCAGCAACTCGGTGACTTTCGCTCCGACCCCAGAAAACCCGTTCTGCAGGTCGCAGAGAACTTGGAACCCCTGGACGGACGAGGAGAGACGCCGCGTCAAGGCCTTGAGACGCCGAACGGGTGTCCGTGCGTTAAAATAACAAAGGGGAGGGCAATAAAAGCTCAGTTCCGGAAAGGTTACGGGCAAAAAAGGAGAAGGAAAATAAAAGAAGAAATTCAAGAAGAACCCGCTTCCCTGGTCAGACAAGAGCCGGCCGCTGGACTCGCCTGCAGATAGTCACATTCTTCGACATAGAAATGCAGCCGGTCTTCTAGCTCATCCAGGTAGCTCGCATCGCGCAGGAGTTTCTCCCCTTGCCCAAAAGCTTCCAGGCGGCTCGAATCCCTGAAGGAGAGAAGCAGCTCGGCTGTAAAGGCCCCTCCTGGGGCTTTCCACCCATCCCTCTCCCCCCCCCCGAGGCCACAAGAAAGGCCACGCCGGCTGACGGAAGGAGGTGCTTTACCCTTCGTGATTGTACTGGTGGATGGTTATGACGCTCCGAGGGTGCAGGGACGTCCGGAGGAAGTCGGACCAGGCGTGCGCCACGCTCTCCAAGCCGGATGTCTTCGGGGCCTCGTTCGGCCGCTCGAGACGCGGGTGCCTGTCTGGGGAGACACAGCGGAGAGCATGCTGTCCAGCTGCGCTCCCTTGCATCGGCTGCTGGCGGTGCGTTGCCGGCCTCCGGCAAACGCCCTCGTGATCCCAGCAGAAGCTCTGCTAAGGGGAGACCACGGTCCTGACGTTTTGACCCACAACCCTTCGCCATTCTCTGCAGGGAGAAGGACCTAGGATGTTCTCTCTTTCCCTGCTAGGCTTCAAGCCAATGAGCTTCCAGCTCCTGGCGGAGGCTTCTGGGAGTTGTAGTCCAAGAACCTCTGGGGACTCCAGGTTGGGAACACCACCGAGCAATTGGATAAGCGAGGGCTGGCCATGTCGTGAGCTGGCCTGCCGCCAGCGTCGCCCGCCCAGCCTGTTCCCCTGCTCTCCACCCCCTCAAGGAAAGCCACGCAAGCCACAGCACACACACACACACCTTTGCCACCAGGAAGAGTCCGAGAAGCTAAATCGCCATGGGAACTCTGAAATAATGAGAGAGAGAGAGAGAGAATGATTTACACCCGAGGCCTTAGAGATGAGCAGCATCCATACACTCCCAGGGAAACGGAATTATTTGAAGTGGACAGCGGTGATGTGATAAGCAGTGCAATAAAGCTGCAAAGCAAACCTGGTTCTCCTGTTGATTCTCCAAAAATGAAACCGGAAAGAGGAACGTCAGGAAGACATGCCCGATACGGGCAGGCAAAGCCAACGCCCCAGGATTGAGAGTTCTAGATGAAGACGTTGGCGCTGGGGGGGGGGGGGAGTCTTACCTCCGGCCTGCTCAGGCCTTGCAGGAATGGATTGGCAGGGGACGGATCTTCTTGGTGCGTCGACAGATTCCCTCTCCTGAAAAAGGAAGTCCTTTTACTATAAAAAAAGATCTGGTGAGGGGTTGAAAAGCGGTATGGAAGAGGCGGTCTTTCCCCCTCTGCTTTTAAATGAACAGAAGGGACGGAATATTGCTTTCTAACCTGATCAGGTTGTACACAGAGATTAAGTCAGTCTTAAAAATAGTATTTGGCACCGTATATAAGTAGATATAAACAATCAGAAAATTGTAATAACATAGTAATCATTCTCAAATAATCACAGAAGCGACAGCCTTTCATTATGGATTCCCCAAATTTAGACTTAAATGAATCTGGAAAGAATGGACACCAGAATTTAATCGTTTTTCCTTCCTTCTCATCCCTTTTTCCGTTTATGTTGTAAGTGTGCGCGCTTACAATCAAGAAACACATTAATTCCTGCTGGTAAATTCTGGTGCTTTTAAAAGAAGTTTTAACCTCTGTTGGTTCTTAACTTTTCATTCCATCTGTTCAATCGTCTCTCTCCCCCACAAAAATTGGGGGCTTCTTTATTCTTTTCTTCCGGGAGAGAGGATGGATTAAATATAAAAAACAGAGCAGCGTCGCATCTGAAACCTCAGGGGCGAGAAACGTTTCTGAGCAGCAAGAATCAGAAATGTTACGCGAGTCGGTTGAGATTCTCTTCCAGAGAACGTATCCTAAGCCTTCCAGTATAAAACGAAACGAAGGACCGACAGCTCTGTAGGGAGCAGGTCTGTACGCGTTGGGTGCAAATGGGGGGGGGGGGTCTGTTTGGGTTTTGGGGTGGGGAGGGTGGGGGGGGACTCACCATGCTGTGGGGCGGTTTGTGTTTGTCTCCTCGTACAAGCTTCCTTCTTGCTTCAAAGAGCCCAGGCTCCCTGCGGAGAAGCAAAACACGGACATTTCTCGAGACAGCAGCTGGCGAGCGGAGGCCCACGAGCCGTGGGGCACCCCAAACTGGAAGGGAGCTGGCAAGCACCCAGAGCCCCCCCCATTCTGCTCATCATCAGGCACTCTCAGGGGGTCAAGGCGGCAGGAAGGGGGGGGGAAGCGCCACTGGATCAGACTCCAAAGGCTCACAATCTATTCTCACGATGGATGTCCAGCTGACTCCCGGAAGCCCATAAGAAGGATCCAGCATCCTCCCCAGTGCCTGGTGGCATTTCCTTTGCACGCTTTGCAGGACCCACGGGTGGCATCAAAGGTATCAAGCAGGTCCCTCCTTCCGAAGGAGAAGACCTGCCTTGCACTGAGCAGGCCCTGGGTTCAATCCCTGGCATCTTCACTCAACGCGGAGGACTAAGGTTCAAGTGATGCCAAAGGCCTGGTCCTGCCCGGGGCTGCAGAGAGCCATGTCTGGTTGGTGGGCAAATACATACGGGCTCTGAATGCTAGATCTCTCGCCGGTTCGGCCACGGGGAGGAAAGGGGAGAGCCGTAACCCACTTGTTTGCCGAAAACTGGCCCGCTGTGTATGGACTCCCTGAAACAGGTCGATCCTAGATCGATACAGGATCTCTTTAGAAGCAACCTCATGGGAAGACAAGACTTGCTTGTGGGGGGGGGGGGGGGGCGCGCGACCCTATAATGCTGGGAAAAGCTGAAGGCATCAGAAGAGGAAGACTAAAGATGAGGTGGCCGGACATCATAAAGAAGGTTTCAGCCTTGACTTTGCAAGACCTGAGCTGCTAATGACAG
The DNA here is from genome assembly GCF_051106095.1 of Pogona vitticeps. Taxonomy (NCBI): domain Eukaryota; kingdom Metazoa; phylum Chordata; class Lepidosauria; order Squamata; family Agamidae; genus Pogona; species Pogona vitticeps. Next base: position 4,503,433 of record NC_135797.1, on the reverse strand, counting down.
GTTTTACTTATCCACAGTCTCAAAATATTAAATTTAAAAAAACACAAAAATATGAATTTCCATGGCGTGCTTACCAGAATGGGCCACTAGAGGGAGCCAAAGACCATGATATGGACAGTATAGCGTTTGTTCTTTCCGCAATTTTCGGCATCCGCGGAGGGGAGGGGCCTGGAACTGATCCCCCCCCCCCGCCGCGCGGATACTACGGTCCTCCTGTGACAACCCACACATGCCTTAGTATCCGTGGGGGAAAACCGAGAAGGAAAAGCGTTTGGAAGGGGAAAGGCCGCAAATAAACGTACACGGAAGGAAGGTGCCCGGCTTCCGTGCAGGTTTTCGCGCGTGCAAATTACCCACCTTTGAGATCCATGAGGATGAGGCGGGGTGTGTATGTTGCACGTCCTTGGGGATTCCTCCCCGGTCGAAACAGCACATCGTGGCGAATCGCTTCATCGGAGTCACCCTCGCAGAGCGAAGCTTCCTGGGAAAATGAAGGGGGGATGAACCGAAGAGTCCCGCACAAAACGCCAGCAAACAACCCACACCGTGCTCAACAATAACGTGTCCGTTGGCCTCAGAAAGGGATCCAAGACTTAGTACCCTTTTTATGGCAGTGGAAACAAGAACGACTCCCCGCCTCTCTTTGATGAAAGGAAAACATTTTATTAACAAGGAAATTTATTTAGGTACGTATTTCAGAGCCTGAGAAGCAGGGCCTGCCTCAGCTTTTTTTTTGTGCAGAGGCCAGGATTTTTTTTTAACACATCTTAGAAATAAATGACTGGGCAGCAATTTATTTATTACCTATGTATTCAAAATATTACTGATTTTGAGAACAGCAGCTCTGGTTGGTTGGTTTCAAAAGGGGTTTTATTTAGCTTTCTGAAATCATTAGGAAACAAAATTACTATTAACTTCCTTAAAAAAAAACCAAAGGTTACAATCTGCCCTTAAAATGAATACTATGTTATCTTTACACGAAATTGAAAAAAAATTAAAATTGTTCGGTAAACAAACTGGGGAGAGGGGTGCATGTGACCGTATGAAGAGTCCCTAGTGGAATAGGGGCGTACACGGGTCCATATCCACATTCACACGTACACCTAGACACGGGAAGAGAGGGGGGGAGCAAGCCCCGCCCACACACAGGCCCCGCCCGCCGCAGGCACTTCCTCTGTTCCCCTCCACGGCCCCGCCCCTCGCGGGGCGCATGCGCACTCCTCCCCTCCGCGCCCGCTCGCCGGCCCGCCTTGTACAGTACCTGGATCCCCCACCAGTGGGCGCCGACGCTCCCGGCGTAAGGGCCCAACTGCAGCGTCACCACCTCGCGGGACCCCGACATCCCGGCCTCGCGCCCTCCGTTGAGGGGTTTGGGGGGGCGCTCGGAGACCGTTGGCGGGAGGGGCGGGGCCCGCAGTCTGCGCAGGCGCGGGAGAAAGAAGACGCCGCGCTCGTGCGCCGCGCGTGCCGGCCTGAGGGGGGAGGGAAACGAGAGAGGGGGGGACCGGCGGGCTCTCATTGGCTGGCGGCGGGCACCAATCCCAAGCGACGGCGTGGGCGGGGCTGACGTCTCCCCTGCTTGCCTTCCTCCGGCTTGCGGAAAGAAAACCTCCAGCCTTGATTGGCTAAAGAACCAGGAAGTGGGTGGAGCTACAGCGGCAGGCGTCGCACGCAGAGGCAGCGGACTTCCGGTGGTAATGGAGGGGCGCCATTTTGGCTAGGGCGCTGGTGGAGCCAGCGGGGGGGCCGCTCTAGCCTTCCATGCATCTATGGTAGGTCCTCCAAAAGAAGCCAGTTTTAAGGGCTGAAAGCTGTGCTTTCTTAGCACTTCTGAATTCAAGTACACACGTGTCTGCTATGGATCTAGTACTGGTGGGTCTGCACTATAGATAATCCAGGATCTGACAGGAGGGGCAGGGTGGAGGCTTTGTAAGCCTTGCTCAGAGTGCAGGATCATGGAACATGTAGTTCGCTTACAGCCAGCCCTTCTCCAGCTCTCAAGTCCAGTGACCCAGAAACCAGGCTTTCCTTGATTTGCACGGTATGTGATGGAAAGTCCTTCTGTTTGCTTCCCCCTGAGGAAGGTTTGGGTAGCTCAGTGAGTCGGGCACTGGTTGCAGAGCCAGAGGTTGGGAGTTCGAATCCCCAGTCTGGGAACAAGAGCCTCCCCCTTCTGTTTTTCCCGTCCTGTTTAACAAATGCAAAAAGAGCCTACTAAATCAGAGGTGGACGTGTGCATTTATTATGATGATTAACAAAGAGGGATTTTTCTGCAGCAGGCCGACTCAGTGGGGAGGGGAGGAGAGAATGACTTCAGAAGGAGGCACTGATCCGTTCGAAGAGTCCCGGGTTGCGTCCGCTAAGAAACCGAAGCTCCAACCTGCCTTCCGTGGTGCCGGCTGATACCGTGGCAAGAGAGAAAAGAGAGGGGTAGGTTATTCACCGAGGACTGCAATTTGTTAGGGATATACAGCAAGATCCCCATATCCACAGTTTCACTTATCCACGGTCTGAAAATCTTAAAAGAGGAAACCAAGAAATACTGTACCTTAAATCCGCAATGTAATTACCAGAACCGGCCACCAGAGGGGAGCAGAGACCATGCTATGTATAGTTTGCTATTATCCACAATTAAGTCTCCACATTTCTACTAAAAAAATTAGTCATTAAGGGCATTTACTTGCTGGCAGATGCATGTTTAAGGCTGCAGCCTGGTGGCAATGGGGGGTGTCGTATGTTTACTGCAACAGAAGATTTTGGGCTGTTCTGCGTTCCAAGGAGGGAGATTTTGTCTCGCCGAGTCGTCTGGAGGGCCAGTAAAGAGCTTGCGATGGGTCAGAACCCCCTAAGCAAGCCCCGTGGGTCAGGAGTCCTCGGGCTGGGAAGAACCCGGGCTCACCTTTCTCATGCTGAAGCCACTTGTTCTCCAGATAGTACTGGTAGCATCCTTCAAACTCCCGGTCACTGTAGTCGAAAACCTGGATGGGAACAAAGGGGGCGAAGGCCTCGAAACCCTCCTGGTGGCGGCAGCAGGGTAGAGCGGGAAGAGAAGGTGGAGATAAAGAAGAAAAGATGAGAAATGTGAGTTTTCCTTAATATTATATAGGCGTTTACGGGGTTGGGGACTCTCAACACCAAAGCAGAAACAGCCCAGAACGATGGGTCACGTTCATATGAGACACAGGGCTTGTTGCAGGCATTCTACCCTTTGAGATGATGTCGGTGGTTACACAGCAGAAGGTCTTCTCGGAGTGGTTGACCGTGAAAGAGTGAATTTAAGCCAGGCCAGGATGGGACACCCGTTTTATAGATTTGAGTGGGATCTTGTAGGAGAGGGGGGTAGGAACCACGGACGGAGGGTAGCCCAGTAGTAAAATATCTGCTTTTCATGCCCAGGGCCTTAGGTTCAACCACCAGCCTTTCCAGTTTGTAACGGAGGCCCCTGTTCTCTCTGCCCTAAACCCCGTTTCAGCTGAAAAAGTTCTGGGCTTGGCAGAATAAGTCTTGCCTGGCTTAGCTCCAGTGTCAGGGGGGCGGCGACTCCACTCCGGATTTTATAGTGAACAGTAAAGGAACTCTCTAAGATGAGGAGGAACAGCGTTGAGCACTAGGCATAGCTGCTGTAAAGTAAGGACTAAAACCCAGGGTGGATACACCGGCCCACTGAGGCTGGAGCCTGTGGGCTTTCTGCTGGGCAGTGCTTCTCACGCGTGTCTGTCCAGATGTTTGGCATTTCAGCTTCCAAAATTCCTGAGCCCCTCCAGGTTTAGAGTCACCAACTAACAAGGGCTCAAGACTCTCAAGCAGTACTTCGTACACGCAAAAGGGGTCCATCTGACCGAGACTGGGCCGTTCCTTTTCTGTCTCATTCTTAGCACCGCAATGGATACGTCTCGATCCGAGACTCACCTTTCCCAGCAAATCGTAAGGCAGGTACATTCTGCGGGCTGTGTATGGAGCCCCTGTCTGGGTAACGGTAGTTACGATGGCCCCTCCGGTCTGAAAATACCAAGAAAACAAGCACGTTAAGAGAGGAAATCTCCCTAGGAGATCCTTAGGATCTCACGCCAATCGCCTGTCTCGCTCACTTTATTAATTTATTGAACATCAAGACGACCCATCTCAGTCAGGGTCACTCTGGGTGGCATTATAACACTAAAAGCCCATTCTAAAGCATTCCATTTAAATCATACCCTGAAGCTCGCGTTAATTTAAAATCAAGTCAGACAGCTGCAGAGCGGAGTGTTTCATGATGACATGATTTGGAAAGCCTGCCAAAATTAAGTTTTGCTTTTAAAAAAATCTCCAGTGGAAGGGGCCAGCCGCAAGTTTAGCTTCTGCGTGGGGGAGGGCCAAGAAACCGGAGCCTCCTCCTTACCCAGTCGTTGGCGACCATCTTACGCAGGTTGTGGAGCAGCGCCAGCTCCTCCGAGTCGGCCTGAGGACAAACAGAGAAAGCGTGGAGGCAGAAACCACACAACGAAACCAAGCTTCCGGCTAAGAAACGGGACATTCCACGGCCATCGTTTGTGGCTGTGGTTTCATGTCACTGAGTCGCCCTTGACTTAGGCGACCCCATGAAAAAGCGACCTCTAAGGGGCCCTTCTCCTCAACGGCCCTGCTCAGCTCTTGTAGACTCGACCCTGTGGCTTCTTTTAGGGAATAGGTCCATCTTGTCTTCGGCCTTCCTCATTTCCTGTTGCCTTCAATGGCCGTCATTAGGGCCAGCTAAAAGGGGGTGGCACCTTCGGCAGGGCTAGGAGACCATTTTGCACCCTTGACCAAAATGCATCCCCCCCCCAACTGCAAATAATCGAAAACGTTTATGCACAGAGTCACATTTTCAAAAGTGACGATCGTGACCACATGCAGGCGCTGTGAAGCATCCATGCTACTGGTGCTACGGGACTCATACGCTTTTTCTTTATGGGGAAGCCACTTGCACAAAGCCCTTGATTTTAAGAGATCAGGTGCACATCCACACACACACACACACACCCTCCCTATCCCTGGCAAGGCACCGCAGTTCGGAGAACCCCCTACATTGGTCTTGTCTGGCTTCCTCACTGCTGTCCTGCCCCAAAGGCCGTTGACCCCGTCCACGGCCACCAGCAGCTTGAAGGCTCCCTGCTGACATTGCTGCTTCAGCTCTTTAAAGACCACGCCGACGACGTCAGTGGCGTTCCGGATCCGAATCAAACCCTAGAAAGGGGGAAGGGGAGAGAGACAGAAATGGGAGGTCTTTGGGGGGGGAGGAGCTACGGCAAAGGCGGTTCATACAGTTCCCTCGACAGATTTGCAGCTTCAAAGCCACGCCTCTGTGGTGCCCCACGTCACCCGCCCCAGTTCGAAGACCCCGGAGGAGCCCTTAGGGAGGACATCCCAGCACCTCACCTGGTCAATGACCTCGCCAAGCGGGCGGCCTTCTTCCGTGCTCTCCCGCTTGTTCCACACGTACTTCTGTTTCGTTTTGATCTGCAGCGTGCGTAAGGGAAGGAACATGAAAACTCTTGGGGATCCAGATCGGAAATCCCTCTCGGAACAGCCAGACGGACGATTGTGGGGAGCCAACAAGCAAAGCATGAACGTAACGGGTTCTCTCTCTCTCTGTTATCATTCTCTGTAACCCCGGTCCCAAACAGCGCTGCCCTCTTCTTTATTATTTATTGATTAAAAATATTTTTTTGCCCTGCGTTTCTCCTTAAAAGGACCCAAGGTGGCTTATGTTGTAAAAGGGACAATATTTTAAAGCCTCTGTGTGTGGAGGTTCCGGAGAACCTTCCTGACTCACAGACACCGACAGAGCAAATGTGGAAAGCCCGCTTAGGAACACGTCTTGTCTTTAGATGAGGCCGTCCGGCTTTGGTGGCCCAGTTAGAATCAGCTGGAAGGATCCTCAGGGCCAATTCAAACCAACCCCCTGCTGGTCCAGGAAATTCCAGCCAATCCTGTTTTAAAATCTCCAGCGAAGGAAACTTCACCACCTTCTAAAGGAGAGATCAAAAAGCTCTTATCCTCAAAAAGATTTCTTCTCGTTCTGATGTTTTTGAAGTCTTGCCCCCAGGAAAGCAGCAGCAGAAAGGAATGGGATAAAAGAAAAAAGACAGGGAATAGGTAAGCGAACCTGGGAGCCGCGCCGGCGCCTCCTTCTACTAACCTCGTTCAAGAAACGCTGGTTGGTAATTTTGAAGTTCTTCAGCCAGGCTGAGGCTTCCAGGGGTTGATCGAAGCGCTGGGCCTTGTAAGTAGAGGGTAGCACCTGCTTGCAGTTCTTCATCCAGAGGAAAACTGCAATGTGAAGAAAGACAGCGTGAGTAGGGGATGAGCCAGTTTTTGCCTGCTAGATCTCACACATTCCCCCCCCCCCTTTTTAAAAAAGCTTAAGCCAAAGGCCCATCATGCACACAAAATCCGATGATTAGGATAGGTCTGAGGAAGCCGAAAATCCCTGCAAGAGGAGGGGGGACCTTGCATCATGACAATGGATACGGCCATGCGCAAAGGGCGACCTGGCCGAGAACAGAATATAAAGCCTCCACAAGGATAAGACAAGCTGGCGGGAAGCCAGTCCTTCTCCTCTCCTCTCCCCAAGCAGAGAGATGTCTGTTTCGAAGGCCAAGTGGGGAGGTGTGTGCATGCATGGCCCATGCCTCTCGGTTGGAAGAACTGGGGTGCGAGATGGAATCCACAGTTGCCTCGGCTGTTAACTTTAACACAACAGCGCTCATGCAGCCTGCCTCTTCCCGAACTTCCATCTAAGAAAGCCGTTCCAGGCGAAATCCATCTGGCCACGAATTTCTAGACATTTCAAAGTTCTTCACACCGATACACGCCAGAAGACAGGGCCTTGTTCCACGAAGACCCACATATTGTATGACTATTATTTTAGTGGCCTTGGGAGGCATCCTCTACTCTTGCTTTCACATTTTGTTTTGGGTTGACCACTCCGCTACTCCTTTCTTTCACCGGCTGGAGGGGTCACGGGGCTGCCTTCCTGCTCCGTGACTGCCCTCCAGGGGTCTTCAGGGAACGTTTTAAAACCAGAGGTGAGTGAGGGGGTGTGTGTATTTTTGGACTACGCTGCCCTTGGAATGCTCGGATTTGTAGTCCAAAAACCAACACGCCCAGAAATCTCCACGCCTCTGTTTAAAAAAAACACACCCCAGAATGGGAGATTTGAAACAAAAGAAAACATGCCAGGAGTGAGTCCTGGATCTGCGGGAAGGGATAAAGATGATCATGGCTTGAATGGGTTTAGCACGTTTGGCTGGAGGCCAGGGCCTCTGGCAGAGCCCACGACGCCACATAGAGCGCTTACCATCTGGAATATGGAGGATTAGCCAGTTCTGCCTTGCGCAGTAATGGACGGCGTGGCAGAGGGTCATGGTCTTCCCCGTCAACTGTTCGCCGTCTTCCAGCACAAGCTGTTAAGGAAACCGCGTTGGTAGGAACGAAGAAAAGGCAACCCGGCCCCCTCAGTGCCTGCCCCATGTTTCCAGCTGCTGCTTAAGACTGTGGAGGGCCTTGTTCAGCATTAAAGGTTATATACCGGGCATCAGCGGCACAAACACAGCGAACTGCAGCCGTTTAGAGGTAAGGACATCTGGAGGTCATCTAGTCTAACCCCTCCATTCAAGACAAGATCTGCAATTCAAAGACCACTGGCTCGCTCATCACTGCAGACATATCTGCCAGTGAAGGAAAGCTCATGACTTTTCAGGGCTTTAATGGGTTTCTCCCAAAGAAATGGAGCCACAATCCCCACATGTTCCCACCCCGGGGTTCCAGCCCTGCTCTCTGGAGCAATGAAGAGTCAGCGCACCTCCCTTTATGCGCAGCAGAAGGGGTTTTTTTGCACCTGCTCAGAACCTGCTCTTCTCCAGCCTTCAGGGACCCGGATACGAAGATAAACATGGGCTGCAATGGATGCTAGCAGCCCTACCTTTTGGCAAAGCTTCTAGTCCTTATGAAGGAAACATGTGAGATCAGCAGGAGGGAACGGACCAAGGAGGCCAGGGAAGGTTCGATTGGGGCCTTTGTCAGCGCGTCGCCTCTCTGCTTTCAAAAGAACAAGGTTAAAACAACCATATCCCCCCCTTCCTCCTCCGTGCAATGTGACTCTAAGGCCATTTAAGGGCATTCATAGGGACGGCCGAGGCAGAAGCGGACAACAACAGACTTTGTAGGATACATATGATGTATCGAATGGCTGGGTGAGCGAAGTTGGTGTGCTTTAAGTAGTTGATAAGCTCCAGAGCTGGCTTCCGCACCATAAAAGAGGCTTCCTTGAGAGTCGTCACCTGTAGGAACAAGAGTATGAAACACAAACACAGGAAAGGGTCAAGCGCTGGAGAGAGACAACGGCAAACAGCCCACCAAATGCAAAACTTTTGCTTTCCAAAGAATGGCAGTGGCCCCCACTGTTCCTCAACCTCCAATTCACTGGCCTATCTCCTTTCTGGAGAGGAGTGATTAGTCTTGGTGGTTTTGCACCGAACCCATCTTTGATCTTTGTTAAGGCTGGTGCATTTTTAAACGATACACCCACTCCTTGGATATTAACCGCCGGCCAGCATCGGTGGGCTCTCTGTGCTCTCACAACTGCCCAAAATTTACAGTAGGATCCCCACATTCACGGGATCAAGATCCATTGTTTCACCTATCAGCAGTCTGAAAATACTGAAAATATTAAAAGGAAAAAAAACTAAATACATATTTTAGCATGGAATTACCAAAAGTGGCCACTAGAGGGAGGCAAAAGACCATGTTATGTATAGAATTTGCTATTGCCTGCTGTTTTCAACAGGCAGTTCTGGTAAATACACCCTAGAAATACATATAATACATATTTCCGGGGTTGGGTGTTATTTAGTATTTTCAGGCAATGGATAAGTGAATCAGTGGATACTGATCCCACAGCTGGGGGGTTCCTATTGTATACAAATATTACGCTATTGCATAATTCTTTAACCCACTGAAAGCCCCTTCCCCCCATTATCATATCATAATTTTTACTACATTTCTGCACAAGGTTTACCAAGGGGATTATTGCTCCCATACTACAGATGGGGGACACTGAGGCCGAGAGAAGAGTGGCTAGCCTACCGTCACTTTGGGAAGCCATACTGGAGGAGTGACTACAACTGGGGCCCATCGAGAAGGCTACCCCGGCTCTTCTAAAGTATACTTTACAGCATTCACAAAACCCATGGTTTATGATGATCAAGCATTCCCGGCGGGCGGAAGCCCAGCCTGCGCCTGCTAGGTCATCCTACCCGGCTGCTTTCTTCTCCCCCCCCCCCCAACGCCTTCAGACTGGAATGGGATGAGCACCTGTAACTTGAAACGTGTCGGCAGCCCGTGAGGAAAGACCGCAGCCACCTCCTCCAGGGGAATGGTGTAATATTGGCCCACAACGTCTTCTGTGTGGTTGGCCTGCAGAGTTGGAGAGAGCACACGCCATGGATTAATAAATAAACCAGCCTTCTGCGGAACGTAACCTGCTTCTCCTTGTTCCCAGGTCCAGGCCAGTCCTTTCGACAGCCCTTTTCAAACCCTTGAAAGGGAGACCGTCCGAGGAGGGGCGGCAGGATCTGCTCTTGATCTTCCCAGAGCGCAGGACACGTCATCATCGTGGGGCTTGAGCTACAAGAAACTGGAGGGAGGCTGAAGATCAGGAAAAACATATCAGCTGTTTGAGAAGTACAGCCGTGGAAGCCATGACCTCAGGGGAAGGCGGTGAGCACTCCCAACGCTGGAGGCATTCAAGGGAAAATGCGACCACCCTCTGCCAGATCGGCTTTGGCTTGGATCCCTGCCTTGAGCAGGGGGTTGGGCTGGATGGCCTTAGAGGCCCCGTCTGACTCCCTGATTCTGTGCTCCTGTGAGTCTATTATCTTGCCCTGCACACCTTTACCTGGAAGGAAACCCCACTGAATTTGACTTCATTCATGCTTATTTGTGTTACATTTATGTTCCGCCTTTCCTCTTTCAAGATAAAGTGGTGTCACGTGGTTTTGCTCCTCCAGACATCAATCTTGGTAAGGCTGAGACTGGCCTACCATGACCCAGGGAATGTTGTGGTTGTTTTTATCATTATTGGTATTTTTATTGTTGTTTGGACTTCGTATGCCACCCATCTGATGGCAAACCATCACTCCGGGCAGGTTACAAAGAGTTCCATAGCTCAGTAAACGATCAACCTACTACAACTGTTAAAATGTCCACAATTCTCTGTTAGTCACCCGGAGAGCCAGTTTTTTTTTTTTTTTTTTACAAAAAATGAGCCATTTGGAGAGCCATTTTAAAAAAATGTCATCGATAAATGAATTTGCAATTCATAATCATCATAATTTATAATCTTCGAACTGCAGAGCTGGAAGGGATCTTATGGATCAATGAGTAAAGGAGGCCGTGTATGAAGCTGAAATCCTATTTCAACCAGTAAGGTATCCAGCAGGTCATATAATAATAATTATTATTATGTACTACCAAGTTCATTCTCACATACAGTGACCCTTTTTCAGGGTTTCCCAGGTAGAGAATATTCAGAGGTGCTTTACCCTTCCCTTCCTCTAGGGGAAGCCCTGGGACGGTGCAGCTTGCCCAAGGCCACCCAGGCTGGCTCTTCCAGGAAGCACCGTGCAGGGGAATCGAACTCCCAACCTTGAACGGCCACCAACGAAGCCCCGCTTTCCTGGCAGAAGATCCCCATCTCCCACAGACGTGTCCATTTCAGGACTGCTACCTCTCAAGCTGCTTTGCACCATAATCCTCATCGTCCCCCCCCCTCCATCTGCGGCAGCCGTTGGCGAAAAGGCGGTGTGTCGTTGTTCAAAACCTCTGGATGGCCCAGGTTCCCCAGTGTTGTCGCTTTGGACAGAACGACCACACAAAAGCGGTCAGGATTCACAGCCTCGGCTGCTCTCAGCGCCATCATCACCTCCGGGTTGTAGCAGTCAGATCCCTAACAGGACATGCCAGCTGTGAGGAAGGGGGGGGGAATTACGTTTCTCCCTCCCTGTCTCTGTTTTCGGGAAAAACAGCAGCTTCTGCAGCCTGAATCCGACCCGGGCTTATTTATTTGCTCACCAGCGATGGACAGGGGCCCGTTGCCTGGCAACGCCAACCCAGACATGGGATGGCAAAAGGGGGGGGGAGCCAATCCTTTTGCCATTTGGGCACTTCTGCACACTGCTGCTGGAGATGCTCAAGCGATCACGTGGGGGGGGTGGACTCGCCCCGCCTGTTGCTGTTACTATGGAGATGCCAGAAGAATTTGGGCAGCAAAAGAGGGTGTCCCCCCCCCAAAAAAAAAACACAACTCTGCAAGGGCGACAGTCAATGGGCCCCTGTCCGTCGCTGACCTATAGCAGGAGACACTGTGTTGGAAGCAACGGAGGCAGCTCAAAGCTGCCAGAAAGGACAGAAGGGAGTCTGGTGTGGTGTGTGTCTGTGTGTCGCCTCATCCAGATTGTGTTAAAATTTCTTTTTTTTATCACCAGTGTTTTTGATACTAGGCTTTTAATGCCTTTATTTCCCAATTTATGCCAGTGAGAGTGGCACACACCACTTTCCTTCGAGACAGCCAGGGTGGATTAAAAAAACCCAACCAAGGATTTTGTTTTCCATCAACTTGATTTCAACCACAGTTTAAATTAAGAAGATCGGGGTTTTTTTTGGGATTTAAATCGTCCATCCAATTTTTTTAAATTTATAAATCAAACCCATCCTGAAGACTGCGTTAAATAATAATAAAACGGCTGGCAAAGTGTAATGCTATTACTTCTGCCAGAGTAGCTCTTTCCAATGCAGCCTTTATGAAATAAAAACTATACTTTTCCCCCCCTTTTTACAAGGAAATATCACTGATAAAGAACAGCATGTCAGAATCCTGTCCGTTTGACCTGTCTGCATGGCTGTCGTGTGATCAGACTGATATTTTCTGAGCTTTTCCACGGAGACGACCAGAATGCCTTTCCACAAACCTAATAATAGGATAACGGAGTTCAAGGGGGCCTCTAAGGCCATCCAGTCCAACCCCCTGCTCAAGGCAGGAATCAAAAAGCAGATCTGACAGAGGGTCGTCCCATTTTCTTTTGAAGGCGTCCAGCGTTGGAGCGCTAACCGCTTCCTGAGCTCATGAGTTCCCTTGTCGGACTCCTCTAATAGTTAAGAAATTTTTTCTCATCTTCAACCGAAATCCAGTTTCCTTTCGCTTGAGCCCACTGACACTGGTGTGTTAGCAAGCTAGACATCCCGTGGAAAAATGGGCCAGAGACTAGCATCTCACCCACAATGCAAGAAAATTCTAGTCATTACAGATTGTGCCAAAAAGGAAAGAGAGAATGAGAGAGAAAGAGAACAACAGGGCGTTGGGCACCTTGCGGATTGAATTAAAATACAATCATGTCACTAGCCAGGGGATAAAATCCATCCTCCGGAAACCTTGTCAGCCGAGTCCTACATAAATATTGTCTTTTAATAACGTAAACCACTGCTGTGTGCTCATTGTTTTCAGCTTTAAATATTGTCTTTCAATATTTGGGTCCTTTTTAAGGAGAAAGGTATGTGTGTGTGTGTGTAAAAATATTTTAAATAAACAAATGAAGTAATAAATAAATGTATATGTAACAGTAATAGGATGTGCTCTATATACAATGTAAATATATTGTACCCTTATATAACAGTCGGAGGGCAGATGTTTGTGCCTCCGGGCAAGAAGAACCAGCCAAAATCATCCCAAAGCATCTAGGGCTGACGAGGCTTCCACCCCACGCACGCTTAGGTAAGTTTTCTTGTCCCAGGGAGTCACTAGCAACAGAAACTGCTAAACCACTTCATAGGACTTAATACCTAGAAATTTGCTATATATCTAAATTAACCTGATGGCACAATGTTACTGTAAATCTGTGTTTAATACATGTTGGCTGGATAGCTCAGTGAGTTCGGTACGTATCTGGTAGTGGAACTAGAGGTTGGCAGTGGAGTTCCTCATGGTCCATCTCAGAACAGCCAGCCTGTGTAGACTTGGGGAAGCAGCACCGCCCCAGGGCACCCCCGGGAGAAGGGAAGAGTAAACCGTTTTCTGTATCCACAGTTTCAGTATCCACAGTTTCACTTACCCACAGTATGAAGATATTAAACTTAAATGAAAAAAAAACCAAGAAATACGTATTTCGACAATGTAACTGCCAGAACGGACCAGTAAAGGGAGCCAGAGACGATGCTATGTACGGGGTTTACTATTATCCACAGCTTTCGGCATCCAAAAACTTCAAAGACTATAGGGGCTTGGAACCAATCCCTCATGGATACCACAGCACTCCTGTACAGTGGTGCCTTGACTTACAAACGTCCCTACTTATGACCATTTCGGGTTACGACCAGCTCCGGCTGCAAAATTTTGTTTCAACTTGAGACTGGAGCTTCAAGTTCTGACTAGAAAAAAGGCGGGGAATTCAAAGTGCTAACCGTTTGTGGCGAAGACGCTGCTTCTTTGTAGGTCTTTTGCCCAAATGGTTAGAGAGTGTGCATTTGCAGGGAGGCTTTGGGCTGGGGGGTTATGTTTCTGTGCTGTGATTTTTTGGTGTGTGTGTGTGTGTGTGTGTGTGTGTGTGTGTGTGTGTGTGTGTGTGTGTGTGTGTGTGTGTGTGTGTGTGTGTGTGTGTGTGTGTGTGTGTGTGTGTGTGTGTGTGTGTGTGTGTGTGTGTGTGTGTGTGTGTGTGTGTGTGTGTGTGTGTGTGTGTGTGTGTGTGTGTGTGTGTGTGTGTGTGTGTGTGTGTGTGTGTGTGTGTGTGTGTGTGTGTGTGTGTTTTTTCTCGGCCCCAGAGCATTCCGATGGGGCTTGCAGTGTTGTTTTGTTTGTGATTTTTCCCCCTGGCCAGAACGGATTAACTGGGTGTCAATGCATTCCTATGGGAAATGGTGCTTCGACTTGCGACCAATTCAAGTTACGTTCCATCTTGTGGAACGGATTAAGTTCGTAAGTTGAGGCACCACCGTACTCTGTAAAAAATGACCACTGTAAGCTGGTTGTAGAAGCAGGGGCAGGTTGGATCTCACTTTTCAGCAAAAACGTGGTGGTGTCTGGGGCAAGATAATCATCTCACCAAGGACACACAAGCCCTCAAACCAGCAAGAGGGCCATCTCACCAGAACACAACGCTCATGCTATTTCAAACCCACGCTGAAACCTACGCCAAGAACTTTACTGCCAGATGCTCTCAAACGTAACTCACCGGGTCATTCTCAGCAGTACGGCAGATGGATCTAGGCTTTTCTGGCGGAAGCTGAGCGCCCTCATTTGCCACTGTGTTACTCTGCCAGATGCTGGAAGTGGTGGCGTGAAGACAGCGATCGAGACCCTACTAGGGCAAGAAAAAGCACCACAGTTAAGTGATAAAGCGGCAGCTTCTTCCCCTAAATTCTAACAGCAAAGCGTTTCACCTCAGTGAATGGAGTTGTGGAGGGGACAGAACCCCCCCCCCCAAGGGTGGCAGCGGGTGTATTTGCTCCGGAGAAAAGTGATGGAAATACATGGTGGAAATCACAATAGTGGAAGGCAAGAGGTGGGGAACTTAACTCTTTAAATCAGTGGTTCCTAGCTTTGGGTAACCCAGGTTTCCTTGGACTACAACTCCCAGAAGCCTTTTCACCATTTGCTGTCCTGGCTGGGGTTTCTGGGAATCTCAGTCCAAAAAACACCCGCGTTACCCAAGGCTGGGAACCACTGCTCTAGAATAGCCATTCTCAACTTGGCCATAAACACAAAGTGAAAGACATATAGGCTGGATCGGGACTGTATAAACCGCAGAATGGACCTTCTAAGGTGATGTGTGCAGAAGAGTTGACAGTATAGCCCCCCTCCCTTTCAAATGTGGCAGGATCACCCGGGGGGGGGGCATTTGGCCCCTTGTTGAGAATGACTGCTCAGGAGGGTAAGGCTTGAATTGTAAGTTAGACCTTGCAAGCAAGCACATTTCAGCTAGACATTAGAAGCTGCTTAGAGCTGTTTAAGATGAGAGCTGAGTGTCTCCAGCCGCGGCAGGTTACCAAGGATGTACAAGGTGAAACGGCGGCTTCCTTGAAATTTAGAGGTCCATAAGGTGGAGCTGTTCCTACAGAAATCTCTGTCCCTGAACAGCCCTCTTGAACTATGGAACCCTCTTGAACAACATCCCCTGTTTTCACAGATGTGGAAGGGCTCAAGAACAGTTCAAACTAGATTGTTTCGCCTGCGAGGCAGCCACACTGAGAGATGCCATTTTCGGCTGAACTCCCACAAGCGGACAGGCGGGTGGGCTCACCTTGTGCCTCCGACAAATGAGTCTCCTCAGATTCCTCAGCATCCTCCCTGCCAAGGAGAACAGAAGTCTTTACTCACAGCAGAAGGTTGCTACACCTTTATTTTAATAGTCTACGGGGCGGTTGTCAGAGAATGAATGGAATAGCACCTAACTACCTTGCCAAAAACAACCCAGAGTCTTTTTCTCTTTCCCTTAATGGTCCCGACAAGTTGCCTCAGGGAAGCTCGTCAACAGAATTACAAAGGGAAACCTTAAGCAACCTTTTCAGTTTTGCAGAGGGGCTCACAGCTGGTCGGCGAGTTCAGTATACAGTGGTGCCTCGCAAGACGATTGCCTCACAAAACAATGAATTCGCTAGACGGTGACTTTTTTTGAGCAATGTTGTGCTTCCCAAAATGATGATTCCTATGGGCAATTTTCGCTGGAAGATGTTTAGGTCCTTGCCTCGCAAAACAGTTTTTCCTCTCAACCCTGTTTCGCAAGACATTCCCCCCCCCCAATTGGAACACGTTACAGTACTATTACCGTGTTTCCCCGAAAATAAGACAGGGTCTTATATTAATTTTTGCTCCAAAAAATGCATTAGGGCTTATCTTCACAGGATGTTTTATTTTTTTTCGTGTACAACCCTCTACATTTATTCAAACACAGTCCCGTCATCTTCTTCTGGTTGCTGCACAATGGTGGAGTTTCACTTAACGGGGGCTTATTTTTGGGGTAGGGCTTATATGATGAGCATCCTGAAAAATCATGCTAGGGCTTATTTTCAGGTTAGTTCTTATTTTCGGGGACACTTTACAGTAGAAATGATAATATTAAAACAGACCCAGCTGTTTGGGGCCTTTACTGAGCAATTCTATCCCAATAAGTTCAATAGGTTTGCTTCCAAGAATCTGGGTACCTCTTTCTAAGCAATCCTCACCTCTGCTTTGCCATGAAAATACTATTAACAATTGTGGCAGTGAATCTCACGGTTAATTTATGTCCCCCGCCACAAGACTATAGCTGCCGAAGTGTGCTTTGAGGGATTGCCAATCCTCTTAACTTAAACAGAGACCAACTTCTCAATTAAATCCACTTACCATTTCATGCACTGAAATACTAACCTTTTAATAACTCAACAGGTTCCAAAAAAAAGATTATCTACTGGCAACACCTATAGAGAGAACAAAGGAGGTTGGATAAAAATCAATGATTTTTTAAAAAATCAAAATGATTTGAGTCACAACAGAAACCACAATTTCAATGATAGCATCCATATTTTTAATTTAACTCATCAAAAACCCCAATTTTTAAACATTGAAACTGTGATTTAAATGAAATCCACTCTGAATAAAAGTAATTATTTTGGTACCCTTGTCTTTATTCTGTTAAACACAAAAGAATCTTTAAGCACAAACATCTATCATAAGCACCTTATACATATCTACCGCACGCCACAACAGCTCAAAAACAGCCTGCATCTTTCCTGACTAAGAGAGACGTGCCTGGCGAAATCCATCTTGTGAAGAACTTTTGGAGTTTTAAGTTCTTCACATTGGTACGTGCCTGACGAAGTGCAGCGTCTTGACCCATAAAAGCTCGCAGATTGTATTTTGATACTTTTAGTGGTCTATAAAGGTACCACTTATGCGTTTGAATGCCACGAGAAACGGATCCCGTTAGAACTGACCCCAACACATTTTGTCATCGGTGTCCCTTTCCATGGGCTTACTATATCGGACTTTACTTATATGCTGTTTTTCCATGTACAATATGTTCAGTCCTTTACAAGAAAGCAAAAACAAGCCAGAAACTTTTTAAAGGCGGTAGCCACTTCAAAAGAATTCCTTATGTCTGAAGAAGTGGACTTGGAAACTCACATTAAAATATATTAAAGGGCTATGAAATTTTATGTCTTTGTAGCTGAACCAGGAAAGCATGTCAGCTACTATAAGGACTGTACAGCCATCAAAAATTACTTGGCGCCCTTTCTGTTGAAACTGGCCATGTAGATTCTGCGTGACCTCAGAATACAGCAGAAGGCACCTCAAAAGCACGCCTCAGAGGTTTGGGGTAAAATGTTGCATATATGTGGATAACAGCAATTTTTAAAAATAAAAAAACTTTTCAAGTAACTACTGTATCAGTATCCTGTAAGCAGGCAAAAACCTTTCTCTTCAATCAAGCCTTCCCTCAGTAACCAGCTACCTGTGTGTGTGTTTTATTAGATAGATTGTTATGCATTACTGCTTTGGCTGGATTTTTAATACTACCTGTGTTTTCCATTTTTCATACTAATGTTTTTTAAAATTTTGGTATACTTATTGGTCCTTGCCTCACTAATGCCTGTTAATGATGCAAGATGCCTCCTTATTGTTTGTAAGTTTTAAATATCGCCTCTTAATAATGTTAAACACCGTGTTTGTTATAAAAGCCTGAAAAATTTGCATCTTAATTAAACAGGGTACATCAAAATCAATGAAAATCGATTGGAATCATTATTTAAATGGAAAAAAATCTAAATATCGATTTTTTAAAAAATGTAAATTGCTTTGATTTGAATCAAATCCACTCTGTCCGGAAACCTCTGAAGCAACAAAGTCTCCGTTTATGGTTTCCTCCCGTTGGGGAAGGACTAACCCTTCCCTCAGCCGCCCCTCTTCTCTCCCCCCTCCCGCGTTTGCACAACAGCCCTCTGAGGTAGGCCAGTGCCTAGAAGGAGCTGCCGGTTCGAGGTCACCGGGATCGGTTTCGTGCCCAGGCGTGGGTCAGACGCGGAAATTGGGGGGGGGGGAGGAAAAGAGCCGAAACAGGAGCATCAGGAGGAACAATGTGGGCGAGGGAAATTGGCCAGGAGACCCAGAGAGGAGCCACGCCGGATTAAGGGCAGCGGCAAAGAGGAGGAGGAGCAGCCCCGCGTCCCTCTCAGGAGACGAGGCAGCCACAGAGGGCCCTCAACCGCACCCCACCACCCAAATTTACCTCCGTCCCCTTTAAAACAAAATAAAATTTAAAGACCTTTCTCCTCAGAGGCTTCCCGCCGCCCTGGGCGCCGCCATCTTTACTGCTCTAGAACCCTCAGGGACGCCCTCCCTCCACCCCACTACGGGCCCTCGGAAGGGACACTCTTCCTCCGCCAGCGCCGCCGCCGCCGCCTCCGGGCCGAATCTTGGGAGAGGGCAAATCAGGGAGGGAGGGAGGGAGATTGTGTGTGTGTGTGCGCGCGCGCGCGCCCTGATTGACAAGCCCCGGCGAAAAAGGCCGAGAAGGGGGGCGCGGCGCGCACGCGCGGGGGGCGCGAGCCAGCGAGTGGGCGCGGCTCTCCTTCCTTGATTGGCAAGGAGCCCCTCCTCCCACCTTCCCTCCCTCCCTTTCCACGAAGGTCGTCAGTCAAATCAGGGAAGGGAGTGAGGAGAGAGAGAGAGAGAGTCCGAGAAGGAAGAGTGGGCGTGGCCAAGCCGTGCTCCCTCCCTCCCCTCCTTCCCGCGAGGCGCGCGCGTGAGGCACGCTTTCGGGCTCTCGCGCGCCCACAGGGCGGGCGGGCGGGCTGGCTGTCTCGCGCGCGCGCCGCGAGAGCAAAAGGAGGCGGGGGAGTGCGCGTGCGCGAGCCTCCGAGGGCGGCTGCTGCTGCTGCTGAGGGCTCGCCTCTTCCCTCCACCGCCGCTGCTCCTGCTGCTCCCCCCTCCCCTCCCTCCCTCCCTCCTCCCCCTCCTCCCCCCCCGCCTTCTCCTCCTGCCGCCATTTTGGATCCGCGGCCGCCTTCAACGCAGCGCCGAAGAGGAGGAGGAGGAAGAAGGAGGAAGAAGAAATATCTCTGTTAAAGCCTGGAGGTGGGAGGGACCGCCGCTGTCGCCGCTGAGGGCGAGTCGGCGGTTGGGCCTCGGCGGGCCCAGCCTCCTTCTTCCTCCCCGCCGCTGCCGCCGCCGCTTCTGGCCTGGCCCTCCCGGAGGATGAGGCGGCGCGGCTCCGGCCTGGAGGAGGAGGAGGAGGAGGAGGAAGCGGCGTCGGCACCGGCAGCAGGAGCCACCACGGGGGCCCCTCCACCACCACCACCACCACCGGCGGCCGCCCCCGGGACGACAGGCCTCGCCGCGAGAGGGTGAGGAGGAGAGTCGGCTGGGCTGAGGGAGGGGTGTGTGTGTGTTGTGTGTGTGTGTCTTGTGTGTGAGGAGAGAAGGGACCGGGGGGGGGAGTCCCTCGGTGACAGCTCTTCGGCCCCTTTCCCTCAGGAGAAGGCGGTCGGGGGGGGGTTTGCCGTATGTGTGTGTGTGTGTGTGTGTGAGGGGAGGGGATGATGGGTTGTGGGGGGGAGGTCAGTCCCTGACCACCAGGACTTGAGGGCTGTGTCTGTGGAAAAAGGCGAGGTGGGGTGACGAGGGGGGGGGAGATCCCCTTGCATTTTGCTTCTTTTTCTTATTCTTCTTATATTCCTAAAATGCCTCCTGAACGGTGGGGAGGAGTTTCTGCTCTTATTATGGTGAGGCGGGAAGGAGAGTTAAAAAAAAGGGGGCCGATCCTCTTCGGAGGGGTGTGTGCGGTTTGTGTTTTTGTGGTGAAGGACTCACACACACATATCTATGCGTGTGTGTGCATGAAAGCTTTCCTTCTTCCAAGCATGCATGTCCACAGAGACACACAATGCCTGTGTTTTGAGGTCAGGGACACACACATGCACACATGCTATATATACTATACACGTGTATGCATCAAAGCTTCTATTCTCTCAAGCTTGCATGGACCCAAATACTGTATGCAAATATATACATGTGTTTTGAATTGAGGGACACAAGCAAACGCACATGTACATACATGCACATATATCTTCTCCCAAGCATGCACACATATACACACCACACTATGCATGCATTTAAAGGTGAGAGTCTCACTCACTCCCCCCCATACACTCATATACACACACACACACAAATACATGTGTGTGTGTGAAAGCTCCCCTGGCTTGGGAGAAAGGGGCACGGTCCTGGATTCATGCTGTGGGTTGTGTATGTGTGGGGTGCTCCCTGACAGGTTCCGAGTTGCTTTGCAGGAAGGGAGAAGCGGGCATGTTTGCATACCCACGTGCATAAAAGCATGCTTGTAGACATGCCTGTATGAAATTGTTCCTGCTTCCTTTTGGGAATGGTATCCGATGAATTGGGTCTTTTACGGTGTCAGCAGGGCTCCCTGTTGAGCTTGGGAGCTGCACGTGTTTGAAATGCCCTGTGTGTGTATAAAGATAAAATTCTTGCAGGCTTGTTTTGTGAGTTCACTGTATAGCTTTCTTTTTTCCTTTTTTGTGGGTTTCATCTCTTGCAGGCTGGTTTAAGGATGTGTGCACATCTGTATGTGTGCATTGGTTGTGTGTTTCATTCCTGTACCTTCCCTTTTGAGATGCGGTGTTCCATCTATGGATGGAATCCATCCAAGATTCCTTCTTGGTGGAAGTTTATGTGTAAGATTTTTTTACAGCCTCCTTTTTGAGGTGGGGCAGCATCAACTCTTCGCTGGTCTCTCTGTTTAAGGTGGAGTCTTCATATGCTCTCTCTTACATACACACACAGAGTACACTCTTTTAGGATGGAAGGAAGGAAGGAAGGAAGCGTCTTCCCAATCAGAGAAACTACTTGGGTGTTGGTTGTTTAAAGAGGTCATGTCTGAATCTAGATGTCTGGCAGCTGAAGGGAATCCTATAGGATGGGCAGAGTGGGCTTTCTGAAAGCTGTACCCTTGCGGCATGCGGGTGGGCTCCTTCAGCACATGGCTTCTGCTCCCCTGACTGGAATCTTTCACTGGAGCTTTGATGGATGACGTTGGACTTCAGGAACTGCCGTTTAGTCTCTAGCAACTGTATTTTGGTAGTTCCAGGACAGCTTTTTGTGTGTGTGTGTTTATCGATCGGTGGGTGGGTTCATTCTTTTGTATGGGGACCACCTCAGAGGTGCCAGATTTCCAGTGACAAATATATTTCCCTTCTAGGAAACAGCACAGCAAACAGTGGCCTCTTGTACACACTCCAGCATGTGCATCCACGTGTGTGTGTTTGTGTGTGTATTCAGCATGTACAGGTGTTGTGAAATTCACAGTTGGTTGCCGCTTGGTAGCCTGTGTACTCATTTCAATAGATCATCTTATAACAGAAAGACTACATCCTACACATGTGTTTTTTTTTAAGATTTTTTTTTAAGTAAGGCTCATAAGGCAGATGGGATCCTTGATACTCCCTTAAAGTTACAGATATGTGGGATGTCCATCCTAGCCTAATGGGGTCACATGCGGTTCCTGCTTAACTGCATCCAGGTTCTAGGAGAGTTGAAGCCTCCCAAGTCTGTGTTTTGAGAAGCAGTGAACTTTCTTGGGGGATTAACAGTGGGCAGCCTTGGGGTTAATCCAGTGATTCTCGACCTTTGGCCCTCCAGATGTTTTGAACTTTAGCCCCCAGAACCGTTGGTCTATGGACCACACCGGCTAGGGCAGCTAAGAGATGGAATCTCACACTTTTGGAGAGCCAGAGGTCAAGACTGTCTGCTGTAAACCCTTGGTCTCATTCCCCTTTATTGAAATAGATGCTTCCTTTTTTAAATAATGATAGTAATCATCATCTCAGAACTGCAGAACTGGAAGGGACCCTATGGATCATTGATCATGGAGGCCCGGTGTGAAATGAAACTTCTAGGTACCTGGACCAGTGAGCTATCTAGCAGTTATCTGTGTCTCTCTCTCTCACACACAGAGACACCCATTAACAACTCTGAATTGTGTCTTTGCCAGAACTTGCACTCCAAGACTGTGTGGGCAAAGATGTGTTATCTTCTCATGCACACAAATGCCCAGATATCCCACAAAAATGCTGTATGAAAAAAATATATGCAGAGTAGTCCTTTTGGCTTAGACCGGAGGGCTCTATATTCCATCATTTTGTTCCCACTAGGCCAGCAAGGAAGCCAACCCTAGAACTGGCTAGACTACTACAGACAAGTCCTAGCTGAGTTCACACAGCAACTGTTCTTGAGTGTCCTGCTTCTTCCTCTAATACTGGAAGTACAGTATTTCTTTTAATACCATACCCTTCACAGAATTGGGCCCAGTTCAGAAACAATAGGCAATTAAAATGCAATGAAATTACAGACATTAAAATAGAATTAAATGTATTGGATTATTATAATGCAGTCAGAAACAGAGCACTTTAAAAACAGTTGGTTAAAAATACAGTGATTATTTTGCCTTTAAAAATATACAAAACTTTAGCTAAAAATCTTTTTTGAGAATCTTAACCGTTGCAGGCCTGCCTGAATAAAAGGGTTTTGCCTGCTCCTGGAAGGACTGCAGTGAGGGGAGAAGCCTAATCTCTTTTGGCAAGGAGTTGTGGAGCCCCCTTGAGTCTCACCAAATGGACCCAAGGTGGTGGGACATTGAGAACGGCTTCTCCAGCAGAGCTTGTATAGGGCTTTATTAGGTCATAACCAGCATGTTGAACTGTGCCTGGATGTGGACCAATAGTGAAGCAATTATGGGAAAGAAATTACATGTTCCTTACCCCTGGTCCTCGCCAGCAGTCTGGTTGCACTATTCTGGACCAGTAGAAGTTTCCAAACAGTCTTCAAAGCCAGCTCCACATACAGTACATTGTACTCGTGCAGTCAGAATTAGCAGTATGGAATAGCATATAGCTTTCATGACTGGAAGCCATTGATAATCTTAAATGAGGAAAGGGGATTATTTTACTGTTCATACCAAGATTAAAGTTTCTATGAAGGCAGTTTGTCTTGCATTTGTTCCAGCAAAGCTATATTACTGGTGTATTTCCATATACAGTGGTGCCTCGCTAGACAGTTACCCCGCAAGACAGTTTTTTTCGCTAGACATTGACTTTTTGCAATTGCTATAGCGATTTGCAAAACAGTGATTCCTATGGGGGAATTTTGCTGGACAATGTTTGTCCCTACGTCGCAAACCGATATTCGCTAGACGACGATTTTGACAGCTCTCTCCGTGCTCGCAAAACAGGTGTTTTGGGGACCTAAGCTTCACAAGACAGCGATTTAAACAGCTGATCGGCGGTTCACAAAGCGTCTTTCCTATGGCCGATCTTCGCTAGACAACGATGATTCTTCCCCATTGGAACGCATTAAACAGGTTTCAATGCATTCCAATGGGGAAATGCTTTTCGCTATACAATGATTTCGCTAACAGCGATTTCAGTGGAACAGATTATCATCGTATAGCGAGGCACCACTGTATTATTTTTCCATTTTTTGTTGGCCTTCTGCTGTTTTTTTAATTCTATATATGTGAATATCTCCACTTGGGCCTGATAACATTCACCTTTTCAGAAAGTTACTTTGAGCTTTAGACTAGAGCTTCATAACAGTCGCATCACAAGTCCGTGTTTGTTTATAAACAACCTGTTTGTAAGCACTCTTCGAAATGCAAGTGTCTGAATCCAGCTGTAGTTGGACCCCTTGCTGGGCATTTTTAAAAGCCGATTGAAAACCTGGCTGTTTAGGCAGGCCTTCCCTTCCAGTTACTACGTATTTGATTTATTTCTTCCTATCCTTTCCATCTTGAATAATTATATTATTGATGTTATAACGTTGTTAATTTTATAATGTTTTATTACACATGTTGGAAGCTGCCCAGAGTAGTCAGTTGACTAGATGGGCGGGGTATAAATGCAATAAATAAATGAATAGTTCAGCAGCCCTCCACATAGCACCATCTTTTTCTCATGAGAGTGCCAAGGAGTGCACTGGGTAGATCTCTCTTATTTCAATGGCATGGTTGCCCTGTGCAGCTTAGAACCTGCTCTCCGCCTATTCTGCTCGTTGGACAGGGGCCCACAGTTGTGGGTTTCGCTTAGCAGCCTGTGCTCTTTCTGGCTTCCCTCCCTCAACTTTGGGGTGCATGGGGGTCTTGGGAGAGGGGCAGGGTCTAGTTTTTGGAATTGTCAGGAAGAGCTGCAGATAACTGAAGTTTTCTGTGGTGGCTATTCTTGACTATGCGATCTGAAGAGAAACCAGAGTTGACTATGGATTTGCAGCTGTCTAGCCCTTAAAAAAAAACACGATAACTCGTTACTGATTTAAATTGGAAAATCTTGGAATCATCAAGGGATCCTTTGTTGTTCGTGCCATGTTTCAATGAATATTCATGGAGCAGGATTGATTTAAAAATGTGTGGCATAGATTGCACAGGGATTCCCAATTCTGATGTGGGATGAAGTTTGAAACAGAAAGGTAGTGGCAAATGACTTCCATGTGCTTAGTTGCTTAACTCGAGTTAGTAAGTAAATGATATTCCTTGTTTGACCACAACTGTAGTCCTAAGCGTGCTAGTATACATCCAGTGTGCTCTTGATACGTGTTTATTCCAAAGTAAGATCTATTGAGTTTACCGAGACCTCTCCCAAATAAGCTGTGTTGAGGTATAGTACTGACCCTTACAAAATCACTGTAGCTTTACAAATATTTATAGGAGCTTTATTACCCCATAAAAATCATAGTGGGCCATTTACCCAGCCTAACCTAGTATGATTTCTGGCTCGTGAACCACTTGTAACCAATTCCCTTACTGTTTCCCAGCATATAGAAGGATCCACGTCCAGTTATTTGTTCGCGATATTTTACTTGTCAGTGACAGGTAGCTTTAGTTAGCAAGATAGTCGTCCTATTTCTAAAGAAAACATCTCTAGAATTGGCAAGGTCATCCATAAGTTTTCTCTCAGTGAAAAAGCCAGTGGAGTTCAAAATTTGTCGTGATCTCTTGAGTGGCCTTGGTAAGTGCAAGGCTTCCACCCAAGATTCATCTGCTGAGTAGGTCACTGTTTGGACATCAAGTCAGAACCGACTTACAGCGAACTTAATAGGGCTTTCAAAGGAAGTGAGATATTTAAGGAATTGTTTACCAGTGCCACCTCTTCCAATGAGTTTTCATGGTTGATGAGCAGGGGATTTGAACCCAAGCCCCTAGAGTCCCAGTCTGCCACTCTGTCCACTACAGCGCACTGGGTATCTCCAAAGTTACAGATGTCTGAACAGGGGCATGGACCCTGGACGCTCCGGTTAAAAGTCTGAGGCTGTGCCATCTGAGCTATCACCTACTGAGAGGCAATGCTATAAAAGGAGACCTGTGGGAGTGCATGAGACAGGCTTCTTGATCAAGATTCTTGTCTGAGGGGATAAAAGAAAGTTGTCGTAAGTACTTAACAGCGGGAACTTAAATACGAAGTATGCCACTGTGGGGAGGGGGGAAGAACTTCAAAAATCCTGCAGTTACAGCTGTAATAGCATTACTGACCATGCATGCAACTGGAAAGGAAAAGAAAGAGTAAGGAGTCTGACGTCAGATTAGAAAATAAGTTTCAAGTAGGAGAGGGGGGGGAAATAAAAGAGACTGGTATGAGTATAAATGTTATCACATGTACAAGAGCATGAGGAAAAATTGCTTAGTGTTGTATGGAAAAAGTGACATTCATAAACTCGCGAACATTGGAGCCTTTATCAGTTTTCTGCCCTCAAACATATCTCTACCATCCTGAGGATGATAAACATGCTCTTTGTTTTAATGTGCATTTTAAAATGAGACACTCAGTGGATCTAGCAGCTTGCTGTCAGTTCACAGAGCAACTTTCCTCTTGGTTTCCTGATTTACTGTAACAGAAGTTTGTTTATTAAAATGATGATTTCTCCCCACATGGTGGCTTAGGAAATGTTGCAGGTCTCAAGTATGAGCAAATCGGTCAATGAAAACATGACAGGCAAATCATTATGTCATTATGAAGCTGGCTGGAAAGCTCAGTGGTTTAGTGATCTGGCTGCAGAGCCAGAGGTTGGGAGTTCGAATCCCCCCCCCCACTGGGCTTCCAGGGAGAAGATCCAGCCTGGGTGGCCTTGGGCCAGCTGCACCGTCCCACAGCGCCCCTAGAGGAAGGGAATGGAAGGCACTTCTTTACCTGGAAAACCCTGAAAAAGCCTCACCATAACTGAGAATTGACTTGGTGGCACATGATGATGTTGTGATGATATTATCAACACCATGTATGGCATCTCTAACTCCTTAGTGGACAGGTAGATTTAAAGGCTCCTGATCTTTGACGGTACCCTTTTTGTCTGTGTTTCTTCCACAGTGAGAAGACGACGTTATTGACCGGTTTCTGGAAAGATTTGTCTGCAAACCCTACGCCTGCTTTGTTTTGACTGGAGAGCAAGGCAAAAACCCTCTGCCAGAACATCCTGTGATGGACCCTCAGAATACTGCTATGTTAGGGCTGGCTTCTGGTTCTGAAGGGTTTTCCGGGAAAAGCCCCTCTGCCGTGGCAGCAGGAGGTCGGAGAGAGGTGGAACTCGATGGTAGCACTAAGGAAGAAGAGGAGGAGGAGAAGAGGAGCTGCGAGGGGAACAGGGGTGGCGAGGTTGGGAAAGACGAGAGCCCTTTGGATGCTCAGCAGCAGTTTTCTGTGAAGGAGACAAACTTTTCGGAAGGGAATTTAAAACTGAAAATTGGCCTCCAAGCGAAGAGAACTAAAAAGCCTCCTAAGAACCTGGAGAATTATGTCTGCCGACCTGCCATAAAAACCACTATCAAGCAGCCCAGGAGGGTGCAGAAAGTCGGGAAGATGACCGAGGAGAAGAAGGACATGGGTCCTGCGAAGCAAGTAAGTCGCGTCGCTGGGGCGGGCTTCCGGATTGTGCTCGTTGGGAGAGGAAGAGGGGATCAAAGGGGATCAGGCTGGGAATGGAAAGGTTGTAGGGCATTTGATGCTTCAGCGGTCACTGATGCTGTGTAACTGCGCAGTCTAATAAAGGGCAGGATTTGAAAAATCTAGTTTCTGAAAAGAAAAAGAGAGTGTATCGTCTCCAGTCTTACCGGACCCAAGACCTGCCTTTAATCCCCAACCTGCTGCATGGGTCCCACGTTTTAATTATTTTACTTGTTATTTAAGCTAAGTTCTCTGCTGCTTTTTCTGCTCTCTTACCCACCCAACCACTTTTGCTCATCTCCTCTTTTAAAAGGTAGAACAGGGTTAGCTGCGCCGCTGATGTAGTTTGGCCCATGAGCTTAGCTGGGGCTCCCACCCCGTTGGTTGATGGTGGTTCCTCAGTTCAGCTGCTGCTGCCGCCGAGACTTCTTCAAATTATCAGTGTCCTTAAGAGTCAGAAGTGTTTTAGGTCACTTTATTTTTTTGAGAGTTTTCACTCAAAAAAAAAAAAAAAGAAAGAAAGAAAGAGAGAGAGAGAATCAGTCACGGTGATCTTCATATGACATACAAGTGGAAAACTTTGAGGATGCGATTTGGACCATGTGGTTGTTGATGAAAACTTCCCTGCTTGAGTTCATTGTGAAGGTGAAATTCAATCTAGCAAGTTCGTAATCTGTAAATTGGTCTCTCAGCCATTGCCTAATAAACGCCCAGATTCTTCAAAGTTTTTCAGGGTTTTTTTTTTATAAGACCAATTATGGCAGGCAAGCTGCTGTAAAAGATGATTTGTTATCTTTACCTGAAATTCTCAGCTGCAGAAGCGCGTTGGGAGTATTCTACTGAACTGGGCAAGCTTTGTAAGCAACAGGCACCTTACACAAATCCTAAGCGTGTTCTACAGAATGTGTCATAAGTTAGCGAAAAAGAGTGGATGCAAGTCTGTTTGTACCTCAGAAACCAAAATGTTTACTCTTTGTTGTTTGTGCAGTCGCTTGCATGAATGGGTCCTCTGAAGGTGCCAGTTTAAGTGCATGTAATTTGTATAATGGGCAGTGTGGGGAAATGGTAAGGAGGCCAGGGAGAAATGGGACAGAAGCAGTTCTCTATATATGTGTATTTGCTGCGATTTACAGGGGTTCCTTCACAAATAAATTGAAGTCAAGGAATTTGGACAGTCTGTGTTCTAGACATTGTGGCATGAGACACAGTGAGCAGGAAGAACTAGCTGGGGAAATTAAAGGTGGCGGAAGGACTGAGGAAATGTTTGCAGTGATTATATGGTGTTTGGAAACATTTTTCCCTCGTTGTGACCTTTGCTAATGCCCACTTCTCTTCTCCCCACCTCTCTTTCCGTTTGACCCCTGTGTAGATTTTAGATGCTGAAGAGTAAAAGACAGCAAAATTAAAATTCTCACTGTCTGTGTTCTGATTTTGCCATGATCTTTATATTTACTACCCTCTTACTCTCAATAACCCTGAATTTCTATTAACACTCCATGCATCTGATAAAGTGGACTATAATACACAAAAGCTCATACTGTAACAAATCTGTTAATCCTTAAGATGCCATATGACTCTTTGTTGGTTTTACTGCAAGGAATTAAGATGACTTTGGAAACAGCATAGGTAGACTTTGCTCAGTCCTCGTAGTGTGCTTTGATTGGTCTAAAAGTTAATCACCATTGCCCTCAGCGTCTATCAAACTACTCAGACTAAAGCTGTCTGTCCTCTGAGAATTGTGTTGATACGATGGCTTAACTTTATAACAATCTTAGTACAGCAGAGCTGGAAGGGACCCTGTGGATCTTCAAGTCTGCCCTGGTCAAGGAGGCTCAGCGGGGATTCGAACTCCCAACCTCTGGCCCCACAGAGACCTACATTATTCCATAACGTTTACAAGAATTCAGGAAAGCTAAAGAAGGTTGGAGCATCCCTGTAACAACAGTGACGAGGGTTTACCTGAAGATCTCTAGAGCAGTGGTCCCCAACCTTCGGCCTCCAGATGTTCTTGGACTACAACTCCCAGAAGTCTTCACCACCACCTCTGGTGACCAGGATTTCTGGGAGTTGAAGTCCAAGAACATCTGGAGGCCCAAGGTTGGGGGCCACTGCTCTAGAGTGTTCATATCTAGGTTGATACTCAAACTAGGGATTGTTATGCTAAATGCCATGTTTATATTGCCTGTATTGGTTCAGTCATGGGAAAACAGTAATGGCAAACCAATCCTGGAAATAATGTTACTGTTTAGCATAACAGTGGAGAAACCGCTTCATGGGGAAAGGGCTGTTTGTTTGTTTTATATATAAACTTGCCTTGCTTTTCTCAGAGACGTGTGGTTGTGAAAATATTCACTCAGATAAGTATGTGTTAAAACACATAATGATAGTGTTAATAGCATGAGCCAGGGTACGGTTCTTCAGATTGACTGTAAAAATGGGGAAAAACAAGGTGGTTTAAAAAAATTAATAAACCCACTTCTGGGCAACGTGGTGAATTCTACCGTGTTGTCCCCACTTCATTGTAACTTTATGTTTAATCTGGTTTTAATCGCGAGCCGTAACTGGTAGTTGTGGCCTGGTTAAAGTTTTTCAGCAGATTTGGGGGGGTTTGTTGCCAGCACCTCCTTCTGCCGCCTCTGTTGCTGTAACCTAACCAAGCTAAAATTAGAAGAACGATACAGCCTCAGCAGAACTGCTGCCTGGTTCCTGTCGGAAGAAAGAGGGCAAACTGTCACAGTGGGAATGTATTGTAGAGACGACACTTGTAGTGAACAATGCTTGTCTGTACCTTGCTTCAGGCAAGATATATATCATAATCTCTTGGAGGCAGGAATCTGGAATTTCTTTTCCTCTGTATTTAATTTATTCAAAATATTTTTAATTCGCCTTTATCCTTAACAAGGACCCAGGGTGGCTTACAACAATTAAAAGACAGCATTTAAGTTAGTAACAACGAGTATAAAATACTAAAACATAAGCAACACCAAAACATATTCAATGTAGTATAAGGGTCAAGAGTACATTTTTAAAACCCCGCTCAGCAGCCGTTCACTCAGGGAAAGCTTGTCTGAAGAGAAAGGTCTTGGCCTGCTTGTGGAAGGACAGCTTGGGCTCCAGTGGGAGGAAGTTCCAAAGTCTGAGAGCAGGAACAGAGAAGACCCTCTCCTGTGTCCCCACCAGTCACACCCTATGAAGGTGGTGGGAATGAGAGAAAGGTCTCCCCTGATGATCTTGACATCTGAGCAGATGTGGTCCTTGAGATAGCTTGGACCCGATCCGTTTAGGGCTGTTATAGGTTAGAACCAGCGCTTTGAATTGTGTCTGGAAATGAATCGGCAGCCAGTGAACCTGCTGTAACAGGGGAGTTGGGTAATCCCTGTGTCCAGCCAGCAATCTAGCTGCTGTGTATTGAACTCTCTGAAGTTTTCTGATACTTAGAGTGCGCTACAGTTGATGTTGTTGATTTCAGCTTTCATCGTTCCTCACTGTTGGAAATGCTGGGTAAGGTTGATGGGAATTGGCCTAAAGCAATATCTACCTTCTCGCTTGCTATAAACTCACTGTGCACACTGGTTGTGCTCTTAAATATTAGGAATGATTGGAACTACAGGGTTTAATTCACTTTAATTGGTTTGCTAAATTTAGATTTGCATACACCTGGGAGGCAGGAAAGTTTTAAGGGTCGGATCATACTTCTGCACTATTAAAGAGCAGGCCAGGTAGGTGGGGCTCGTCAGCCTTGGAAGGCAGCCCATCTAGGAGAAGGAAAACTCCGATTTCAAACCTCCACTGCCTTATGGCTATATCCACTGATGGAAAAGGCTTCAGGAGTTAACCTCGAGGCAAAATCCGGAGCTGGAGGCCCGAAGGCAGTTCATGTCGTTCTGCCAACTCCTGCGTCGTTGCTGGAACCAGTTGTATTGGCTCTTGCCTTTCCATTGGACCATTTCAGCAACGTGGAGAGGGGGGATCTGCTGCTTGGGTAACAGCCTATCCTCCACATTACTCTACCCAGGGTTCATGCTCTGGACACTCCTCGATTCAGAGCATGTTACCATAGTCTCTCGAGACTGAAGGAGGCCTATGGAGATAGGTTGCTAAATTCATCAGGAGCCTCCTAATTGATCTAAATAGGGTCTTGGTTGACCAAACAGCATTGTTAGAAAGTCAGCGGCTGCACTTACACTGCTGGGGAGATATTCTTTCTCCCTCCCTCTCTTGGAAGATGAGTTCCTGCGATGACAATCAGCTGTTCCTTTAAAAATAAACCTCCAGAGCTGTTCTTGGGTTTGTGCTTCCAAATTGTTGGGAGTTTTATTCTTCAGTCAGTTAATTTGAAGCGATTGATCAGTTCGAATTTCTTTATTCGGAATCCGATAAGCAGAGCACCACAGGCCGAGATGCCCAACAAACGGGCCGCCACCCCCCCCCCCCAGTCCCAACCTACAAAAGAGCTGTTTGTGTTTGTGCGGAGAAGGCCATAGGCAGATGAGTTTGGCATCCAAGCAGGTTTCTGTGAATATAGGCATTCCTTTATTCCACATCTGGGCAGCTGGATGAAGTCTGCTGTGTGTTCCACCGGCTTCTTGGAACTGTTTTGGTTTAATGGTGATCTGTAGCTCATTGTTCTGGCGGCTGTTTTTCAGTGTAGCTGAGGTGTGCATTGCCAGCACCACCACCACCTCCACGCTGGAGAGACCCCAGTTACACAGTCAAGACAGAAATCTTTTTGCTTCACTTGAGTTAGCATTCTCTTCCCTATTTATCCTTCAACAGGCACACTTACGCTGGACTGGTAAATCACCTCCCTAAGTTCTCTTTTTTTCAAGGCAGTCTCTCCTCTGAGCAAGCAGACAAGGTAGAGTAGTGCAAGCTCTGTTCACAACTGGGGAGCATCTGTGAGTGGGTTAAAGTGTGTGTGTGTGTGTGTGTGTGTGTGTGTAAATAATTACTGTGGATTTATTTGCAAAGCTGCCTTATACATTGCATGGCATGTGGGGTAAATGCAATGTTATTTTTAGCATGTGGTTATTTTCTGCACTGCAGGGCCTGGGGGCAGTGACCTTCTTTTAACATGTTCTTTTTAGTACATAGCTGAGCATTTTTAAAGCTTTATGTAAATAACGACAAGGGCGGTTAACTAGCAGTGAAAACTGGGCATGTGAAGCATAAGCGAGGTGGTTTGGTAATATTAAAATTATTGCCAACATTTCTACACATGGATGCAGCCTTAACATACTGGTTTTTAAAGGAGCATTTCTATCTTCTACATAATATCTGTAAACTTAGTTGTAATCATCCCTAGAATGAATTGGAACATAGGAAAAAAGTGAGAGGGGGCTACTTCAGATTCTGGGTGTAATTAAAGGGCAGTAAATTATCAAGCTGTCTACGGGGTAGTAGTATTTATCCCTGGGGGTGCCCTTTAGATTTTTATGGCCCAGGCCCTGAGGTTGGAATTTGCTAATGAGTCTGTGGTTAAGCTGGAAGTTGTACCCAAGACCTTCCGTGGAGCTTTTAGAGAAAGAAGCTTGCCAGCATTTTGGTGGAGCAGCAAGAGGTGCTAAGCCTGACTCACTGGGAGGCTGGGAGAAAGCTGGAAGAAAGCAGGCAACTAAGCCCCATGTAATGTTGTCTCTGTTAAGGGAAATGCCGAAGTATTGACCTGAAGAGATGGTTTTCGTTTCTCTTCCCTTGCCTTCTTCTAGGTTGCATGTTTACTACCGGAGTTAGTAGCCAAAGGCCATAAAACGCATGTCGCTGAAATTCTTCGCGAAATGAGACAGCATCCTGGCCTCGAGGGCTCCTTTGCGTTAGGCAGGAAAGCCAAGGTTGATTCAGAGGTTTGGTATGTTCTGGGTAGATATCCTACATCACCAGCTATTGTTAACCATTTATGTATATACTGTATAGGCCAGTGCTTTTGAATACTTTCCTTGCTGCTTTATATAGGTGGTCATTGCTTTTACTGTTTTATCCTAAATTATTACTAAGTTATATGGAGACTCCTTTCTACCGCCCTTGTTTTCTGGATTAATGCGGTACTTATTTCATAAAACAGTACCTACTCTTGGGTTTAGGACCACACCTTTCTGGTGTAAAAACTCAGCCTCCTAATCACAGAATATCCAATAGCTACTTGTAGTTCCTCACCAGGGTCAGAATTTTGCTCTGTTTCCGTTGAGTATACAGTGTTGTTCTTGTGTTAACTGAGTTGGATGTCCCCAGGTTGGGCTCTGCTTCATGTTAAGCTAGAGCTGCAGGGTTAAATTTATAACTGTAAAAGAAGTATTAGAAGAAGAAGAGGGAACAATGCAGGCTTCATCTCCTCTTGTCCTCTCCGAGCGAAGGCTAGAATCTTGCCTTTGAAATATAAATATATACAGGACTATTCAGAATCAAAATTCTGGCCTACGCTGGACATCTGTATAGTCATGGCTGGGGTTTTATTACATTCAAAGATGTTTCTCCCTCCACCTGCCCCCCCCCCCAGTTACCAGTGTGTTTGCATGAGTCTTTGCAGGGTTTTATTTCTTTCTCCCTCCTTTTGTCTCAGTTGTAACACGCTCGCTCGGGTATTGCTACGTCTTTGCTAGGTGTTGGTTTGCTTTCCTGGGAGGAACAGGAGCTGTTCATGGCTCGAAGCACAGATGGGCAAGTGCAGCCACCTATTTATAGCTGAACAGCTCTGAGACTATTCTGGTCTCAGGGATGATACGAAGGCACGAAAGTGACGCCGGGGGGGGGGGGAGAGCACAGCCCTGACAGCTGTAACGTGATGCGGTTGAGACAATGAGACAAGATGGAACCTGCGTCTGTTCCCTCCGAGCTCCCTGTTTCCCTGAGAAACTGCTGAGCACAGGTATCCTCCTCGGCATTGCAGCATCCTTGACTGTGCAGGTAAAATGCTGCAGGAGGCTCTCCGCCGCTCATTCAATCGCAGTCAGCTTTGAACCATTTGCAGAGCCAAAAAGGAAGAAAAAAAATACCGTATTTTTCGCTCCATAAGACGCACCTTTCCATAAGACGCACCAATTTTTTAGGAGAAGAAAACAGGAAAATATAATCTGTTTTCTTAGCTCCATAAGACGCACAGACTTTCCACACCCCTGTTTTTTGGGAAAAAAGTGAGTCTTATGGTGCAAAAAATACAGTAATGCTTTGCCTTCCCTGAGTTTTTTTTCCTCTCTCTTTCTTATATCAGCTTGAGCTTGCGCGGCAATTACGTCTTCTAAATCCCTGCCACCACACCTGAACAAAGGTGTGTTAAGAACGCCCTGCATGTTTCCATGGGTGCAAAGACAAGACGGGCAGCAGTCCGCTTGGGTTTTTGTGGGGAACCGAAGCCCTATGTGTTTTCTGCAGGAGGCGGTTGAGTTAGCGGTAGCTTTGCCAAGAGGCAGGCGGATCCCAGGAGTCTCAAGCGGGAGGCGCTGAGTTAAAGGCAACAACAGAATGGGAAGCACCACAGAGCAAGCCATGAGCGCCGTCCCCTGAAAGGCCAGCCATTCTACCGTAATAATAAATGCATCTATACTTGTCCATGAACTTTTTCACTACATTGGGCCTACTTTCGTATGTCTTGTGGCCCTAGTCCAGAATTCCCTCTTGTACCCCAAACGCCCCTTTTTCCATAGCCCTGGCTCAAATTTCCCGTACGGTTGCAGAGTTTTTCTTAATATTCTTCCTCGGAGCAGCCGTGCCCCTTTATGGAAGACTTTTCTGAAATATCTGCATTGCTTTGGCCTCGTAAAACGGTTGTTTTCAGGCCGGCATCATGCTTTCAGGACCGTCAAGGAGCACTTCCTAGTGATGGTATTTCATCAGCCTTTACAACCCCTGTAGAAAAAAAAAGGTCAGTTGATGTACTAGTCAGTACAGTACCAACTTGCAGGGGAGGTTGTTTGCTGAGCTAAGTTGAAGAAGACAAGGTACAGGATGGACTAGAGAGGAGGAGATGATAGAGGCCTTGGCCAGCTCCTGTTCTGGTGTGGACAGGTGGATGAAGGTGGTGGGAGACCTAGTATCCCGTTCAAGACATGATGGATAAGAATCAGTGACTTAAAAAAAACTGGATTGAAATCACGATTTAAATTTTTTAAATTTTTTTTTTTTTGAAAACAAATTTAAACCATCAAAGGCAATCTAATTTTTTTAAAAAAATATTTAAATCAATTCAATTTAAATCGAATCCACCTTGGCTCAAACAGGGGAAAAGAAAGCCCCTACCCTGAGATCAGGTTTTCCAGCAGAAGTCCAGGGTCAGAGGGGCCAGTAATGGAAGGGGAAGGGGATCGGGTTCCAGGTCAGCCGCCCAGGGCAGGGACTTAGGAAAGCAGAGTCTTGCGCCAGAGAAAAGGCCGGTGGTAAAGGATCTGTCCCATAGGAATTAGCTGAGTTGAGTCATCAGGCAGGGCTGGTGTTACCACCTAGTTATCCCCTTCCGTACTTAAAATTCTCTTTGCTGGACATCCCAGGGAGAGCAGAGTATTGTGGATGCGGAAGGGGAGACCCCGTTGCCTGATCAGTGAAAGCTCCCAATCATCATTAGGCACGAAAAGGAGCCCGGGAGCTACTGGCTGATGGGGTTCATGCTGGGTGGGGAGAATAAGGAGGGCTGGCGGGTTTCCAGAGAGCTTTCTCCTCCCACCCTGATCACAACAAGAGGAAGTGAAATGTTCAGTCTATGCCCCCTCTTAAGTCTAGAGGAAAAACGTGAGAGCCGAGGGAGCAACAGCCGGCCGTACTGTTGGGGGGGGGGGGGGGAAGGAACCGTGTCCAAACAGGCCCTAAGGTGCCATGTGGGTAGTGTTTCACCCTTAAAAGCCTGATACACCCTCCAGGGCATACGTGCACGATACACAAACCACCAGCTCAGGCGTGGGCGCCTTCCTCCGTGTAAGGCAGCCCCATGAGCACCCTCGGTGGCTGTTGGGGGCGATGAGAATTTGGGGGGGGGGCAGATTGTGGCTGCACTTCTTCTCAGCAGCTTGTTACATGCGTGCCCGCAAAGGAAGCCGAAACCTCTGCAGCCATAAGGTTCCAGCAGGAATTTACATACTCTTGCAGCTGCCAGGGTGAAGCTGGGCTGAGTGCCAAGCTTCTCTCTCACTTTCTCCCTTCCCGCCACCGCCTCCCCCCCCCCCCGCCGCCGCCAATCCCTCCAGCATCAACAGCTTGCCAAGTAAACATTCAAAATGGGATCCGGAGGCATCTACAACTCTTCCTGCCTGTCCCCGAAGAGCTTGGGAGGAAAGACGGAGCCTGGTTCGGGTTTGAAGCAAGCTGTCACTCGGATCAGAAGGGAAGCTTAAGAACAAGATGAAAGACGGCTTCGAAGAGCCTGCCATACATGTAAAACTGTACACTGATTCAAAGACAGTGTAGCTTAGTGGCTCAGAGGGGACCCCACAGCCCCCTTCCAGGCAGCATCCTCCTTCAGTCATCGGCTCCTGGGTGGGCCTTGGGTAGCCCTGCTATTCTCTCAGCCCCCTGCTCCCCGTCTGCAGAATGAGGAGTAATAGTGTCTTGCTGCCTTGGTGTGAAGTTGGAAAGTTCCCAGCTTAGGGTCCCCCAGATGTTCTTGGACTGCAACTCCCAGAAATCCTGGCCTGCACAGCGAGTGGCGAAGGAATCTGGGAGTTTTAGTCCAAGAACATCTGGGGACCCAAGATTGGGGATCACGGCTCTAAACCCTTGGTTATCAAGACTTGGTTTCCAACCCCCTCCTCAAGGTAGGAAAACAGATCAAAGCAGATGGCTGTCCAATTGAATGCCTCCAGCATTAAAGCACTTACCACCTCCCATGGTCCTGGGTTTCATTGTCTTACTGCTCTAACAGTTGAGAAGTTTTCCCTGATATTCAGCCTAAATGTGGCTTCCTGTAGCTTGAGCCCATTATCACGTATCCTGCACTAACGTTTACACCAGACCTGGGCAAAGTGCGGCCCGAAGGCCACATACGGCCCGCGAGCCGCTCCTGTCCGGCCCGCGGACAGTCTTGAACATCAAAACCAAGGGGTGGGGATGTTGCTTTGTTTTGTCAAGGGATCTTTATCTCCTTCCATAGTTGCTGTTGATCGGCCTGTATCAATTTGCCTGTCCACCCTCTTTAGCCGACAGAAAAAACTCCTGAGGCCTGTTTCTTAGCTGTTCCTCCTGTTCTGAGGAGCATTTTCAACCCAGCTATAAAAGGATGAGATTGTGTGCTTCCTCTCTTTGCCTATTAGGTCTGCCCGCCGATACTAAATTATGTCTAGTTAGATGAGACGCTTCTTGGCAAAGCAGGGGCTGTGTTCTGGAAATCCCCTAGCAGGCTGGAGGTGCAATGAATGAAATATTAATTACCGAAATGTATGAATGAAAGAATTCCTTTGAGTCAAAGATTTTACAATCTTGGTAATCGCATATGGGAACACTCCCACATAGTGAGAGTAAATTGAAAAGTAGGGGAGAGAAGCAGTCTTTTACTAGCCTTGGAAACAATTGCAAGCACACAGTCTACCTGCTGACCAGAACCACCTGCACAAGCATGATTGGAGGGCCGACTCCAGGCCTCCTTTCCTACAAATTACCCTTGCACGTCAGCTTCTTATTTCTTTTTCCACATTAAGCATCTCAGATTTTATGTGAAGACCGCTAGCTGCCGACTCGCATCCTAAATTGTTTATGCAAATGTGGTGGTGATGGGTCACAAGTTACTTGGCTATTATAAAGAGAAGGGGGGCATGACTCAAAAAAAGGTGGAAACAACTGATTAAAATTTTTTAAATAGGATTCTTTTACGATTTAATTTTTTGTACATTTATTTTTTGATTTAAGCAATTTGTTTTTTTTTTTAAAAAAAAAAACATTGATGTTCATCCACCCTGCTATTTAGTCAATAACAAGGTCTGGGTTCCCCTTTCCAATAAATTCCAGGTGTTTCAGAGTTTGCTCCAAGTTGCAGACAGCTTTTGAATCTGTTACGCTCAGAGTGGTATAGATTTACCAGATGAGCGGGATATAAATCAAATAAATAAATAAAATAAATAAATAAATAAAATTCAATTTTTTCCCCCAAGAGTGCAAAAGCAGTACAATATTTGGGATATCTGGAATATTCCCCCCCTCCTCCTTATTATTTACCTGTATGCTCAAAGCCCTCATGTTTTTCCTTTTCTAAATTTCCAGGACTTCTCAAAGCTTCACAAGAAGAGCGGAGAAACCGCACCAGCTGTTGAAGGCTCCGCCGCAGAGGGCAGACTGAGGGAGAGCAGCCCGCTTTCAAAGAAGCTTTCGCCACTGCGTCCCGAAGCGACAGATTATGGGAAGTCAGCTGTTTCAACTCCTCTCGGTGGTCGCGATCCGGATCCGAATGACCGGGCTCAGATTAACGGAGCACCCACGGTAACGGAGAAGCTGGCTCAGCTCATTGCAACATGCCCTCCTTCCAAGTCTTCCAAAACGAAGCTGAAGAAGTCGCCCGTGGGCATCGTCGCTTCTGGGTTTCTTAAAGACTCCGGAAAGAAACTGCCAGCACTTGGACCGGTCTCTGCTTCGGCCGGCAAGGACTTTGTGAAGAATCACTCTGGTGGCGGCTGCGGCGGCAGCATGAGGATCCTTCTGGGAGGCAAGGAGTTTGCAAAGAAAGCCCCAGCGGTTTGTAGCGGGGCTGGGCTAATCAGCAAGGATCCCGGGGCCAAAAAGCAACCGGGGCTGTGCCCCAGCATGGCTGGGCTGGTGAGCAAGGAGTGTGGGAAGAAACCGCCAGTCCTCCCCTCCCCAGTAGGATCGGTCAGCAAAGAAAGTGGGAGGAAGCCCCCCGTGACTGGCATGATGGTTGGGCTGGGCAGCAAGGAGCCTGGGAAAAGGTTGATGGGAGCCAGGAGTCCCGTCGGATTGATGAGCCAGGAGCCTGGGAAGAAGCTGCTAGGCAGCATCAGCCCTCCTCCAGCCCTGGTGAACAAAGACTCGATGAAAAAGCTTTCACCGCCCACCACCAGTCCCATCGGGGTATTTAATAAAGACTCTGGGAAGAAATATCCTGGATCGGATGGCCCAGTCGGATTGGTTAGCAAGGAATCTGGAAAGAAAATGCCAGCTTTCGGTACACCGAGTGGATTGGTTAGTAAAGACTCTGGAAGGAAGCCCTTGGGGACCAACGGGCTGGTCACAAAGGATTCCGGGAAAAAGCCACCAGGGGCTGGGATTTCAGCTGCTTTGACCGCTAAGGACTCCGGGAAGAAGCTGTCGGGGGCCAGCACTCTCTGCGGGTTGGCTAGCAAGGACTCGGGGGCTCTCAAAGCCGACCCGGCTCACCCTCCCTCAGAGACTTTCAGAAGGTGTTGCGGCGCAAACCTTGGGCATCTCGAAAGTCCAGGACCTCCAAGCCTTGTGAAGGACAGTGGGGGTAATAAAGCTTTTGAGAAGCACGTATCACGGCAGAGCAAAGACGGCATGCCGGAAAAGCTTCCCGTTCAGAAAGAATCTTCCAGTGGAGGCAGAGAAGGAGGCAGCCATCAAGAAGGGGGCTCCTCCGCCAGTGAAAAAGGCACTTCTGAAGCACCTAAGCATGACAGACAGCTGCCGGTGTATTGCACTTCTCCTGACTTCAGGACCACGGGAGGTGCTTCTGACGTCTCTACAGCCAAATCTCCCTTCAGTGCTGTAGGGGAGGGGGGCCTCCCTTCCCCCTCTCCCGCCGCGTCCATCACGACTTTAACCCGTAGCCCCACAACCACCTTGGCTCAGTTAGCGTCCAGCCCTTCGCATTTAAACCACACCCCCGAGCTCTTAGAAGGCATTTCTGAGCAGATCAGCAAAACCCCTTTCGCCTCTGACGGCGCCCGGTCCACTACGAACAGGCTGCCGGGTCTCGGCTCCCATCCTGCCCGTAAAGGGGTCGGTAGGGAATTAAACGGTGCCAGCTCGGCCCACACGGATGACCTGAAGCCGAACCCCGGCATAGGCAAAAAACCCACCCTGGCCACGGAGTCTGGCGTTCGCACCACCGTGGCCCCTTCGGTGGTGAGCTTCTCCAGCTTCTTTAACAGCCAGCCCTTCCTCAAGATCGGGGCCATGACGGCACCGGGCCAGCCATGCCAAGGCCTGGAGACCCTGAGCAGTCGGAGCGGCAGCCCCCAAACAAAGCCCTTAAAGAAAAGGAAAGGAAGGAAACCCCGCTGGACCAAGGTGGTCTCGAGGAGCGCCTGCCGGTCGCCCAAAGGTCTAGAGTTAGGGAGGCCCGAGCTGTTCAGAAGCATGCCGTGCAGCGCCCTGTCCAACAGCGGCCTAGACCAGGCCAAGCTCTTTAAAAGCGCAGGCTCTCCTTCCTTTGCAGAACGCGAGTTCGTCAAGCATCACTTGCCGAAACTAGGCAAAGCCAGCAGCTTGCCGCCTCTCGCCCTGCTCAGCGGCGTGGAGAAGGAGCCCAGTAAATTTTATAGCGCCCACGTGCAGGCTTCGGTCGAGTGCATTTCCGAGGACTTGCTGTCGGACATGTACAAGTCCAAAAGGGGCAGGCCGAAGCCCAAAGAGATGCCCCACCTGGAAGGTCCCCCGAAGCGGACCCTAAAGATCCCTGCTTCCAAGGTCTTTTCGGTGCAGTCGAAGGAGGAACAGGAGCCTCCTGTGCTGCATCCGGAGGTGGAAATCCCCTCTTTGCAGCAGAGTCTGGCCGAGGAGCAAGCTTTCCCAAAGAAGAGAGGCCGCCCGAAAAGACAGATGAGGTCAGGGGTCAAGATGAAGCCGCCCGTGCTCTCTGTGGCCCCTTTTGTCACCGCAGAAAGCCCGGAGAAGGTGGAATCCGAGACCGACCAGCCTCAGAGCGGGGATTTCTTCGAAGGAACCAACCCGCTCGAAGGCCCCGAGGAGGAGCTGGAGAAAACCGGGGTCGCGGACGACGACCTTGAGGTGGAGCCTGACCCCAAGGAGCCCCCCAAGCGCAGCAGCAACGGGCAGCTCATGAAAACCATCATCCGGAAGATCAACAAGATGAAGACGATAAAGCGGAAGAAGCTCCTGACTCAGATCCTGTCATCCGCCGCGCCAGAACCAAATAAAGGGAAAGTGCAATCCAAGCTCCACACAACGGTATCGACCCTCGCGGCCACGTTCGGCTCGAAACTAGGCCAGCAGATCAACGTCAGCAAGAAAGGAACGATTTACATAGGAAAAAGGCGAGGGAGGAAGCCGAAAGCCCTCCTGAACGGCATCTTGGCGGCCAGTTCCGCCAGCTTGACGGTGCTTGAGAAATCGGCGGCGCAGACGACAGGAGCCTCCCTGGGTCAAGGGGTTCCCCCCGCGCTGCCTTCGGCCACCAGTAATAATAACCCCGACGTTCTTCCTTCTCCGGTCTGTTCCCAGTCTTCGGGCATCAGCGGGGGGCAGAGCCCCATCAGCAGCGAGATGAGCTTTGTGGAGCCGAATTCCGTGCCCTACCTCCACCTCCACCCCAGG
This sequence comes from Pogona vitticeps, assembly GCF_051106095.1. Taxonomy (NCBI): domain Eukaryota; kingdom Metazoa; phylum Chordata; class Lepidosauria; order Squamata; family Agamidae; genus Pogona; species Pogona vitticeps. Next base: position 4,462,012 of record NC_135797.1, on the reverse strand, counting down.
ACGGGGAGTGTGGTTCAGACGCTGGCCATGCGGAAGGCTTCTCGAGCCAGGAGGAGGCTCTCCCCTCCCACCCTCCTCCCCAATTCCCCCTCTCACATCAGCGAGCTCAGCTCCCTGAAGGAGGCCACCCCGTCGCCCATCAGCGAGTCCCACAGCGACGAGACCATCCCCAGCGACAGCGGGATTGGGACGGACAACAACAGCACCTCCGACCGGGCGGAGAAGTTCTGCGGCCCGAAGAAGCGGCGCCACTCCTTCGACCACGTCTCCCTGGTGGCCCCCGAGGCCTCGGCCGTCCTGAGCGGCCTCAAGGAGAAGCACAAGCACAAATGCAAACGCCGGAGCCACGACTACCTGGCCTACGACAAGATGAAGCAGCGGAAGCGGAAGCGGAAGAAGAAGTACCCCCAGCTGCGGGGCAGGCAGGACCCCGACTTCCTGGCCGAACTGGAGGAGCTGATCAGCCGCTTGAGCGAGATCCGCATCACCCACCGGAGCCACCACTTCATCCCCCGGGACCTGCTGCCCACCATTTTCCGCATCAACTTCAACAGCTTCTACACCCACCCCACCTTCCCTTTGGATCCTTTGCACTACATCCGGAAGCCCGACTTGAAGAAGAAGAGGGGGCGCCCCCCTAAAATGCGGGAGGCGATGGCGGAGATGCCTTTCATGCACAGCCTCAGTTTCCCCCTTTCCAGCACTGGGTTTTACCCTTCCTACGGGATGCCTTACTCCCCTTCTCCCCTTGCGGCCGCCCCCATTGGCTTGGGCTATTACGGCCGGTACCCTCCGACCCTCTACCCGCCTCCTCCCTCTCCGTCCTTCACGACCCCGCTGCCCCCTCCGTCGTACATGCATACCGGCCACCTGCTCCTCAACCCGGCCAAGTACCACAAGAAGAAGCATAAGCTGCTCCGCCAGGAGGCGTTCCTCACGGCCAGCCGGGCCCCCCTCCTCTCCATGAGCACCTACCACCCCAGTGTCCCGCCGGAGATGGCGTACGGTTGGATGCTGGAGCACAAGCACCGACACCGCCACAAGCACCGGGAACACCGCTCTTCGGAGCCGCCGCAGGTTTCCCTCGACGCTTTGGCCTCCAACGGCCCTTCCCGGACCGTCTTGGAGTCCCTGAAGCGCTACCGGTTCGGGAAGGAAGCCGTGGCCGAGAGGTACAAGCATAAGGAGAAGCACCGGTGTCACATGACTTGCTCCCACCTGTCCCCTTCCAAAGGCCTGCTCGGCAGGGAGGAGCAGTGGGTCCGGAGGGATCCGGCGGAGCCCAGCTCCCTCACCCTGGGGCTGCAGACCCCGTTGCAGATCGACTGTTCGGACGCGCCTCCCAGCCTGCCGCTGGGGAGGTTCACGCCGAGCTCCGAGCCGGCCAGCAGCGACGAGCACACCAACCTGTTCACCAGCGCGATCGGGAGCTGCCGAGCCACGGCCGGCTCCGTTAACGCCAGCGGACGTAAAAAATTCTCCGACAGCTCTGGACTCTTCGGCCCGCAAGAATCGTCCCTCGGCCGAGCTCTCCGGAAGGAGACGTTGCCCCCTGCAGAGAAGGCAGCGCCGGCCCTTTCGGGTAAGAGATCTTCCTCGTCCCACGCTGCCTGGCGGGCACGGTTTTGGAAATGTTTCTCTAGTTAGGCGGGCGAGGCCCCGGGGTGTTTGGTGGGAAGGGGAGGAGGTGAGAAAGGCCGCCTCGTCACTGCATTGGAGTTAAGAGCAAAGATGGGGAGCTCGGTGGTGGAGGTCTTTAGCTGCAGAGCCAGAGGTTGGGAGCTTCGATTCCCCCCCCCCGCCCCCGTGCCTCCAGACAGATGAACCAACCTGGGTAGCCTTGGGCAAGCCGCACAGTCCCAAGGCTGCCCCTAGAGGAAGGGAAGGGTAAAGCACTTTTTAGTATTTCCCTGCCTGGAAACGGCTGAAACGGGGTTGCCATAAATCAGGACAGACTTGACAGCGCATGATGATAACGATGTAGAAATCTAGCCTAAAGCAAGGCTGAGTAATGTGGCCTTTCTAGCTGAAGCAAGAGCCCACGGGGCCTAAGGGTTAGAGTGCTGGTCTAGACTTGGCAGTCACGTGTCCATGTATTGATTCTAGCCCAGGGGTCCACTCTGGCTACAGAGAAGTGTCTTTCTCATCCCCTGCTCCTTGGTCCATTCAACTAGAGATGCTGGCCGGGGGCTTCTCCATGAGATATAGGTCCTCTCTCCTGGTGTTTTGTGGCCCTTCGTTGGTTTGTTTATTTGTCCCCTGGGCCCTATGCTTGCACGCCTGAATGACGGGAGGCTTGAGTTTACACCTTCCCTGGTAACTCATTAGCAACAGCCGAACCTGCGGCAAAGCAAGACAAGAGTGATTTACATCAACCACAGTGACATATTTGACGACCCAGTTAGTGAAACGTTTCAGGCTGGCTTCAAAGAGTTGGAAGAGAATTATTGAGCCTGCAAACGGGTTGCTCCCTGGTTTTAGTCAGCTTGCCGTTGCAACCCACTGAATGATGGTCCCTGTAAATGGTTTAGCGGGTCTGGTTACAAAGGATACATGCCAGAGGCACAAAGCTGTCTCTCTGGGTGGCTTTTTGACCCGTGTTGATAACATTGACCGTAACGAAAAGGAATCGTGTGGCGTGTTAAAGATGACCAGATTTATTGAAGCATATGCTTTCATGGCTTCAGCCTGCAAATATTTATGCTGTAATAATTCTTGGTGTCTTTAAGGTGCCACAGAACTCCTTTTCTGTTCTCCTAGTAGCAGACAACCAGAACTATTTCTCAGCAGTGGCCAGCATTGCTATGGTTTATTTATTTAGTTGTTCTACAATTTTAATCTTGAATGCCTCTTAAATTGTAGTCCCTGAACTCTGCTGAGAAGGTCTTCCTGGAGCCAAACCTTTAAGCTGTTTTATTTATTTAATCTTACCCCACTTTTCTCCTGAAAAAGACCCCACCCCACCCCGCGTGGCTTATACCATTAAAAGGCAACATGTAAAGCTATAGTAAGGCAGCTTACTGTCATCAAAAGACTATATTAAAAACTTTAAAACAATGAATAGACAAATACTAAAAAAGATCAAATAAATATCACTCTTAAGAATTGGTAAACAAAAGCAACACCAAGAAAACACATTCAGAGCAGGAAGGGCCCAAACATCCATTCAAAACGTCCCACTGTCTCCTTGTCGTCTTCTGCTTATTCCCAAATCCCCGTTGTTCCTCGTCTCTCCCCCACTCACTTTTCCAAGAATTAAGCATTCAGAAACAATTCCACAAAGTCTGAAATTTGAAGGTTTAATTTTTAATTATTTTGTTTCACTGGCTGGTGTGCCTCTTTATTTTACATTTTTTAAAAAGCTGTTGCATACATCCTTTTGTAACATTAGATCATCCTCGTTTCCGTGGGGGTGGGGTGGGGGGGGAGAATCAATCAATTTCAAAACTAAAATTTTAAAACCCACAAACCGATCTTTTCTGCTGCGAATTAAATTCAACCTCCTCAGTGGGTTAAGTTGAGAAAGCAGAAAGAGAAAACAGGTTGTCTTGGTTAGTGCAGTTCCGGGAATTTCCTAAGGAATTCCATTACCGTGAGCCAGCCGACTTGGATTTGATGAGAAACAGCCTTAATTAGGACGAAAACAGAGATGTTTCAGCCCACCAAGTGCTATCTCTGAATCATTGCCTCTCTGCTAGTGCATTTAATTGGTGAGTCAGATGAAAATGTATCGCTTTCAGTGAGTGAGTTTCCCACAGTTGGAACCAGCTGCGTTCTTTGTGGAAATCGCTTTTAGGTGGATGCTTGGCACATGGGCCTTCTCTTGCCCAGTCTCGGGCACGGCGTGCTGTAGAGTCTTGGGAGAGCTCATTTAAGTGGCCCCAAAAATCAGGGTTTCTGAGTCATCCTTGTTAGCAAACCTCTTTTGCACACCATGCCGAGACAATCCAAGTTGGCCACAAGTCTACACTTGGAAGTCTCTGAGAGGTAGTGTGTCCGTTTATAATGTACGAAGAACCCTACGAATTCATGTTTATTCCTGTCCCGGAAGAAGACGGAGACTAGGAAGGAACTAGAGATGTTCATCGAGTGTAATTATGGTCCCTGGAGACCCAAGACCAAGATTGTCCACGCGATCGTATTTCCGATCACCACATACGAGTGTGAAAGCTGGACAGTGAAGAAACCTGTCACGGAATTGATTCATTTGACATGTGGTTCTGGAGGAGAGCTTTGCAGAGACCCAAGACTGCTAGAAAGACAAATCTGTTGGGTCCGTGATCAAATCAAGCCTGAATTCTCCCGGGAGGCAAAAAGGTTGAAGCTGAGGCTGTTCTGCTTTGGGCTCATCCCTGACAAGACGGGATTCTCTGGAAAAGAGCATCATGCTGGGGAAAGTGGAAGGCAGCAGGAGAAGAGGAAGTCCAAAGATGAGATGGACGGACTTCCTCAAGGAAGCCACGGGCTTGAGTCTGCAAGAGCTGAGCAAGGCTGTTGAGGACAGGATAATTTGGAGGTCACTCATATATAGGATCGCCGTAAGTTGGGGGTGACTTGATCACACATAACAACATCAGCATCTATCTCTTGTCATTTCAAACACCCTTTAAACTGGAGTCGGCTGAACTCCTCCCACAAAACCTACACATGTATTCACAATCGCCAGAGTTTGTTGAGTTTGGAGGCTTGAATCGCCCTGACCCCAAAGTGTGGACTTACAGTTTCTGCAGCCGTTAAATTCAGGTTCCTCCTTAACATGAGTGTGGGGACGGAGTAGTTGTTTCCGATTAAGTAGGTCCTGGATTCATTCCTCAGTGCCTTCTTTAATTAATAAATAAATAAACAAATGAATCAGGGAACAGTTGAGGGTGAGGACTTCTCTGTGCCCGAGCTCCCGATGAACAGCTGCCAAAGAGAACAGAGAGGGTGGGCAAATTCCTTGACCTCCAGATGTTGTATTGAAACATCACTCCATCTCAGTCAGCCTAGCCGGTGATGAGGCGTGCTGAAATTTACAGTCCATCAGGTTTGCACCGGAGAGGAACGGTCTGAATGGACAAATAGTGGTATTAAATGCAGGCACTTTTCTGCATTCCGGCATTTCTGGCAAAGGTTTCTTGCAGAAACAGAGTGTGGGTTTTGCTCCCACATTGTGCCATCATGCCAGAGGTATCGAGGAAGAAAGAAGCCCAGGGCTGCTTCCCTGTGATGAATAACAAAGAAGCATGTCTCTCCCCCCCCCCCCCGGTTCATGTGAAATACTTATGATCACAGGCGGGTCATAGTTTTATTGGAACAATAAAATACTGTGGAAAGTGGATCTTTTGGGTCGAGCAGAGAGCTCTGCCTCTCTCTGACGGTACATTGCAGAATTGGGGGGGGGGTTGAAGGGCAGTAGAGGGAGACACAGATAGGTCTCGAAATCATCCCAGGCAGATGTTTAAGGTTCAGGACTTGTAGTTAAATTAAAGTTGCAAGCTAGAGACTCCCAACTTGAAAAAATCAGATTAAAATGTGGCATTATCAGGTTTCACTTCAGGGGACACAGAATCAGTTGTCACATATCTGTAGAGAAAGGCTCGGACATCTTGGTCCGCCTTTCCCTGCCTGTTTAAATCGCCCGAGCTACGCGACAGCTCTTGATATTCCTTCCACCGAGGGGGGAAAGCTTCCTGTTGGGTCTGCAGCTCCCAGGCTCCCCCAGCCCAGAGGGAAGAGTAATTCTGTTGGCCGAGACCTCCTGTACTTTGCAGTGTGAAAGAACGGATAGCTTTGCCCACCTGCGCTTGTCCCTGTGGAGGAAATCCATCCTTCTTGAGGAGAGCCTGGCTCTCTTCTTTAAGGCCAGCAAGCTCTCCTCTGCTGATCTGTGACCTCCCGCTGGACTTGCCTTCATCTTTCTGTGGCTGGCCTGGGGAGGGAGAGATTCTGGGCCTCTCCCGTGATGTAAGGTCTGATCTTGTGCCCTAAAAGGGGAGTGACTTGAGCGATTGGTTGAGTCAGCTCAATATACAGTATTTTTCAAGCGTGTTTGGGTCGTTTTGCACAGTCCCAAGATCCTGACCAGACAAGGTCCGGACCAGCCCCTCACATCAATGCTAAATAAGATGACCCGGCTGCCCATTTATTTATACCGGGGGGGTGGCCATCAGAGGGTGTTTGAGCCTCCCCCATCTGAATTCAGACCTGATATCAGCTCTTTTGAGAGGCATGTTACCCCCCCCCCCCCAAAAGCTACTAGCTAAACGGCTTCTTAGTCATTGTTTGAGTTTTCACTGAGTTGGGTTTGATTCATAGTTGGTGGCATCAGAACCAGAGTCAGTTCCTGGGGTGGGTGGGTGTTGTGGTCTCTTTTGAGATGCTGCTTTCCCCTGTTTTCTGACATCCGTCTTGTGTCGCTGAAAGCCTCTGTGTCTTTTCTGACGTGGCTTTTCCTCCTCGCCCAGGGACGCCTCCCACCCAGGACAAGCCCTCCCAAAAACCCACTGAGAGCACAAGTGGCAGCCCTTCCAGGAAGAGGTCTTCGTCCGAAAGCACTTCGTCGACAGGCGAGTAATGTTTGAACCTCCTCCTCCATCCTCCTCATCTAAAAACTGAGCTGTGGCTGTCTTTTTGGGGGGGGGTAGTCCAGAAAAGCTGACCGTTTAGGTCCCGATTCAGTTTAGGCAACTTTGGGCAGGACCCAGGGATAGGTGGAAAACACAGCCGAGAGTCAGCGTTACAGATCCAGGAAAAGGCGTGAGCCCCTCCTCGGTGGGGTTCTACTAAGCCAATGCCTTCTCAGCCGTTGGATGTCAGCCACAGTAAGAGCAGCCGCCAGCATCTGCGCTGTGCGATGTGTCGCTGCAAGTCGGTGGAATTTTCTGTGCCTCTGTCGTAATGTTTGTTCCTGCTGTCTTTTTGTCATTTCGAAAGGTGTGTTCTTTCTTTCTTTAATTGCTCTCCTCCCGGGAGCCGCTTTCGCCTTTTCTTTGAGAAAAGGCACTGCAAGATAGAAAGACTCCTCGAAGCAACGATTCCTCGGGGGGAACCACAAGGAAAGCGAACATAGGCACCACCCCGGGCTCGGAGAGCTGGGTGAAATGTGTTGAGGTTGCCAGAGTTCCCAGCAGGTGGAACCACCGTGGGTCTCAAGGCCTTTGACTCCGACACACACACACACCCCATCCTCCAGCTGTTCTCTTTGCACTGTCTTCCTGCCAGTAACAGAGGGAGAGGATGTAGGTGCAGGCGCTGGTGTCGTGGTAGGGCAGATACGTATGTCTCCTCTGTTGCAGGGATAATCAGTGCGTTGGGGGAGTCAGCATGCTTCTTCCCTAGAACTCCCCATGGGCCGTACCACCTCAAAAAATAATTGAGAGTTTTTCCGGGGGGGAGGGGGAGCCCAAAAATTGGTCCCATGCAGGCGTATGGAAAGCAAGATTCTAATTGCTTCATAAGATAACTCTCCTTCCTGAAGAGGAAAAAATATATATATTCCTATCTTGTGGATAGATTTGAGATCCCCCAGGTGAGGAAGGGCCCAGGTCAAGAAACCCATCAGGTTTCCCTAGCAAGAGCTGTAAGAATAGCGGGGTGATGTCTACGCAACCCATAGACTCTTACCAAAAGATTTCCTTCTCCTGCCCTAAAAATTGTGTTGCCGGGCTGATCTGCCTTGTGGAGCTGATCGCAGCACGTAAAGAAACTTGGAAATGTTTGCTCCACAGCAGAGCCAAAGGTAGGCTCCCTCGTGGCTCAAACAGCCTCTGCGCCATATGCCGGTCCTCCCCAGCATTTCACAAGCCCTCCTAGTTAGTTGCATTACCTTATCTTCTCTTTTTCTTCTTCCCTGTCCCCAGCCCAGCGCTGTTCTCACGTGCTCGTTTTCCAAATTAAAATGGGGAAATTAAAAAACAAGCAAACAGATGGCTGGGAGAGCCTAGGAACCTCCGGGTGTATCAGAGCATTCTCTTGCCACTTCGTGCAAGTGGGTTGACAGCTGGCTGCCGGCAGAGAGCGGGGCCGAGCCGCAGCTGGAAAGGTAGCAGCAGGTGGCCCTTTAGCACTTGATGTCGCGTGAGATGGATGGGAACAGCAAGCTTAGGTCGAACCGGAGGCGTCGTTGCCATTGGTTGCTAAACTCAGGCTGTAGAGAAGGAAAAAAAAAATAGAGAGAGGGAAGGTTTCAGAAGGTGACATCCTTCACCGTGAACGTTTCCCCCGGGCGTGATGTGGAAGAGAAAACGTCCTTTGTTCCTCAGATGCTCTGCAGTCCTTGCCTGGCCAGGCTCGCAACTGTCTCCAGGCTCCTGCCTTCGGCTTGCCTGAACCTCTTGGATCTTTTCCAGAAACGGGAGCGCAGGTTCAAGGGCAGACCGTCAAGACACTGCATCTTCCTTACCCCTCCCGAGGGGCGGGAGGGGAGGGAATCCGCCTTGTACAGCCAGATTATCTTTGGTCAGTGCAGCTGTTTAGGTAGCTCTGTTTCCTCAACAGGTGGCATGTGTTTTGCCACCAGCCCCAGACAATTCGGCCTCCCTCTAGAGTCTGCGGCGAGGGGGTTGAGCCATAGGCAGCCCTCGTGAAAGGGAGGCATCTGAGCAGCTTAAGACGATGTTCCAGCTGCACCCTTTTTTCCGAAGAAGCTAGGCTTAATCGTGGACGTTCCCAATCTGTTAATTCCTGGATTAAACTGCTACAAATGTGCTTTGCTTGGATTTGCCCTTGAGAAGTGTCTGAAAATCAGAATCGTTGAAAAATGCTACTCGGTAGAGCCGCTCTTGAGATACGCGGCTGGCCTCGTGGACCAAATGATTCACTAGTATCGTCTTTGTCGGTTACCAAATTTAAGCAAGGCACGCTGCTCAGATACCACCCCATAGTGTTCAAAACAGGGTATACGTTTCCTCCCCATGCCCACTTCCAGCAAGCTGGGTACTCCATTTATTGACCTCAGAAGGATGGAAGGCTGAATGTGCCTTGAGCTGGCTACCTGGGATTTGAACCCGGGTCGTGAGCAGAATTCTGGCTGCAGTATTGCAATTGAGCTGCTCCACCACGAGGCACATGCCATAAGAATCTCTCCTCCTGCACAATCAGATCAGCATTAGGGTTCGCGTTGTCCTTATATTCTGTTTCAACAACTGTCACACCTCCCCAAAAAGTCTGACCCATCCACTTCACTGCTTGCTTTCTGTCATGTGGTAAACTCTGGATTTTTTTTAAAAAGAAGGCTTTAGATTATTGCCTTTCTTATTGCCGTTGTTGTAGTTTTATGTTTGTTTTGAATTCCTATGCAGTATAAGTTAATTTACTTTCCAGTCCTTCTTATTCACATTACTAGGTAATAGGGATTGTGACTTTTTCTAAAAGGACAAAGCTTTACCCCACACTCTTTCTTACACCTTGTTTCCCTGAAAATAAGACCTAACCTGAAAATAAGCCCTAGTAGGATTTTTCAGGGTGCTCATAATATAAGCCCTACCCCAAACATAAGCCCCCGTTAAGTGAATCCCCACCCTCCACCCTGGTGCAGCAACCAGAAGATGACAGGACTGTGAATAAATGGAAATTGTTGTACATGAAAAAAATAAATAAATAAAACATCCCCTGAAAATAAGCCCTAAAACATTTTTGGAGCAAAAATTAATATAAGACCCTGTCTTATTTTGGGGGGAAACACGGTACATAAATACACACTCTGTATGTAGTGAATTAATGAAGTCATTCTATAAATAGATATAATATTACAGTGGCGCCTCGCTAGACAGTTGCCCCGCATGACAGTTTTTCGCTAGACATTTTGCGATCGCTATAGCGATTTGCAAAACAGTGATTCCTATGGGGGAATTTTGCTGGACAATGTTTGGTCCCTGCTTCGCAAACCGATTTTCTCTAGACGATGATTTTGACATCTCCCTCTGCGCTCGCAAAACAGGTGTTTTCGGGACCTAAGCTTCGCAAGACAGCAATTTAAACAGCTGATTGGCGGTTCGCAAAGCGGCTTTCCTATGGCCGATCTTCGCTAGATGACCACGATTCTTCCCCATTGGAATGCATTAAACAGGTTTCAATGCATTCCAATGGGGAAATGCTTTTTCGCTAGACGATGATTGTGCTAAACAGCGATTTCAGTGGAACGGATTATCATCGTCTAGCAAGGCACCACTGTAATAGCAATAACAACAGTAGCAATAACAATAATAATCACAGAACTGCAGCTCTGAAAGGGACCCTGTGGGATCATCCAGCCCAGCCCCTGCCAAGGAGATACACGGGGAGAATCAAGCTCCCAACCTCCAGCTCCACAGCTGGAGGCCTCAACCACTGAGCTGTCCAGCAGTGCGTGAACCTGCTTTACGATTCCATTCTCTGGTTCTGCCTTCACAGGAGTTGGGATGCCAGCACGGACTGCAAGATTAGGGGCCGGGGCGGAAGATCCAGTGGATAACTTGTTACAGCGCATGGCTCAGCACGAAGGCCAGGGAGGACTGGACAAAACCTTAGAGACCGTCATGGCGAACGCACCTGCGCCCGCTTCGGGGAGCCCCAGCCGGAGCCCCAGCCGGGAGAAGAGCAGTGGGCTCTTGATTCCCGGGGACCTGTCCGGCGACGGCCTCTCCCTGCTCTCCGACCGCTTGTCCTGCACCTTTTCCGCTCATCACCTCAAGAGGAGCATGGTGGAAGCCATGCAGTCCCAGGCAAGGAGGATGTGCCATTACGACAAGATCTTGGCCACGAAGAAAAACCTGGACCACGTGAACAAAATCCTCAAAGCCAAGAAGCTGCAGAGGCAGTCGCGAACCGGGAATAACTTCGTCAAGCGCCGGCCGGGCAGGCCCAGGAAGTACCCCCTGCCTTCCGTCGTCTCGGCGCACGGCCTCCCGGTGACCCGGTTCGTCAGCCAGGAGCTTGAGAGCATCGCCCCGAGCTGCTTGCCCCACCCGGGGCCTGACACCGTCACGGACGCCATTGAATCCGTGGTTCAGGGAGTGAACGTGAAGGGTTGGAAGCGGAAGAGGTGGCTTGAAGAGGAGCAGGCAAGGAAAAGGCAGAAACTCCTACCGGATGAGGAACAGGAGAGCAATAAAAGGTATTTATTTATTCATTCATTTATTTATTTCTTACACTTTTATATGGCGCCCTCTGGCCTGGGCGGTGTACAGCAGAGAGCAAAGCACAGCTAATCATCCTAAAATGCCAACCTTACAATTTGATAACGATGTCACAAAATAGACAACCAAGGATCAAATTGCAACTACAGTAAATTAATCAGCGAATAAGATTTCGAAATTAATAAACAAGCGACAGGTGTTCAGTATCGTCCAGCATCCGGCCTGAAAAGCACAGGTAGAATGAGCAGTTCCGCTTGGAAGGAAGCGGTCAGCCGTCTCATGAGGTCCCAAACCGTTAAGGGCTTTTCTAGGTCTTTAATTCCTTTATACTTTCATGCTGCTGGTTCAGGGCCGGGCTCCAGATGCGTGGCAGGTTAACGGCATTCTTAGTGGCAGAAAAGGATCTAGCTCTTACGAGGCTGGGGGAAAATATCAAGGCAAGGGAAGACGGCACAGCCGCTGGGCTGTGAGAGGTTACACAGTGATTGGCGATGTCCTTGGGTACTTGGATCCATCCAATGGCTCGGGTGATCACTCCCAAAATCTTTTCTTGGTGGTGGCCGTTCCTCAAGGCTGAAGCTTTAAGAAGCTAAAGGCCAGAGTCTTCTCGTCTTTTTCCCCTTTTCTGCTGGCAGAGATCCGTTTAACTCGTCAGTCTTTCCCCGAGGTCCTCTGCCCAACCCGTCAGATCCTCCCAGGGTACGCTCCTCCTCATTGCCATCCCAAGGGGGGCCCCATAAGTCATCCACAACAGGCGGGGCCTTCTCCGCGGTGGCACCAAGGAGGAGCTACTCCTGGCTCCCTCCCTGTTGACCTTCTGGGACAACTCAAAACACAGCTGTTTTAGAGAGACCTTCCACACGAGAGTCGGGTTGACTGCAAATCTCTTGTCTTGCCCTTACGGGAAAATTGCCTCTGGTGGTATTCAGTTTTATGCTGCTAATAGCAGCATAAATTGTTTTTAATGTGTGCACAGCACTAGTGGGGTGATGTATAAAATGGATGGATGGATGGATGGATGGATGGATGGATGGATGGATGGATGGATGGATGGATGGATGGATGGATGGATGGATGGATGGATGGATGGATGGATGGATGGATGGATGGATGGATGGATGGATGGATGGATGGATGGATGGATGGATGGATGGATGGATGGATGGATGGATGGATGGATGGATGGATGGATGGATGGATGGATGAATGAATGAATGAATGAATGAATGAATGAATGAATGCTGGCACGCATGAGCTGTAGCTGGAGGTGAACAATGGCTTCTCCCCCTCTGTAGCTTCTCTTAGACCTTCCTGTTGCTTTCTGATCTCACCTCTGTATCCCGGCTTTGCTAAGCACAGTTATCCTTTTCCCGCTGGCCTTGGCTGACCTGACCCAAAAGTCATGTCGGACGTTGGGGCATCCAGTCCAGGGATTGGAACACATTCTCTGCAGGCACAGGTGCCCACCAGATCAAACAGCGCGTTCCCCTGTTGCCATGTCCAGGATGGGCTTCTTCCTCTGCCCCCCTGCGGAGGAAGTCATTTTCTGGCCCCGGGGGGGTTGCCAGGGTAAGGTGGTTCCCCGTGGGCTGCAGGCAGAGGTATCCAGAAGGCACCTCCGTTTAACGTGACAGGCTCACAGGTCTTGGGAGTGGTCCGTTACTTGATGCCAGAGCTTCCTCATGATCATTTAAAGTGACATGTTGGGCATGGTTCCTCTTGGTCCTTATCTCATCGTAACGGCGTGCTCCTTAGGGCTGCAACTCAGTATTTTAAAAGTGGCGTCTTAATAACCCATTGACTTGTAATTCTTTTATAGGTTGTCAATTTTTTAAATAATGATATAAATAAATAATATACTTTTAAAAAAATAGGAGAAGGAATCAAAGTCCACCCTCATTCCCGAAAGCAGTGTTTTATGTCTTACATGATGCCCTGAAAAGAAAAAAAAAATACAAATATTTATCAGTCAGCACATTATTTTGCAGATGTTATGCTTTCATTGACCCTTTCCAAAGTAACACATTAAAGGTAATGTCATTACCTGTCGCATGTTGCTTCTGAGGTCGTCCAGAGAGCCTGGGGCGCATCAGCCAGCTGAAGTAGGCACAGTTAAGACTGGCGAATGACCAAGGATGATTCTTTTTATGCTGTCGTGTAATTGCTTTTTTTAATGGGACGATTTATTTAACTCTACTTGCATTTTAATTATTGTGGCGTCTCCTTGAGTCCCTTTACGGGAGAAGAGAGGCATGGAAAAGATAGAAGTAAAATAAATAAATTGGGCGAAACAGATCATCCAGTCTAAAGACCTGGATTAATAGGGACGTATCTTACAGCTTGGTGACGGGGGGGATTTCGATTCCCCATCGTGTTTTGCTGGACGGGAATACCAGGGATTGAACCCAAGGCAAAGCGATGAGCCCCCTCCTGCTGGTAGTGGTGGTGGTGGGGGTCTCTCCTGCTGCTCCCGCAAGACGAGGCGCCCGTCAGTGTGTTCATCCTCTTCTCCGATTCCTTTCTCCTTCCAGCTTTTCCGAGGTGCCCACGGAATCTCCCGCTGCCGAGGAAGCGATCGTGAAGCCCCACGAGGTGGAAACCCTGGAGCCGCCGCTGACCTCGCTGGTCCAGCGCGAGAAGAAAGCTCCACGCCCTCCAAAGAAAAAGTACCAGAAGGCAGGGCTGTACTCGGACGTCTACAAAACCACAGAGTAAGTCAGCCCCCCACCCCGTGAGGGCTGCAGGCCGGTGAGGGTCTCCCTCCATGGCATGCCTGCAACTGAAAACGCAGGCCTGTGATGCCATGGCATCTTTTTCTCGGTAGCCCTCCTCCTCCTCCATTGTGGCCATCTTGCTGTCGTTGCCAGCCTTGTGGACGTCGTGGCCCTCATTGAACACTCTGGCCAGACGTAAAATAGCGTAGCCATGTAGAGTTCTGCCTCCTTTGGGGTGGCTTTTCTTCAGCGTGTGGGCGATCTGGCGTGCCTGTGCCGTTGAGGCTTTCTCCTCGGCACAAGTCCCATAGGACACGGGCTTCCTTAATCACACTGGGGCTTTAAAACAGGTTGTTTTCGGTATAAGTTGTTTGCGGCAAAAAGAGACGCGATCGTTCAGATCGCAGGCTGCACCTCCGCTCTCCGTTCAATGCGCTTGGCTTCGCATTCCCTCCATAGCAGCAGAAGCCTCTTGGAGGACTGTGCAAAAAGCATTCGTCCCTCTTCACCCACCCACCCCCCGCCTTCCTCGACCTTTTTACCACTCGCCCAGCATGGAAAACTTAGAGAAAACATTGCCCTACCATAGTTTGGTCGGTCTATTTCAGCCCCTGTCACAGGACGGATTTCCTGCCATTTCTATCTGTCATTTTATACCAACTGCCCCAGTGAAGTTCTTTGAAGCCTCCGTGAGCCCCCAAGGGAAGGGGATTTGCGCAGGCCTGCCTTCCGCCTCGAATACAATCTGATGCAACTTGCAAGTTTCCCCTCCAGAGCCCACACACCACATGCCTGAAGCGGATCCAAGTTAAAGAATACTTCCTTTTTTCTTTTCTTTTTTAAAAGCTCCCAAGATGTGTGACTCATCAGAATTTCCTATTTTATTTTATGATTGTTTTCCCTCCCCCCTCCCTCCTTAAAGGAGAAATCAGGAGTTCCTCCTCTTAAGGCCAAAGAGCAGTTTCTTCTTGTGGATACGAGTCCCCCAGCTTGACTCTTAAAAATAACTTTCTCCGTGTGAAGAAGAGTCTCACTGTTTGGCCTGTGATGCCTGATTGCTTTGTCAGTGGCTGAGGCTTGATGGAGAAGCATGTCCCGCACGTGACAGTAGGATTCGGACCAGATCAGAGAGGCATTTATTTTGGCTTCCAAAATCCAAGAAAGAAAGAAATGTGCACAACTGCTTCTGGTATACAATTAACTGGGTAGTAGATTGTCCATTCTTAATATAAGGATGGACCAAACTGGAAATGCGTTCTCCCTCAGGTCTCTAATCTCAAAATAAAAAGACAGCGACCCCCCGCCCCCAAATGCAGGCCGATCTCTTCGGAATTCTTTTTATCTAAAGCATTGGAAATGGTGCTTTATATGTACAGAGACACACACACCCCATCCGCAGGGCCAGTATCTGCTGAGTCACTTATCTGCTGCCTGAATATACTAAATTAAAAAAAAAAACACCCAGAAATATGTATTTATAGGTATTTCCAGGGTGTATTTACCAGACCTGGCCTGTAGAGGCAAGCAGAGACTATGTAATGTATAGCGTTCAATACTGTACTTGTATGTTTTTTGGTGTCTACAGGGGAGAGGGCTTACTCTATCCACAATGAGAAAAACAGAAAATCAAGATATTGGGTGCATCAAGCGTTGTTCCTTCCGCTTTCTGGGGACAGCCGTTTCCTGCTCCAGTATTTCATCAACGGTTGAATGTTATGTTTCCAGATTATTTTGCTCGTTATGTCAGTCACCGATAAAGAACAATGGCAGGCGGTCTCTCACGGTAGCCTCTTTACAGCACCCAATAAAGAATAGCTGATAAGAAGGACACCCTCCCCTTCAGTGAAATGTGCTGATGGTTGCCCTTAACTGTAACATGTTTCTAGGTAGGGCTAGCTGGGAAAATTCTGGAGAGAGGCTGTCAGTCCCTACAGAGTCAACCTGACTGATCGAGGCAGAGCCATCGATTGCCTTGGTGTAAGGCAGCTTCCTTAACCGGTGGGTTTGTATCAGAACGTGGGACCTGTAGGAAGGCCCTCCCTGACTCACACCCCAGCTGGAAGAGATCCCCCCCTCTCTCTGCCCCCTTGAAGAGCTATCGCTTGTTGGCAGAAACCGTGTAGCTCTAAATGGGCCCTCCTTGTGATTCTCTGCAAGGCAGCTGTTTAAGTCTGCCCTTTATTCAGAATCATGAGGACTAGAGGCTTAGTTTTAATCAGGGAAAAGGCAATACGCTTTTCCTGCAGAAATTCAAGGTCCCTAATCCCAGCATCTCCTGCCTGAGACCCCGGAGAGCGGCTGCTGATCAGCCTAGACAATATAGAGCCAGGTGGAGCCATCGAATGGTCTAAAAATGGACATAAGGCTGTTTCCGGGGAGCTTGGAAGGTGAGCCCTTCAGGAAACATCAGGAAAGACCATAATAAACTGGTTTCTTGAGGTCCTCCTGCTCCTTAGGGCCTTTCATGAAAGTGGGGCCGTTCTTCGGCAAAAGTCTAATCTGATTAATTTGTGTGTGTGTTTTCATTAAAAGGCAAGTCAGCGTATCTATAAATTAGCCGAACGATTCTAGAAGGGCCAAAATAAAAAAAGGTGTCAATGTCACTACCCAAGAAGAGGCGTCCCTTTAAGCTTGGAGCAAGAGAGGCTGCTGTTAAAATGTTTATTGGGTTTGGTGCTGCTGGTGTTTCTTGGCTGATTAGAGGCCTATTTTTAAAACAAGTGGGTGTTTTAATGGCAGTTAAATTCGGATGCTTCCTGGGACACACCAGTGCAAACCTTTTCCCAAAAGCTGAAAGGGATCAGAAGAGACTTCCGTTTCTGCAGGAGTGAAAAGGAAAGAGAGCTGTGTTTTAGATCATTTAGAATTGCCTTTTTGGCTGGCAGGGTGGCCTCTGGACCCCTGGGGTGGTGGGGGGGAAAGGTTTGTGGGGGTGCGTTGGGGCTGAGTGGTGCCCATTCTGGATCGGACATGGACCACCACCTTAAAACGTATCTAGGCCCCCAATCAGTACAGACCTGTCCCATGGAGTTTTTTAAAAAATAAAACATGTGAGAAACAGCTCGAAACATTGCGTTGAGTACAGTGATAGAACCGGCCGCCGGATCAGGAACTGGCAGGGGCGGTTTTCCAGCAGCAGAATCACAGACCTCGCCGCTGGTCTCCCTCTCTCTCTCCTCGGCAGGGCTGTGGGCGTTGTTTCACTTTTGCTGTGATTTCTGGGCGAAGGCATTCGCTCGCTGGGCAGGGCCTAAGTTCTGGGCCCTCTGCACGTGAACAGTGGCAGTGGCGAGTCGCCCTCTAGTGGCGGCACAGTTAGCTGCAGAGCGAATGGCTGGAGGTGATTTGAAAGGAGGGCAGGAGAGGGCCGGCGACTTCTCCAGGAGCTCAGAAGCCACTTGTAATTTGCAGGTTCTAGTTATAGGTGGCTGATTAAATCCAGACTGGACGCCATGCATGTACGAAACTGAAGCTGGTACCTGCAATACACTTGGTATACATCACAGTTGTGTTTGGAAACCGTTATGTAAGAAGGTAGTATCTACTTTGAAGCAAGACCTGTCGTAGACTATTATTACCGTGGTATGGTTTTGAGAGACTTCAGTTTTGGGTCTCCCCCCCCCCCCCATCATCCTGTTTCCATTTTACTTTAGTAAGTTGACTTCATATTCATTCCTGATCATCAGGACTAGAAACTTGTCACGCTCAGAGAATTGCTTAGTGAGCCTGCAGACTTTTGCAGAAGCTTTGCGCCGCTAGGCTTCATTCCATGGCCAAGGCTCGGCGGTGTCCAGTGAGCGGAGTCTATCCCTTTGTGATGGTGGCCAGCCAAGGTTTTAAACTGATTTTAAAAATAAAAGCATTTTTAAAAGCCCTCCCTTAATGCTACCTGTCATTTCCTTGATAGCTCAGCAGTTTAGGCATCTGGTTATGGAGCCAGAAGGTTGGGAGTTCAAATCCCCACTGGGCCTTTTGTTGTTGTTGTTGAAGCCAGGCTAGACAATAATTTAACTGTATGCTAAAATCAGGTCTTTTTGTTTCTAATGAATACTAAGCCTTTTCGCGGGGGTGGGGGGTGGGGTTCGTTAAGCTTAGCTCATCTCTCCACAGCCACTGTCCTCTGTTGAAGTGCTAATGCTAATTCATGCTTTTGGGAGGCGGTTCACCTGGATCAGGACCAGAAAAGAAAGGGATTAAATCTCCTTTCTGTGCCTGCTGAGGTCACACAGTCAATCCCAAAGCTGCTGATGTGCGTACATTACCGTTGTGGTGGCTCCTTGCTACTGTTATTTTTAAACCCTGGCTGGGATGGTTCATCGCAGAATTAAAAGTTGCATCTAGTCAGGCCCCTGCCCCCAACAGCGACATTTCGGATCCAAAAAGGCGTGCCGTTCGGACTTCCAGGTTGACGAGACGCGCTCTCCACCCCTGCCTGCAGCAGCTACCTCTCTACTCCTGCCCCAGGATTTAGGAATGCCGTACAACGCGGCTTGTGCTTATCCCATCTCTTTCTTGCTCCTCCTCAGCCCCAAAAGCCGACTGATCCAGTTAAAGAAGGAGAAGCTGGAGTACACCCCTGGCGAACACGAGTACGGCTTGTTCCCGGCGCCGATTCATGTGGGTAAGTCAGCCCTCCATGTTGCAGACCTCCTCTCAGCCAGAGGACGTTTATGGCTTTCGAAGGTGATGTTCGGGCCCCTCGAACTGAGCTGGGGTGCGGGTGGGCCTAGCAGGCAGATGTCCTCAGTGGCTAGAGAGGGTGAGGTGGTTGGAGTTAGCAAATGGAGGGAAGAAAGAGGGGATCGGGGGGGGGGGGAGAGCTTCTTCCGTCTCGTATCGATCCTAGTTCCGGCACCTAGCATAAAAACAGACGCAAGGCTGTGTGGTAAAAGAGCTGGTCTCTTTCCCAGCCAGCCAAGATCTTTCTAACCAGCGCTCTCAAACCGTTCATAAAGGTTCATTTTCAAAAGGAGGAGGAAGATTTAAAAAGCATCAGCGAGAAATCTTTTTTGGCGTTTGGTCGTTGTCGCCTTCCTCGGAAACTTGGCGCGAGATCAGCGCTTCACCCGTGGACGTGGTCAGAACCCAGAGAGGGAAGACTTTGGGATGTGACTTCACGAGGCAGAGGGGAGGGAAAGATGGGCATCGGGGCCGTTGTGTTCTTCGACCTGTGCAGAGTTGTGTAGTGGAGATGGGAAGGCAGAGTGATATACGCGGCATGTGGTCTGTAGTCCCGCCCCGGCTCTTCTGCGCAGCCCAACCTGTAGGTCTGACCTACAGGGCCAAGCCTTCTTGTCGATTACTCTTGCCCGGGAGTGCCCCTTGGGGGGGGGGTCCAGTTTTCCTCCACACTGTTGTCTCCTCGGGAGAAAACACAGCTGCTTTATTGGTCTCCTCCTGCTCCTTGGTTATATTTCTTTTATTGCATTCTATCAGACATCTGATAGCTACTATTTCAGATGTTTGTTATCGGTGATTTTTACATCTTTCTCATCTTTGACGTTAACAGCGTGGACCGTTAGTCACCCTCAGCTCTAACGAGGAATTCATCAGATAAGTCAAATCCTCCTGGAGTACAGCCGGGTAGATTTTGTAAGTCCAGGGCAGGGTAGGTGGGTCCACATTTGACCCTGGAAGTCGACCTTCCCCAAGAGGAGATGGTACAGATGGGAAAAGAAGACCCTCTAGTGTCCATTCCTGCCCCCCCCAGCCGCCCATGGGATTCCAAGCCCAGCGTCAATCATCTTAGCTTCTCCCTGCATTTCTCTCCGTAAGATACGAGTTGCACCGTCTCTGTATGCGGCGGTTCCACCGAGCTGTCTTAACTAAGAACTGCCACTCGGAGACCTTTTTTCTTCTGAGGATTTGTTCAATCTTTTTTTTTTTTTAAGTGAGGTTTACAGCCATTCGTTACCTGTTGTGGCAGTTGAGTTTCCTCAAGACAATCCTCCAAGGTTAGGAGGGCTTCCTTTCGTTAGCCCTGCATCGTGCTACTGGCGGCTTTCATTTGGTGGCTGGTCATTCACGTCTCATCATTCATTCATCATTATTTAAAATCTTTTTTGCCCCACCTTTCTCCTTTAAAAAGAAAGAAAGAAAGTGGGGGGGGGGGGGCCAAGGCGGGCCTAACTTCGTTAAACAGCCTATGTTCAAAAGCTTTTAAAAGTAAGTATGCCAATGTTTTGGAAAGAATTAAACGAGTATTATGTTAAAAGCGATAAATAAAATCAGTACTAAAACCCATTTAAAACAGTTCATAAGAGGGGGAGAAAAAGGGAGTCAGTTTTCCCACCTCTCCCTTTCCTGTTTTCAAACCCCCCCCCCCCTTTCTGGGAGTTCATCGCTGGAAGTGAAGAAATAAATATTTATTTATTTATTTATTGGACTTATATACCGCCCCATAGCGCTACAAGCACTCTCCGGGCGGTTTACAATTTTAATTATAAAGGCTACACATTGCCCCCCCAGCAAGCTGGGTACTCATTTTACCGACCTCGGAAGGATGGAAGGCTGAGTCAACCTTGAGCCGGCTACCTGGGATTTGAACCCCAGGTCGTGAGCACAGTTTTAGCTGCAGTACAGCGTTTTAACCACTGCGCCACGAGGGGTGCTTTGCACATTTCTCTTAATCTGCAAAAGGGCTGGAAAGATGCTTTTGGCCTCTGCGGTCCGGTTTAAAAGATTCCCCGGGATCAGGACCCATTTTTGGAGGGACTTGAGCCTCGCCTGGGCCAAGCTCTGCCCCCTTTTCCGTCCCTGCACCCCTCCCTGGCCGCTGATTTGTGCCAAGAGAGACAGACAAACATGTACCCAAAAGATAAGGCCGCTTTAATCACTCCTCCTGGCTTAAGGGCAGCGTGGCCTCTCCTCTCCTGAATCATGTTAACTGGAGGATTATTTCTCTGCTGGACTAACTCTTGTCTGGCTGCCTCCTTTATTAAGGAGGGGTGTCTGTGTGTATCTCTCTCTCTCTGTGTGTGTGTGTGTGTTTGTGTGTGTGTAGAAAGAGAGCGTTCCTGACTCTCTGGGCCGGCTGCCAGGCTCTTGAAAGAGCCTTTTGTTTTACCCAGTGAGGTCATAGAAGTGAAAACAGATTCCCAGCGGACTTTGCTGCTTCCTGGAACTTGCCAGGCACAACTTGAGGCTTTGAAAATATTTTTTTTTTTAAAAAAGAACAAAATTTAAAGAGCAAGTGGCGAAGACTGCGCGACAGCTCCTCTTGTTTTTCCCCCTTCCAGTACGTTCCTCAGAAAAGATTTGATGCTGGGGCAGAAGAGAGACCTGTGTATCTGATTGACATCCAGGCCAGGGACAACATCCACCTGAAACGCGCGCACACACACACACACACTCTCTCTCTCCCCTCCTCCATCTCCTTTTGTCTGCTTTGCTACCATGTCCCAACTCCGGCCAGGGCGAGAGAGCTGCTTTTTAAGGCATAGCTGTTTATTTATATCTGAGCGTCTTTGGCTCTCTGATCTTGGAGCAGGTTAAAAACAACATCAGACTCCATTTCTGTACCAAATACGCTCCTGTCGGCACAGGCCCTGTGTGCAATTTTTGTCTAGAAAACGCTCCCAGACTGAGGAGCTTCGGAGTCATCATTTAAATCTCCTTAAAGGGAGGGAGGGGAAAAGTGGACAGCAGAGGGGAAAGAGGAAGGCGAACTACAAGATGGACGGGCTCCCTCAAAGAAGCCACAGGCTCGAGTTTTACAAGAGCTTGAGCAAGGCTGTTGAGGACAGGACTTGTTAAAAATACTAAAAAAGATAAATATTTTTAATGATGAAGTTACCAGAACTGGCCACTAGACGGAGCCAAAGACCATGTTTACAACATTCACGGTTATAATAACGTTCGCTATGATCCACGTTTTTCAGCATCCGCCAGGAGGTTTCGAACTGATCCCCTGCAGATATGAGGATCCTACTGTATTTGATGGGGTTTTTTTGATGCCAGCATTATTTTTTAAATGTATTTCCCTGGCAAAGAATCCCTTGGGAACCCAGGGGTCTGCTGCCCTCTCTGAAGGGCCAGCAGGAGAGAAACACGACCCTTTCCACCGATTTACTGCAGAAGATTAAGTTTGACAGCTCTTTGCTTGTTTTTGTCTGAAGTATCAACCTGTCCAGGATTTTTTGTACCTTTTTTTTTTCTGTTCCTGTCCCATTTCAGGCAGTTTCGTCGGGTTAGTCAGCTTCAGTTTCTTAAGGGGGCTGGTTATTTTCAAGTAAGCAGGTGATAATCATGATATAAGATCCTAGCGTTGAGGCCAGGTGCCGTCTAGGAAGTCCTCTGGCGGACGGCGTAGTTCCTGTGCTGGATCTAAGAAATAATGCACCCGCAAGATTTTGTGGGATGAAAACTTGATGACATTGGGTTGGCCTGGAAATCCTGAAGGAGAGAGAAGGGGGGAAATAAAAATAAAATCCCATTAAAAACCTGTGGGACTGAGAAGCAGCTAGATTCATCCCCGGAGTCTCTCATACCAAGCTGTAGTTCCGTTCAGGTGCCTAATTTGGTTAGCTACTGCCAGGAAGAGGTCCAGACGCACTAGAGCAGATGGCTGATCATGGTCTCTTGATAGCTCACTTAAGGGAAGGAATTCCAGCACGCTCGGTAAGCTTGCAGGTTCAGGAAGGCCCAGAAGGAGTCCAGGAATCCGGATCTCACCAACGGCCACTTGGAGGGAGGCGACCAATGTGCAAAACAGCCGGCGTTGGACTTAAAAGGAAAAACAGCCCTGGGAGGGGGAAAAGGAGCCCATGGTGTTCTTATTTTTTAAAGCACGTGATGAGGGCATGTATTCGAGTTTAGCCAAAGGAGAGCAGGAGAGAATGTCACGCGTCATTACAGAATGGCACGCAATGGAAAATTATACACAGGGTTGGCTAAATCCAGTTTTCAGTTCCTTCTAGAGTAGAACCTATGAATCAGTTGCCAGATGGAAAGCCAACACGTGCGTGTATCAGTAAGCCCTATCTGTACTACTCTTATGGAAAGGAGCAGTTGGATTTAAGTCCGGTTGTTTTATTCCCACAGATATACACAGGCAGCAAAACTGATGATAGTCAAAAGGCAGCATTAACATGGAATCTGCGTGCAAAGCTTGCTGCCGCTTACAGGGGCTGATGCCTGCTGGGCCAGATGGTTTTGGAAGGGGCAACCAGGTGGAGCCTCGCAGGCGGCTGGTCTAATCAAAATAGGCTTTTCTGAGGATGACAGGGACCTTTAGAAAGGTGTACACAGAGGCAAAGAAAAAGAAACACCAAAATGTCGTGCTTATACACTGCCCCATCGAATTTAAAGCACTCTCTGGCTGTTTGCAATTTAATTATGCAGGCTACACATTGCCTCCCCCCCCACACACACACACACACACTCCCAGTGATCTAAGTACTCAGCTTACCAACCTTGGAAAGGTGGAAGACTGAGTCAGCCTCGATCCAGCTACGTGAGCCTATTGGGATCAAACTTAGCTCATGAGCAGAGGCTTAATCGCAGTTTAACCACTGTGCCACAAGGCTCCTGCCCCACGTCACAGAAGAGGATTCTTCGAAGTCTCCGGTCGTCCGTTCATCGTGTTAAAACAGATAAACCTCTTTGTCTGTACGCAAGCAAAGCATCTCTTAACATGCTCGGGCCGTTCCGACTCTTTTTCCAAGTTCTGTTCTCGATCCTCCCAGAGCGCAGGACACGTCATCATGGGCTTGAGCGACAGGGAGCTAGATTTAGGCTGAAGGTCAGGGAAAAAAAACTTCCTAACTGTTAGAGTAGTACGACAAAGGAACCGGCGATCTCGGGAGGTGGGTGAGCGCTCCAGCGCCGGAGGCTTTCAAGAGGAAATGGGGCCGCCCCCTGTCCGACCTGCTTTGATTTGGGTTCCTGCCTTGAGCAGGACCCGATGTCTTTTGATGGGTCCCCTTCCAACGCCATCCTTCTGCGCTTCTTAAGTGTTGCAAAGGAGAACTTCACCGGTGGGTTGTGCATGCCGTTGATCCTGGATTTCCCGCCCCCACCCTCTGTCACTGAAGACACCCTGTCCAGGTCCTGTCCCACTAAGAGGAAACCCCCACCCCCTGTAGAGGAAGAGACCAAGAAAGAGAAACTGATCTCGCTTTCTTCCCTCATTACAGGAAAATACCTGCGCCAAAAGCGGATCGACTTCCAGTTGCCTTATGACATTCTCTGGCAGTGGAAACACAATCAGGTAAGGGGCTGGCTTTTTTCCCCCCTTTCTTTTCTCCCCCCCCCCAATATAAAAAATGTCAAAAGTTGCCAAGGTTGCATTTTCGGATGCTTTAAGAAGCACGGGATGTGGTTTTCCTGCTGTCTCTGCAACTAGAGGTACACGGAGGAATCTTTTGCTGATGGCAAGAGGGAGGAGAATCCATGAATGTATATTTATTGCAGACCATTTCTGTTACCTCCCTGAACACCTTCTCTCTCCTCCCCCCCCCAGCCCTTCTTCGAGTCTTTCCTCTCTTGGAATATATCCTCCTTTCCCCCCCTCTCGTTGCCGCCTCGCCCTTCATCCTGCTGGGGACTTTTATTCTGATAGCGCTCAGCTTCTTCTGTAGGGAATCTTTCTCTCTTCCCCCCCCCAACCCCAGCCTCTGGAGAATTCAGATGTTCTGCCAGCAGCGCTGAAAAAAAAAAACTCAGACCCTTTATTTTCCTTGGACTCCTTCCCGAGCAGAGTAGAGGTTTTTTATTTTATTTCAGGTTTACGTCGACAGATATTTTCCCACTTAGAAGCCAACGTTTTTGGGCTGGGAAGGAAAGCACCGAACCAACCCCCCTTCTTGCGTTTTCTTTCTCAGGAGCTTACATTTGTCTGCTAAAAATAAGGTGGTGTCTTTCCCTCTTCCCCCCCCCCCCAAACCGCCTCCTCCAGACAAAACTGTTCCACCCGAGGATTGGCATCTGCTGAGCAGGGTATTAAAATCGGGGCTCGCTCTGCAAGAGGAAGCAAACTCTCCCGTATGATGTACATATTTCAAAGAAATTGCCATGTTTGCTTTATTCCCTCCACACCCTCTGCAAGGCCTGCTGCTTTCCACCCTCTGTAACTTGGATTCCCATCCACTGCATTCTCCTTTCGCTATCCTTGCATGCTCTGGAGACCCTCCGCGTCAGAATGTCGAGCCGTGGTTCCCAACCCTTGGGCCATCCCGAGGTTCTCGGGAGGACTAAAACTCCCAGAAGCCTTTTCACCACAAGCTGCGCTGGCCAGGATTTCTGGGAGTTGCAGTCCGAGAACCTCGGGGAATCACCCAAAGTTGGAAACCCCTGCCCACATTCGGTCTCTTGACATTTCTAAAGCAGCCTGCACCTCACCCCTAGTCGCTCAACCAGCATGGCCAGCATCCGACTTCAGAGGATTTTGGATAGCCAGACTGGGAATTGAAGATCCCAGAGAGTCACAGCCCATTGGAGAAGGCAATAGGATGATAGAGGAGGCATTAGCTGGAACTGCGCTCAAGGCTGCTTTTTAATGTGGACCAAGGGAGCATCCTTTCAATACCCAAGCTAGTCACACTCCTGGATTTATTCACGGGTCTCCTGACCCAAGAGAAAAGGGACCCCCCTCTTCCCAGTTGAGAGGGTTTCGACCTCTAGCCGCCTGCTCCGTTCTCCCCCCTGCGCCACACTGGATGCTCCTCCTCCTTCGCTTTTTCCATACTGTAGTGTCTTTTCCTCTACTCGGAGGAAACTCTTTCCCTGGTTGTTCGTAGGCGCCTTCATGAAAGAAAACTAGGGCATCTTGTCTTTCGTCTCACTGTTCTTTGGATCCAGGCCAGTCCAAAGTTTGTTTGCTCCGTTAACTTGCTCGTTTTCAAAACACAAGTCCACGTGCAAGTCCAATTTCTTCTGTTTTTTTTTTCCCCAGAGAGGAAATCTTAGGTCCCTTTTCTGGAGAAATTGAATCCTCTCACATGGCAATGAGGAGGGGACAAAATGAATTTTTTTTCCTTTTCTTTCCTTCCTTACCAAAGCTGTCATGTTGTAATATATTAAAGGACCTTTCCTCCTCTTTTTTTTTTCCTTTCCAGTTGTATAAAAAGCCAGATGTCCCGCTCTATAAAAAAATCCGTTCTAGTAAGTAATCTTACATTTATATCGCTTGGGTGTTCTGGGTTCTGTGATCGGGGGGGAGGATGGGGGTGTGTTTGCCAGCCATCGGTCTTTCCATTACCGTGCCCTCTTTGACCCCCCCCCTCTCTCCAGGTAGCTCCTGCTACCTTTTCTGGTGGTTGAGGGGATGAAGGAGAGACTTTACAGGAGGACCGCTGTATCTGCAAGATCAGTATCCACGGCCTGAAAAAATGTACAATTAATAAGCCCCAGAAATACACATTCCCAAGGTGTATTAACAGGACTGGCCACTAGATGGAGCCAGAGAATAGGGTGGCTTAAGGGAAATGCTCCCTCTTTCAACCATTCATGGACACCAGGGGAGCTGGAATTACGTGCTTCTCATATCCACTGTTTCCAGTATCTGCAGGGGGGAAGGTTGGGATCGATCCCCTGCAAGTATTGTGGTCCTGCTTCAGGCTCATCCTCGGAGTAAATTTGGGGTGGGGTGGGGTGTCTCAGATTCCAGAACCTGATCATGAATCCCTACCCACCCCCCTTTTTTCCACTCCCAGACGTTTACGTGGACGTAAAGCCCCTTTCCGGTTACGAGGCCACCACCTGCAACTGTAAGAAACCGGAGGACGTCAGCAAAAAGGGCTGCCTGGATGACTGCCTGAACAGGTATAACGGAGAACCGTTAACATCTCCCTGTTTTGTGAGCTGGGCGGAGCAGCTTAAGGGGGGGGGGTTTGCTCCACTCGAAGGATGCCCAGATGGAACGGGCCACTACAGAAGGACAGCCTGGAGAGGGCTTGCCTGGAAGCACATCCTAGGCTGGCCCAGCGGAGAGGTTGGCGGCCGCCGGCCGGCCGTTTCCCCAGGCTCTGCTGGCTTTCAGCCCCTCCCCGTCCCTCTGCTTCTAGGATGATCTTTGCCGAGTGCTCCCCCAACACCTGCCCCTGCGGGGAGCAGTGCTGCAACCAGCGGATCCAGAGGCATGAGTGGGTGCAGTGCCTGGAGCGCTTCCGGGCCGAGGAGAAGGGCTGGGGGATCCGTACGAAGGAGCCCTTGAAGGCCGGGCAGTTCATCATTGAGTACCTGGGAGAAGTGGTCAGCGAGCAGGAGTTCAGGTAAGGCCCTGTGAAGGGGGGGCCCCCAGGGGTTGGGGGGTTGGACCGGGTCGCCCCAAGACGGCCCCATGCGGGAGAGCGGAAAAGGGTGGGAGGCGTCAGCCGGCCGGCCATGGACCTTCTCCCAGTCTCTCCTCTCTGCGCTTCTCCAGGAACCGCATGATTGAGCAGTACCACAACCACAGCGACCACTACTGCCTCAACCTGGACAGCGGGATGGTGATCGACAGCTACCGGATGGGCAACGAGGCCCGCTTCATCAACCACAGCTGCAACCCCAACTGCGAGATGCAGAAATGGTGAGAGGTCCCCGCGGGAAGCGACGGCGTCGCCCGCGCCCTCCCTTTCCAAAACCGGCACCGAGCTGGGCCCTCTGTGGCCCCTTTAGCAAACGAGCGGGCAAACAGAAACAGAGAGGGGGAGGGCTGCAGAAAGGGGGACCCCGGGGGATCCCCGAAGCGCTTTTTAAGTCTGTTGGCATCTTCACAAGCAGAAAAGCAGACGGAGGGGAGGTAGGAGAGGACTTTTCTAATATTTGAAAGGCTGTCATTCAGAGGAGGGGTCAGGATCTGTTCTCAATCCGCCCAGAGCACAGGATACATCCCAATGGGCTCAGGTTCCAGGAAGCCAGATTTTTGGTTGAAAAAGCTTCCTAACTGTTCGAGCAGGACGACAAGGGAATCCATGACCTCAGGAAGGGGTGAGCGCTCCAAACCTGGAGATAAAAGTAGACAACCAGATCTGTTTTGATTTGGATTCCTGACTTGAGCAAGGGGGGGGGTTGGACTCGATGGCCTTCGTGGCCCCTTCCAACTCCGTCATTCTATGGATCCGTGCAGTTTATTAGGATATCAACTCAAGTCTCTGATTCATGGCATGTTTGTTCCAAATTCATCTCTGTGTTCGGATGGCTGGACGGACCGTATTTTGCCTGTTTCAAATGTGCTGTATAGCTCCTTAAAACAATGCTCCCTGTGGGCAGACTGTGACCTGCCTGCTGTCTATCCCTCCCCCTCTCGTGAGCACCACCATTCACCAACCTAGACTTTATAGCCATTCACCTATTCCTGATCCAGCTGGTCATCATATCTGCAGCATCAAGAATTGGTCCTTGAGCATATACTTTTTTTTCCCTTTTGAATCCTATCCCTTAGATTGTCTTCTTTTTATTAACACAAAGCTCCGTACAAGGGAGTGCCTTTGTTTTAATCCCAGAAGCCTTTTCACCGCCAGCTGAGCTGGCCGGGGTTTCTGGGAGTTGCAGTCCAAGAACCTCTGGGTCACTCAAGGTTGCAAACCACTGTATTATAATAATGCAGAAGTGCGAAGGGTAGGAGAAGGTAAGGGATAGTTCAAAGGACAAGAAAATGCTGAAAGCATCATCAGTGGCAAGGAGAGAGAGTCCTTACGGAGGTGTTGTTTCCGAAGAGCCTTTAGTCCTTCCAAGTCCTCGGTCTAACCTAACCCCCGGTAATGAAGAGATGCAGGAGGCATCCCGTTTTCCTGCTGTTTGTTTTTAAGCGAGTAAATGAACTTGAGCACTTCTTGATGGGTTCCCGAGTTCTTTTCCACCTCCAAAACATTGGCGTATACATGCCTGACCAGCTGTATTTTTAAGTTTGCCTTTCATCTTTGTAGGTGATGGTTGAAGGGGGGTAACCCATCTCCATCCACCTGGAGCGCTTTTGATTCCAGAGGGGTTCCCGTTCCTGATTCCTGTAGCCGATAACCTAAAATAAGCCGTCCTTGGTCTGCGGGACGGAGCCACCCTCCCCCTTTCCTGCCAACTAGGCCACAGTCTGTTTCCCCACCCGGATGTCCGAACCCAGTGGTTCCCCAGATGTTCTTGGACTGCCACTCCCAGAAACCCCAGCCAGGACAGCTCACGGTGAAAAGGCTTCTGGGAGATGCGGTCCAAAAAACACCTGGGTTTACCCAAAGTTGGGAACCCCGTCCTTAAAAGTTACATCGGATCTCAACAGGCTTGCTCTGCTCTTACCTGCTTCCAGTCCCTTGGGGATTGGAAGCAGGTCTTTTGAGGTTCCACCTCAGCACGCTGCCCTTTTCCTGACTCAGAAGGAAACCTCCTTTTTGGTCCCGATTCTGCCTTACAGGTCTGTCAACGGAGTCTACAGAATTGGGCTGTACGCACTGAAGGACATGCCGGCTGGCACGGAGCTGACCTACGACTACAACTTCCACTCCTTCAATGTAGAAAAGCAGGTGAGGGTGAGGGTGTGTTTGGTTCGGGTTTTTTTAAAATCCAAACAGGAAGCACAGGAAGCGTTCTGGGTCTTCAGTCGCTTTGATCCTCCTCCGTCCATATTTCACGAGATTTGCATCTCGTTATCGTGTTCCCGCGGAACCAGGGCGGATAAAAATCAGCTTTAAAAAAATCAGATCTATTAAAATCACCATTTAAATCGCGAATTAACTTTTAAAAGTTTTTTTTTTAAAAAAAAAATTAAATCATCCCCCAAAAATCAATTAAAAATATTGAACTGTCATCAGTTTGATTTAGATCAAATCCTACCTGCCTGGAACTGCTTCACAACTCATTGGGTAAGATAAGTCATCCTGGAAAGGTATTTCAAGTTCCTAGTCCCTACTGTTTTTGTGGAAAAGTAGCCCACGTCCATTACAGTCATTGCTTCATCTCCTTTGAAGATTTACGCCAGTCTTCCACCTGAAAACCGTCTGCTCCCAGTAGATATTGTAATACCAAAAGAAACAACCGTAGTAGGTGGGCGAGCAAGCCGCCTCGCAGCAAAAAAATAAAAAAATAAAAAAAATCTGCAACCTTTCGATTTGAAATGTTTGTTTACTATTCAAAAGGAAAGAATAGCAATCCATGTAATGTGAGATGTATAAACATTACCCTGATACAGTGTTTCAGGAAATGTATTTATTTATTTATTAAATTCGTATACCGCACCATTTAGTGGTAAACGCAACCCGGGGTGGTTACATTCCAAATGAAACAAATGTAACACAAAATAAAATAAATCTTGAATAATATACTAAATGCTAACAGCCCCCCTGTAGAAAACCAAGACAGCCCGTAACTGAAATCAAAAAACCACGCAAAAACAATAAATAAAATGAAAAAGTGTGCTGCTTCTAGACCACCCCAGAGTACTTAAACCCCTCTTTTTTTGGGGGGGCTTAGAATTTAATTATGGAGGCTGCACATCCCCTCTGCCCCCCCCCGAAAAGCAAGCTGGGTACTTACTTTACAGACCTTAGAAGGATGGACACTTGAGCAAACCTTGAGGCGTCTACCTGGGATTGAACCCTGGTTCGTGAGCAGAGTTTGGGCCGCAGTACTGCAGTTTAACCACTTGAGTCAAGCGAGAGCAAACAGGGCAATATGACGAGGATTAGCCAGAGAAACATTAAGAGAGGACGCCCTCAAAGTCTTCACTCAACAGTCGAAAGGATGGGGCCGCGGCTGAGAAACGCCGTGTTTTGCTTTGATGACCGCAGAGCGGCCGCCCGAAGGACCCCTGGCCTGGTGGGAGGACTTGGGGGGGGGGACACAGGCGGATGTTCTCAGGGAGAGATGCTCTGACGAGGGCCACGGTCCCCAGCGGTGAAGGCAAAAGGGCCAGCGCCTTGAACGAACAAGGGGTTGAGGAAGCCTATCAGGCCCGTTGAGTAGCCATGGGGGCTCCCCAGCAGCCACAAGGCCAGACGGAGAAGACACCCCAGTGCACCGAGCCCTCGCAGGATGCTGACACCACCTCCTGGGGTGCTGAGCCTGATGCTGCAAATCCCGATGGCCGGGAGGAGCCGTTTGAACCGCTTGCCGAACGGGGGCTGGCCTGGATGTTCCTTCCGGTCCCTCCCAGCTCTTAAAAGAGTATTATTATAACAACGGGTTCTTCCAGAAGGCCGTCCATTTAAAGGCAAGCTTTGCTCTCTCTCTCTGTCTTTCCCCCCATCCCCAGCAACTCTGCAAATGCGGCTTCGAGAGGTGCCGAGGGATTATCGGGGGCAAGAGCCAGCGGGTCAACGGCCTCCTGAGCAAAAGCAGCAGCCAGCCGGTCCTGGCGCAGAGAAGGCTGAGCCGGTCCAAAGAGAAGCGGAAATCCAAGCACAAGCTGAAGAAGAGGGTGAGTGCGGGTGCAGGGAAGCGGAGGTGTGTGTGTGCTCCCCTGCCCCCTTTCCCCCTGCACCACGCCAACCAGAGGCCACTTGCCACCTTTGGGAGCAGGCAGCCCTCGGCAAGAGGAGGCCACGGATTTGATTCGGCACGAAGCCATTCCAGGAGTCCAGTCTCTCCCAATCCTTTCCTTTCTTACATCACGGCTAGATGTTAGTTGTGCAAGAACTGGAGCGTCCAGAGAAATGGGGATACCCACGCCACCCACCCACCTGATCTCGTGGGGTGTTCAGCCTTTGAACCCCAGAGCAGGGCCTCTCCCAGGCTCCTTTGGGCCACCACGGACATGGCCGTCTAGGTCCAGGGGCAGAAATCCTCTCCTTTGTAGCCGTCCTGCCAGAGTCCTCACTTTAAGCCGCAGTCCACCTTTGGTCACTCTTAAGAGGCTCTTTTCAGACTTGATGAGACCTGGCAGGGGAGGAGTTACATTTCAGGTGCTTCTGGGTCTCTTTGCCATCTCTGTCAGATCCAAAATGACCCCCTTTCTGGTAACAGAACGGCAACCGTACCTTTTCCCACTCTAGTCACAATTTTCAGAGGAACCGCTTTGTTACTTAGTCATGCTCTGGGCCAGCATGTGGCTCCCCCCAAAATTAGCCTGCACCCCTCTTCTCTCTCTCTCTCTCTCTCTCTCTCTCTCTCTCTCTCTCTCTCTCTCTCTCTCTCTGTTCTTGACCCTTGATTTGCTTGCTTCCAGGTTTGGCAAAAGATGGGGGGGGCACACCTTAAAGAGCAAGCCGTCTTGTTTGACATACGTTTTTGTGATCTGCAGAAACACGGGGAGCGGGGAAGCCTTCCCTCTCTTGCCCTGATCAAATCCGAAAATGCCCCGGAAGCGGAACTTAATTGGTCCAGAGAGGGCCGGTGAATCTCCAGCCTAAGTGTTAGCGGAGTGCAGAGTTGAACTCCGGAGTTTAGCATCCTAAGCACCAGGGCGGCTCAGGGGGTGTTGATTTGCCAAGATTCCATTCTCAGAGCGATGTCCGTTTGTTTTTACAGAAGGGCCACGTCCCCGAGGAGTCCAGCGAAAGCTCAGGTACCCCGACGCGCCTGACTCCCCAGCTGCAGATGAAGCCCATGTCCAACAGGGAAAGGTGAGGGACCCTCCCCTTCGTTGTGTTTTGCTGCAGTGGCCTCACTAACTGACAACCGTTCGTTAGTTTCGTCCCCTGTATCCCCGGGTGGCTTCTGTGCTGTAGATACAGGAGTCAGTGGATAAACAGAAAAGGAAGGCAGACAAGCAGCTCACAAATCATGGTGTATACAGAGAGCTTAAAACTGTGAGTAGGACCCCCTTATCTGCGGGATCAGTATCCACTGATTCACTTATGCACTTGGCTGAAAATACTAAATCAGTGGTTCTTAACCTTTGTTACTCGGATGTTTTTGAACTGCAACTCCCAGAAACCCCAGCCAGCACAGTTGGTGGTGAAGGCTTCTGGGAGTTGCAGTCCAAAACTCCTGAGTAACCCAAGGTTAAGAACCAGTGTACTAAATAATTAAAAAACACAAAACACCCAGAAGTACCTATTTATATTTATTTCCAGGATGTCGTTGCTAGAACTGGCCACTAGAGGGAGCCAGAGCCCATGCAATATATCGTGGGTGTGTTTCAGCATGGGGGGGCGCTTGGGCCTGATCCCTCAGGGATACCGCAGTCCCGCTGTATGTTGTTTTCACATGAGTAGTGAAAACTGCAATGCCTGGTGATGTCCAAAGAGATTGTAGAGAAACGGCCCCAGCTGTCCCTTCATCCTAATCCCACTGGCACTGATCATCCCCTCCTTTGCCCATTCTCCGTTTTTTTAAACCTTCCTCCCAGTTCGATCTTGCGTAGACTGTATCTGAGAGCCGGAAACAGTTCGTGATTGTGAGCCAAGGTGGTAACACTTCTCTGTCTGCCCCGCTGCTTCTTGGGGAACTAATCTCTCCCCTGCCTGCCCTTTCTCTCCCCCTCCCCCTCCCAGAAATTTTGTGCTCAAACATCACGTCTTCCTGGTGCGGAACTGGGAGAAGATCCGGCAGAAGCAAGAGGAAGTCAAACACACGAACGACGACCTCCACTCGGCCTCCTTATACACCCGCTGGAATGGGATGTGTCGGGATGACGGCAACATTAAATCCGGTGAGGGTTGTATCCCACGGCAGGCGGTGTCGTGTTCCCAGTCTTCCCCTGTGATGCCACCTTAAACAGCGGTGTCCCCTCTAACTTCTGCAAGCTTTCTGCGGTTCCTGGCTTCCCTTTCTGGACCTTTCTCAGCCTCTTGACCCCGGTGCAGAGTCACCTTGCGTTGCGGAACTCCAAACCCCCCGAATTCTCCTGGAATGCCACGAGTCTTCAGTGAAGGAGGTGTTTCTCTTTCTTTTTTTTCCAGATGTCTTCATGACGCAGTTCTCCGCCCTGCAGACCTCCCGCTCGGTTCGAACGCGGCGGCTCGCTGCCGCTGAAGAGAACCTTGAGGTGGCGCGGGCGGCGCGCCTGGCTCAGATCTTCAAGGAAATCTGCGACGGCATCATCTCATACAAAGGTGACGACGGGTGGGCTAAATGCGGGGCTAACTGTATAGGTCTCTTGTCAATGCACAGCTCCACGTAATTCCCCCTGCATTTGCCTTCCCTAAAGCCGCTCGGAAAGCGCTAGGCCATCCACCATGCTGGAAAACTGGGGTGGTTTTATCCGGTGGCCTTTTTCCACCAGCCAACGGCCCACAATTATCAGGAGTTGTAGTCTAAAACGCCTGGAGATAGTTCTGAGTCGAGGAAGGCGGCTGTAAACCCTTTCCACCAACGTCTCTGCTTCCTTTGTAGATTCCTCCAGGCAAGCTCTTGCTGCTCCTTTGCTGAACCTCCCTCCAAAGAAAAAGTAGGTTCTCATCATCATCTGCAAGGGGGGTGGCAGGGGGAGTGGTTGGATGGGCGTGACTTGGAGAGAATCGGTGTCTTGTTTTGAGCCAAACACCTGGCCAGTTACATTGCCCGTCTCTGCCCACGGCGGCTTTAGAAACGCAGATTACTATGAGAAGATCTCGGATCCGCTCGACCTGGCCACCATCGAGAAGCAGATTTTGACGGGCTATTACAAGACGGTGGAAGCCTTTGACGGCGACATGCTGAAGGTCTTTCGCAACACGGAGGTGAGTTTGCGGCCGGGTTCAGCCGAAAGCTTTTGATGCTGGCGGTGGCTTCCAGAGACGGTTTTGACTGTTGCTTGGGGGTGAGCGGTGGGGCAAGGGATCGAAGGCAGAACCCGGGATGAGGAGGTGGGCTGATAAGATTCCAAATCTGGAGGCTTTGAGAGCCAATTGACGTCTTCTTCTGCCTGTCAAGGATGCTCTTTAAGGATCGAGAGAATGGCTTCTCACCAATAATGGAAACCTTTATGGGTTTCAGAATAATAATAATAATAATCACGTGCCCTTAAGTCAATCCAAGTCGAGTCAGGATCCGTACTCGATCCTCCCAGAGTGCAGGATACGTCGTCATCACAGGCTCAAGCGACCAGAAGCCAGATTTAGGCTGAAGATCAGGAAAAAGCTTCCTAACTGGGGACCGGCCATGAGTGCAGTTGGTAAATTTTAAACCAGCTGAACTCACGAGAAATTTCTGGAGTCTGAAAACTTAAACAGAAAGTTGATATTAGTTGGATTTTTAAGCAGCAGGGGCAAGGAGTCGAATTAAGCACTCCCCCTTCCTGTTAATATTTAGAAAGCAACGTAAAAGGCTGCTGGGGGGGGGGCTTTCCACCCCCAACCCTGGCTGAGGGTACCTCTCCTTCTGTGATTGGGAAGCTTGGTGCCATTTGGTTTTATGCTGTTAGGTGTTTTAACTTTTGTTTTTTTGTTTGTGTTTTATTAGTATATTGTTCTAGTTTGTTGTAGACCTTCCAAGATAATGTGTCGCACTAAGGGGGACATGTATGAATGAAATAAAATACATGAAAATAAGTTAAATGACCACATGGCAATGTTTCATGGCAGAAAAAGGGTGGGGGGGGGAAGTCTTTGAGAAGCGACTGGTTAAGGGCAGCTTGAAAAGCAAACGTGCCGGTCCTCTTTTTGTGCACCCAGAGATACTACGGCCGGAAATCTCCGATTGGCCGGGACGTCTGCCGGCTACGGAAGGCCTATTACAACGCCCGCCACGAGGCGTCTGCCCAGATCGACGAGATCGTGGGGGAGACGGCCAGCGAAGCCGACAGCAGCGAGACCTCCCTGGGCGAGAAGGAGAGCAGCCACGAGAAGGACGAGGACGTGATCCGATGCATCTGTGGCTTGTACAAGGACGAAGGGCTCATGATCCAGTGTGACAAGTGCATGGTGAGGGCTGGGGGTCGTCTTGGCAGCGGCAACGCTCTCGCCTTCCCCTGCCCTCGGGAGACGGA
Organism: Pogona vitticeps; assembly: GCF_051106095.1. NCBI lineage: Eukaryota > Metazoa > Chordata > Lepidosauria > Squamata > Agamidae > Pogona > Pogona vitticeps. The sequence goes on along the minus strand of NC_135797.1, from coordinate 4,426,445 downwards.
GCTGGCCCCAACTGACCCGCAGAGGGAGAGGCACCTGGAAATTTATGCACACGATATTTATGTGTCCTGTAGCTGTCCAGAAGTAGCATGCTGCCATGGATAGATAGCTGGCCACTTTCGGACTGTGCTGTCTGTTCTGACCGGAAGTGGTTATTTTTCCAGCCTGCTACCCAACCTTTTAACTGCAGGTTGTGTGGATGGGTCCTTTAAGTGACTCAGGCCCTCTCTGTGCTAACGTCCGACGCTCCTCTGGGTGCATTTTTGCAAAATTCTGCCTGTTCTCAGTTTCATTATTTGACTCGAGAGCATATGAACTCTTCTGATCAAGGCGGGCTGGATGCTGCTCTCCCTGTGTCCTGCTGTAGCAACGCAGGCCCTGAAAATCTGCTCTGTTAACTGCCTTTTTAAAGAGAAGAGTGTTATCTTCCGTTGCGGAATTTTGAATTGGATTAAAATTCTGCTTTTGATACACAGTCGACGTATGGACAGCCACGGAGTTGCGTAAGCTCTTCCAAGTAGCCCACCCATTTCTCATGAACTGGCCCTCGCAGTTCTTAGTAACTCATTCTGAGACATTAGCGGTAGAAAGAATAAAAACATTTAATGACTTACAGCTGTGAAGATCAAAGCAAACTAATAATCAACCGACAGCTGACAACAGAGAGGGGAAGAGGACTCTCAGCGGAGAGGCGGGGCTCTCTTAGAATTTTGGGGCAGGAAGGAACGATTGGTCAGTGCTGGGTAGATTGGCAGCCTCCCCATCCCAGTCGAAACAGACTAAAGGCAGCCTGCGAGGTTGTAAAAATCCCAGCACCTCTCAACCTTAAAGGGAAAGGCAGATCCGTATTCTCCGTTTTCTGACCCAGTCTTCTTCCCAATAGGTTTGGCAGCACTGTGACTGCATGGGGGTGAACTCGGACGTCGAACACTACCTGTGCGAGCAGTGCGAACCTCGCATGGTGGATAGGGTAAGTTGCCTTGCAGGGCCTGGGAATTAGGATGGCCAAAAAAGGGCTGGAAGCTCTTTGTTCCCGGAGGTTCAGAACGGCAGCTCAGAGGAGTGGCGTTCAGGCCTCACGTGAAAGAACGGAGTGCCTCTGAGAACGTGCCTGGCCTACGAAATTGGGTTCAAGACTGAAACCAAATTGATGGTTCCTCAACAATGGCCCGGACGACCACCCCAGCCCTGACGTTCTTGCTTAGCAGCCCATAAACAGTCTTTGACACGATTGCTGGGAAGCTAGGAGTCAGAATTGCGGCCGATCAGCCCGCCCACCCTTCATCCAGAGAGGGGATGAGTTGAATCATGGCCCCAGGGACTCAAAAAGGCCCTCCGTCCTGTACTTGAGGCCTCCAGTTCTTCCCCGTCCCCCTCTTGCTGATTCGGAGCTCTTGAACGCTTCCAGGAGAAGTAAACTTACGTTTGTAACAAGGTCTCCCTGTCAAGCAGGCCCTGTGGGGCGGGGGGGGGGGATCGAACTCCCAACTCCGCAGCCAGAGACCTCAAACCCTGAGCTCTCCAGGATTTCCTCTTTGAGCCGTCTAATCCTGTCCGATGATGGCGACGCTGAGAATCCGTGGACGGTTGCCATCACGCCTCGCAAGGGGGTCAGTCGTTCTTTCCCTTTTTTTCTCTCTTTTTCCCTTAGGAGGTGCCGATGATCCCCCGACCTCATTACGCCCAGCCCGGCTGCGTTTACTTCATTTGTCTGTTACGAGACGATCTGTTGCTGCGCCAGGGTGAGCATCCGTCCTTTTTGGGGGGGTTTCCGCGAAGGGGCAGCCGGGGCGGGAGTGGAAAGCCTATAACCTGTCTACCCCGTCGATCGTGACGCGTTTGCTTCCCGCGCTCAGGGAATCAAGTTAAAATAAAGATCCCTCTGGCCTTTTAGAAAGAGGCCCTGGCCTATACCGTGCCGATGAGTCTCAGAACAGACCACGGCCAGTTACCTGGATCACAGCCAGTCTCAGAAAGGGTGGGGAGAAATCCTTCCCAGTTTTTCCCACCAAGCTGTCACGTGATGCTTCAACCCCGGTTGCCTTCCTTCAGTCTGCATTTTACACCCTGCAGCTTCAGAGAGAGAGATGTACACATCACACACAACCCGATTCGACTTCACCACCTCAAAACGGGTACCCTTGCGGTACCTTCCCCTTCACGTTTGCACCTTCTTGCTGGATCGAGGCCCCAGAGAGAGCGAGACCCACATTCTTAAGCGGTCCTTATAAAAGGCGTTTTATCCGGCTCCGCACTTCGGATGCGAGGGGACTTCCCCGGATCTGTGGGGTGAGGGGGTTCTGGTGGTCGTTCGATAACCTTTCAAGGCCCACCGGCATCAGGTTGGCCTTCCTGAAAAAGTCCATTCCAGCCCCATTGCCTTGCCAGTTGTTTTTTTTTTCTAACCTTCCTTGCCATTGAGGTTTTTATAGGACAGTTGTGGAGTGTTTACAAAACGAGCGTGTGTGGAGTTGTTCCTGCCCCCTTAAAGATTTTTTTCCAGCATCTGCAAATCTTAGGGTTGACAAGGTTGCCGATACACCCCTCCAGTTCGTGGCTGATGCTATATTTTGGGCTGCTGCATAACCAGAGAAAGCCTCGAAACTGGAAATAAAAGGAAATGATAACTAAATGGAACTTCCATGTTCAAAGGCACATCGCCACAATTCCAGGGAACATCTGGGGAGGAGGTCTGGAGAAGTACAGTAGAACCCCCATGTCCGTGGGATCTGTATTCACTGGTTCAGTTATCCAGAGTCTGAAAATAATATTTAAAAGGAAAATTGCAAATACTGTATATATTTTCAGAAGAGAACGTTACCAGAGCTGGCCACGAGAGGGAGCCAGAGACCATCACATTTATAGTGTTTATTGTTATAATAGGGTTTGCTGTACAGTGGTACCTCTATTTACAAACGCCTCGGTTAACGTAATTTTTGGTTTACGAATGAAAACCCATTTGAAATAATGCCTCGATTTACGATTTATTTATTTTTCGCAATACGAAGCAAGTTTCCCCGGGATGCATTGGTCCTGGGAGGTTTATAGCGCCGCCCCCGTGCATGCGTTCCTATAGGAAACTGCGTTTTGGTTTGTGAATTTTTCGCAATACGAAACGTCCCGGAGAAGGCATTAAATTCGTAAACCGGGGTACCGCAATTGCATTTTTCAGCATCTTGGAACGAAACCCCTAGCAGATATAGAGGTCCTCCTGTATTGCTTTCAGGTTCTGTTTGAGTTTTGCTCTACTGTAGGAAACAGAATGGCGAGCTAAACAGATTATAAACTAGTGGGTGGCAGAGGTTCTTCACGGGAGGTGCCCTGTCTTGCAAGCCATTCCCCAGCACAGCTGCTGAGCTGCTCAGCTATTGACGAGCGTGGGTGAAATCCAGCCTGCCCGGATGCAAAGAGAGAGAGAGAGATGGTTTCCAATATTTTTTTCTTTCTTTGTGGTTACCAGGTGACTGTGTGTACCTGATGAGGGACAGCCGAAGGACTCCGGACGGCCACCCGGTCCGTCAGTCGTACCGCCTGCTCTCCCACATCAACCGAGAGAGACTGGATATCTTCCGCATTGAAAAGCTGTGGAAAAACGAGAAGTAAGTCCTGCACGCCACTTCTGGGTAAAGCGATGGCCGGGCATCGAGGTTTTCCTGCTTGCACTCCTCAGCCTCTGTCGGAGTCAAAGCAGCAGGCTTGGCTCCATCGGGGAAAAGCTTTTTTTTCTTCTTCTTCTCAACCCGCATCCTTCCACTCTCAAAAGCAGCAGATCAAATGAAAGAGTATAGGCCCTTCTTCCATTCCTTTCCGTAGTGACTGAGCTAGACGGTTCCTGACATACAGTAAGGTAAAGGTAAAGGTTCCCCTTGACAATTTTTGTCCAGTCGTGTTCAACTCTAGGGGGCGGTGCTCATCCCCGTTTCCAAGCCATAGAGCCAGAGTTTTTGTCTGATCTTCCGTAGTCACATGGCCAGTGCGACTTAGACACGGAACACTGTTACCTTCCCACCGAGGTGGTCCCTATTTATCTACTCGCATTTGCATGCTTTCGAACCGCTAGGTTGGCGAGAGACATACAGTAAACATCACCTTACCCCTTACAGCAGGGATAGGCTACTAGTGTCCCTCTGCTAAGGATCCATCCAACCCCTCCAACAAGAGTAATCTCTCTTATGGAGGCTGCCATTTGTCTACACGGGCCTCCCATGACTGAATAGCTGATAAAAAGCACATCCTTCCTTGCAGTCGGAAAGCTAGTGTGTCAAGATGGCGACGCTTGGCACGGTCGGCTTTATGAAACAGAGCGTCTTTGAGACAGAGAACGAAGCATGTTGTGTGGGTGTGTGTTTTAGCATGACCGTGTTAGCTTGTGAGAAACGCACCCCCTCTTTTCTCCTTCAGGGCCGAGCGGTTTGCCTTTGGCCACCACTACTTCCGTCCGCACGAAACTCACCACTCCCCCTCCCGGAAGTTCTACCACAACGAGCTGTTCCGGGTGCCGCTGTACGAAATCATCCCGCTGGAGGCCGTGGTGGGCACCTGTTGCGTGCTGGATCTCTATACCTATTGCAAAGGTGAGAGCCGTTTTCATTTTCTGCGCCGCTGCCTGGAATTCCCAGGACGCGGACCTGGCACACACACACACACCCCACTCAGAGAGAAAGCAAGCAGAATAACGACAGGCTCCAGTGAGCCCTGCCTGGCGCGTGTGCTCTGGGGGATCCTGTTTTGACGTGCCAGAGTTGCAAAAGGTGTAGATCCAATCATTGGGGGAATGACAGGGCCTATCAAGGAAAAAGGGAAAAAAATCATTTAGGGCTTTCTCGCTTAGGAAGGAAAAGATAGCTAAAGGAAACCACTGGAAGTATTTCAGCAAATTATGCCCAAGGTAACAGAGGTGGGTGGAGAATGTTTTATTTTCTCTGTCTCTCTCAGAGGAAAGCCTCCAGGTTCAAGAGGAAAAGGAGTTGGTACTGCATTTTGCTTTTACACCATGCAGAATTAACCCCGACCACACGGTGGCAGGGGACGCTCATGCTGGCTGCCAGGAGCGTTCCCACCTTCTGTACCTCAGGGGAGTAGCCTGGCTAGTCCCTTAGCAGCTAAAACAACAGGGAGTCTTGAGGCACATAAAAGACTTTGTAGGTTTTGACCCACACTCTCAACGGGTGTAGCTGTAAGAGTGAAGTTTGAATCCTTTAAAAAAATGTGGAATATGCTTTAGCTGGGAAAAGATGAATTGGGGGGGGGGAACTTGTAATTTTGCAAGGGTGATGAGTCTTTCCATAATGTGTGTTATGTGTATGTTGTATAAACGCACATACTCGTATACGTGTCCACACATAAGCTACATCTGTTTATACAGGTAATAGCTGGCTAAAGACCTCAGTGGTTTAGGTACCTGGCTGTGGAGCCAGAGGTTGGGAGTTCAGTTCCCCCCCACGAGGCCTCCTGGGAGAAAGAGCCAGCCTGGGTGGCCTTGGGCCAGCTGTACAGTCCCAGGGCTCCCCCCTAGTTAGAGGAAGGGAAGGGCAAACCACCTGTGTATTCTCTGCCTAGAAAACCCTGGAAGTCAGAATTGACTTGATGGCCTATGAGTATAGTATTATTATGTGTACAGGTATTCGTATGACTATATGGGTGAAGGGACTGAATGAATGTAGATGTAGGTAGTAGACACCCCCTTCTATGGCTGCCATTCTGAGGCTGTGTGGCAAGGATTTTGGGTGGCTTGAGGGGGGTTTGTGCTTTCTAAAAGACACCCCGTCCTCTCATTCCGGATTCTCTTGACGTTTTCTTCCCCCACCCCAGGACGGCCAAAGGGGGTGAAGGAACAGGACGTCTACATCTGTGATTATCGCCTGGACAAGTCGGCCCACCTCTTCTACAAGATCCACCGAAACCGCTATCCGGTGTGCACCAAATCTTACGCGTTCGACCATTTCCCCAAAAGGCTGACACCGAAAAGAGACTTCTCGGTAAGCGCCTTCCGTTTTCCAAGCGTAGGGGGCAGCCGGGGTGGTATTCGTCCCCAGGGTCCATCAAAACTCCCGGGTTCGGCTGGAATTCGAGAAAGGCCACGTAAGATGCGAGAACAGGTTAGGCCTTTCGTAGTTCATAAAAAACACGCAGCAAGCTACCGATGGCCAGCCCGCCGTCCTCAAGCTTGTGGACCAGATTTTGAGGTTGATTCAGACCTCCTTCCTCCTTAGTGACAGAAACAGATCTTGTGTCTCTTCATCGAGCCAGACCTCACAGTATTTATATTTCCCATAACGAGGATGCACAGCATCCGTTTAACCTCCGGGGTGAGGCGTGGCTTTTGCCTCCTCCTCCTGGCGGCGGTGGCGCCATCAGGCTTGTGGATGCGATAAACCGGAGGACTGTGGCTTTCCACCATAGGGTCACAAGCTGCCTCTTCTCTGTGTCACGTTCGGTCCTCTTTTTCCCTCGCTCTTCCAATGCTGGGCCCTCCCAGGTGGAGAGATCCACGCCCAAGAAGTTGCCGTACGTCGAGCCAGGACATGGGGAGACGCTTTAAGAACCTAGGAAGAGTCTCCCTCTGAGTCCGGCTAGGGAAGCTCTCGGAAACTGCCTTGGGCCGCGTCATAGAGCCTGGTTCGGTGTATTTCAGCAGCCGGAATCCTGTTTGTTCTGGCGACCTGAAGCGGGCTGGGTCTTAACGCTCAGGCGACCAGCGCTGCCCCGGTTCGGTGGCACAATTTGATTGCGCGCTTCCCAGCGTGATTGCGCAGAACACAGCTGGGCTCCGGCGGGAGCGCTTCCACCTTGCTGCCGTTTCGTTTCCCGCTTCCACAGCTCAGCGCGACAGGGTTTCAGCCAACTTTGCTGGCAGGGCGGCAGTTTGTGTGTGTGTGTCTGAGGCTTGCCCTGAAACCTCCAGCACACAAAACAGACCCTTTCTCCCACTGAGCTGTAACTAGACGGTGCTAATGAGCTTTTAACGGCATGCTTTGCTTCTTTCTTGCAGCCTCATTATGTCCCAGACAACTATAAGAGGAACGGAGGCAGGTGAGTCCTTGTGTCAATCAGGTTTCTTTTCTTGGGGAGTGACTTTTAGGAATGGAGCAATTTCCCCCCTGTAAATAAATAATTCCTTATACAGTAGGATCCCCGTACCCTTAGAAGATTCGTTCCAGGCCCCCCTCACGGATGCTGGAAAATGCAGATTATAGCAAATGCTGTTATCATAGCAAACGCTGTGATCTCCGACTCTCGTTTCTGGCCAGTTGTGGAAACTTGATCATTAGGAACACTTTTGGGGTGTTCTTTTTTTCTTCAAATATTTTTACTATTATCAGACCGTGGGTAAGCAAAGCAGTGGATACCGATCCCGTGGATAAGGGGTTCCTGCTGGATTATGTTGCCTGCCTCATGTGGCCTTCTGCAACGCAGTGAAATAGAAGCCCTTTTCAGTGGTTAAGTGATCAATACAGCAGCTAACAGGGAGGATGGGGAATGGTTGGCGTAAATGTGCCGAAGGTGGGTGCCCACCAGCAAGGCTTGTACACCAGTGACCATGAATCCCAGCCTGCCTGCCCACCGACGGGGAGTTATAGGAGCCGTAGTCCGAAAGCCGGGCAGGCACAAAGTCCTGGAAAGCAGAGCTTTTGATTCTTTTCTCCTGCTGTGGGCCGTGTGTGTGTGTGTGGGGGGGGCTTCCTTGGCAGGGCAAGGTCGGGGTCCTCCAGAGGTCCTCACCGCTGTGGGCGTGGGCGTCTCTTTCCCCCCCAGGTCGTCGTGGAAGTCCGACCGTACCAAGTCTCAAAGCAAAGACCTCGGCCCAGAGGAGGACCCCCTTCCTCTCCTGGAGGAGCCCATCCCCAGCCAAGAGCCGCCTCCCGGCGAGCTGGCGGCCAGCGGCCCAGAGGAGCCCGAGAGAGAGGCCTCGCCCCAGGACGGCGGCGGCGGCGGCGAGGGGGACCCGAAGGCGGAGGAGAGCAGCCCGGCCCCGAGGCGGCCTTGCACCCCGGAGGATCGGCGCCACAGGCAGCGAGAGAGGCTCAATCAAATCCTCCTCACGCTCCTCGAGAAAATCCCAGGGAAAAACGGTAAGAAGGGAGCCCACCCTTTCCTCCGCGTAGCGAACGTATGATGCGCTTTTCGTGTCCCTACGCTGCCTACGTGTGCGCCAGCGCGAGAGGCGTTCCGGAGCGGATGGCGCCACCCCCTCTGCCTGATCTGCTTCGCTTCGGGTTTCCCCGCCTTGAGCCCCAGGGGGGTGGGGGGTGGGCTTAGGGTTCGGTGGCCTCAGAGGCCCCTTCCGACGCCGTGAATCTGTCCATAGGCTCACAGCACATGCACGCAACAAATACCGAGACGTTTGTATCTACGCTGCCTGAAAATATTAAATTAAAAACCCATGGTGTGTTTTCCAAACCTGGCCACCGGAGGGAGCCAAAGACCATGCTGTGTATAAAATGCCTGCTATTTTCACAGTTTTTGCAGCATCCACAGGGGGTGGGGTGCTTGGAAGCGCCCCCCCTCCCAACACACACACACACACACACACACACACACACCATGGCCCTAGTGTGCAGTGATGCCAGGTGGGTGGGTCGCTGGCGTTGTGCGTTGCTGCAAACCACTTAAGAGTAGTGCTTTGCGCTCAGTCAGTGGTAAATAAATGTGCGAAATTAAGAAATACGGAGAAAGTGGCTTATCTCGTGTGTCCAAGGATTTAGGGTTGGAGGACTTTGTGGGGAGCCCTGGAATCAGCTTCCGTCTGTGTTTTCCTTCCTGGCAGCGATTGACGTCACCTACCTGCTCGAGGAAGGCTCGGGGAGGAAGCTGCGGCGACGCACCCTGGCTCTCCCGGAGAGCAGCTTCAGGAAGTGACACCTTCCCCCCGCGTGCGCGCGCTTGCCGCCCGCCCGCCCCACCCACCCAGGAAGAGGCTGCGGCCTGGAGAGTCCCGTGTGCGAGACTTAACAGATGGACAAGACTTGGCCTCCCCACCCCTCCACTCCGCCTCCCCTTCTGCTTGGAGCCTCTGAACGGCGTGCGTCTGGGGGAGGCACCCGGAGGACAGGCGGAAACGGATGCAAGAGTTCTGTAGCACTTAAGACGCGGACGTGACCGGGAGGCGAGCAGCCCCTCACCCCCAGGCAGTGCTCTTAACCGTGTGTGTAGTGTTGGGCGCGTGCGTGCCTTGTTTGTCCGTGTTAAGGTACTAAGGAAAACCTTGTGGTTCTTTGTCCAAGACGGTCACAATTTTAATTTATTTTTCCCCCCCTCTTCTTCTTGCCCGATCCCGAACAACTTTCTCTCTCTCTCTCCCCCCCCCCACCTCCGTTCTGATGTCCCTCTCGAAAGGAAGGGGGGGAAGAGAAGCCGGGGGGGTGCAGAGAAGTGCAGGCAGGTAAATAAATGGGCTTTGGGACTGCTGCCCTTCCATGGAATCCCCCCCTTCCCCAGTACGCATCGGTTCTCCTGCAGTGGGGTGCCGCAAAAGACCCCCAAGCAGGAGCTGGCTGGAGTGTGGGGGGGGGGGAAGAGAGAGCACGTAATGGTGCGTGTCTGGTCTTTCGCTTGCGCAGGACAGAAGAGAGGACGAGTGGCGCGCTTTGCGCATGGAAGGCCCGTCGGACGTATTGCCGCTGGGAGTGCCCCGTCATCGGGGGGGGGGGGGACACTTCGGCCGAAGCCGCTGGCTCCAAAAGCACTTGGGCGTCCTTTGCCTCTTGCAACACAGGGTGGGGAGGGAGGGTGATGTTTATGGGGTGGGGATTCTTTTTGTTTGTTTTTTTGCTGCAGAGAAATTCTATAAAGCGAATCCAGTCCCAACGCGCCCCATGGGGTCCTTTTTTTTTTTCTTCCCTCGTTCCTTTCTTCCACCCCACCCCACCCCACACACACCTCCCTCCTCTTATTTTTGTAATAAGCTGTCGTTCTCGTGCGTCCCGTGTGTTGTGAAAATGGAAAGACACCCAACCTTAACCCCGAAACCTGTCCAAAAAAAAAAAAAAAAAACCGACCCGCAGAGACGGAACGAATAACGTTTCACTACACGAACCGTCGAGCAGTATTTCTGAACAAGTATTTGTCGTGAAATTGTAGACTTATTATCCACAGGTAACACTACTCTTTGTGTTTTTACTTTTTTTTTTAACAAGAGGGGGGGAGAAAGAAATCCCACTCTGTACAGCTTACAGACATCTGTCTCTTAAAGAGACAGTGTATTTTATGCTCCTGCCTCTCTCTCTGCCTTTAAAAAAAACTTTGGGGGACAAAAATAAAAATATATATATATAAAAAAGGAGACCCACAGACAACCCTGGAAGTGTTAACTTACGGACTGCAGAGGAAGGACAGACGCCTTGCTTTTAACGCAGTCCGGTTTTTCACCGCCAAGGGGGGCCGAGATCCGCCGGCGCGAGGCCGGCCGGGTGGCAAACGTTTTCCCTTTCGTGTGGCTCTGCTCTCTTTTGTCTTTTTGGCGTTCATATGCATATTATGGTCCTGTTTTAGGTGTCCTTATAACCCTGAAAAGAATCCCGTTTTTTCTCGGTGTGCCAAGATGTATATATATCTTAACCCTTCCTTTTCGCTGCGTGATTGTAAAGCAATATGGTCGCTCTCTCTTGATCCCCGTGTCCCTTCCTAACGGACCAAGTTCATCCCCTCTGTACATTCTTGTTACCAATATAATTCTTATTTTACTTTTTAGTTTGGAACAACCAACAAAGGCTTCATTCCGTTCAGATTTTTTCCCCCCCTTTTCTTGACAATTTAAAAAAAAAAAGTTAGACGGGGTGGGAAAAAGAGCACGGGGGAGGGAACCCTTGGAGGAAAAAAAATATTTTATTAAAAAAAAAAACAAATAAGAAAATAGTTTGGAATATTTTCTTACTGTAGGAAAAAAAATACCCTTGTACAGGAGATCCCAGAGTATTAAATACTCTTACATGTTGTGGGGCCGGGGAGGGGGGGGAAATGAGGGAGGGAAAATTAAATCGCATGTCTGGAAAAAAAAATAAAATCTTTTGAGTCGCTCCATGTAGTACAAAACAGGGGTTAATTGTCTCAAAATGCAGTGTTAAACACTAAAGGAGAGAGAGAGAGAGGGAGGGGGGGGGGAAAGGTAAAGAAATCCTTCTTAAAGAAAAATAAATAAAAATGAAAAGTTGCCCAGAAGCGAGACAGAAACAGCTCTGCCATTTTATCTTTCTTTTGTTGAAAGACAACAAAAAAAAGAAAAAAAAGTTTTTTAGACAATCAAATTCTAGGTAAGGGCGAAGAATTTGTGTTGGCTTTTTTTTTTTCTCGAAGTTTTTTTGTTTTGTTTTCTTACTGGTGTAGAAAATTACTGACTTTTAAAAAAGGAAAGAAAAAAAAAAAGAACAACCACCAGGGGCGGGTGGGGAAGGTTTTTCGGGTGGGTGTAATTTTGTACGGTCCCTTTGGAGAAGCCTGGCCGGAGTTTTCGCCCGGATCGCGGATGGAAGCCCAGGACAGTAAGGAGAGGCGAAGGTGAAGGGGAGGGAAAAGCACTACGGTTTGGTTTTGATTTTTGTTTTTTTGTTTTTCCAATATAGAATTACAAACTCTTTTTAGTCTGCATGGGGATAGGCCGTGTGGTTGCTGAGAAGAAAAGCTGCTAATATATTTCCTTTTTACAAAAGAAAAAAAAAAAGAGAAGAAAAAAAAAAGAAGAAGAGAAAAAGCATATCTAAATAGACCATTGTTTTGATGTTAATCTTTGTAAATTATGTATTACCAATTTTAACATTGGATGTAATTGCATAAAAACGCCTGCGTCTCCAAATACCGAGAGATTCTAGTATTAAATGGAAAAAAGGAAAAAAAAAACACGTTTCCTATCCAAAGGCTTCAGGGCTATTTCTTTTGTTTTGTTTCTACGTGACGCCAGCCGGCTTCCTTTCTCCCTGCTCAGCGCTCTCCCATTTTTCTCTCCTTGATGGATACCATATTATTTTTTTTAAAAAAAATTAAACAAAAAAAAATTTTTTGTTTCTTTGGTGAACGACGGGATCAAGATAACAGCGAGCGCTAGAAAGTGAGTCCTGGAAGGGTGGAAGGGGTGGTTGAATTCTCTGTCTTCAGATACAGTAAGGACCCCCCCCCCCTTTATCCGCTGGATCAGTATCCGGGGCCTGAAAGTATTAAAAGAAAAATCCTAGAAATATATTCTTTGTAAAGATGGAGGTACTGGGACTGGCCACGAGAGGGAGCCAGAGACCACGCCATTTGTAGTGTTCGCTATTAAAATACTGTAGTTATTTGCTGTAATTTGCATTTTTTCCAATATCCGGGGGGGGGGGGGGAAGAGATGGGTCCTGCTGTACCTGAAGGAGGGTTTTGCACCAGAGGGCCAGAGTAGAATTTGTGGGTAGAAATTGCAGAATAACGTCTTTAAAGTATGGGGTGGGGTTGGGGCAGATCAACCCTTCCGGAGTAGGTTTTGACCCCAAGGAGAAAGAAGGATAAATTCGTGCACTCCTACATCTTGAGTCATGCAAGAGAATTCTGGGTTTTTTAATTATTTTGTTTTGTGTTCCCCGATTGAACCTATAACTGATTGAAGGGAGCCGAGTTCGAGATCCAACCTTCCTCAGTCCTGGAGATCTCCTGGTGGCTGGGTGGGCTGGTTTTGAGGGACCGGCCCCCTTAGCCCATGTCTTATAGGCAAATCCTCCACAGGTTCTCACACACCATGCGTGCTCACCCAGTCCCCTTGGGATGCTGGAAAGCCCCCCCCCTTTTCCCTTCGGGGTCCTTGACACGGCTCGTTTGGAGACCGATCCTTGGAGACGTAGCCGCGTCCGCCAAAGAAACAAGCTGGAAGACCCACTGATTCCCCTCTGGGGGCCAGACCATCTTTAGAAGAAAAGCCAGAGGGCAAGAACTTGTTGGCGATGGATGATGAAAAAAGGGACGAGCGGCGGAACTCCCTGCCACAAGAGGGGGTGGCGGCTGGCCATTTGAGCGGCATAAAAAAGGGAATTGGATCCATTTGTAGAGGTTGGGGCTATCAGGAAGACTATATACAACGACCAATATCGGAGGAATCGTAGAATGATGATGTTGGAAGGGGCCTATAAGGCCATCATGCCCTTCTCGGTGCACAAATGAAAATCAAATAATGTTGCCGTCATTCTAGAAGTTACTGAGGACAAGGTCCTGGGTACCGCTCCTGTCTTATGTTCAGTTTTGCAGAAGCTTCTGGTTGCCCACAACATTCAGAGAATAAGAACCATCATCTTACAACTACAGGACAGGAAGGGACCCTTGGGATCATCGAATCCAGCCCGTCAAGGAAGGTCCAGCCGGACACTCGAACTCCCAACCAGAGACCTAAACCACTGAGCTGTCTGATAAAACTAGCAAGCTTTTGGTCGGATCCAGTCTGGCTTCTGAATATTAAAGCACTGCTGGATTCCGCATCTCTGGGTTGGTTTTTAACGATTTGCTCCCCATTCCAGGGGCACAGATTTCTGTGCTTCTCTGTGGCTTGCTCATGGGGTCTGGTGCATGCACGATTGGCCGCTTCGTTCCTCCCTCTGAACGAACGTGGATTCGTTCAGAGGAGCGACAGGCAGCCACTGACTTCTCCGGGCTGAGATACGGGACCCCTTCTTCCAGTACCCACTTTGAGCTCATAAAAGCCTAGTGGGGAGATCCTGGTAGGTAACTCAGGCTTAATATTTTGCCCTTGAAAACCCCATCAAATTCAGCTACTAAGGCCACCCTCCGTGCTCATTTGAAGCAAAAGTTTTTGCTGGTTTGCAGTCACCCACAAACACACACACACCCTCCCACCGCAAACCACGACGCTCACTCGGAGATTTGGGGCCGTCTCCTCGCCCAAGCCTCCCTCGCAGGGTCGTCTGGAGGATAAAAGCAAGTCTAAGGAAGAAGGAGACTTGCAGGGGTTTGCTGTAAATTTCGCAGAGAGGTTTAAAAAAAAAAAGCTTCCGTCTTGCAGCCAGCTCAACAGAGAAGCACCAAGAGGACTAGAACCTTAACGTGGGCTGTGAGAGGCGAGTGTTTCCGGCACGCAGCAGAAACAAGGTTTCCAGCAGCACCGTGGGAATAACAACAGAGGTTGAAAGGAAAGCCCAAGGATTTCCCCGCAATGGCCCGGCAAGGATGAAAGATGTCCACAGGGGCACAGAACGCAGGATATCTTGTCGGAAGAGGGTCTGGTCGGCAACGAGGCGGCCGGCGTAAAGACTGCAACATTTTGTTACAGATCCCAGACATTTTTCTACACCCGAGAGGCCTTCGTGGCCTGCGGCAAATGCCATTTCACCAGACATCGCTGAGGTTTGTGTACCCTTTTATTTCCTCTCTGCTGGCGCGCCTCCTTCCAAGACAGCCGACGGGGCCCGACGTAATTCGTTACCCGCGATTTTGCCGGATCAGGGGGCATGAGGAGGGGAGAGCGTCCGGGGACAACCCTTCCCGAAGGGGTCCCCCTGTGAACTCCATCGTCGGCGTCCGTCCCGTTTTGATACGAGCAACCGAGAAAGTGAAAACTACATATATGCATATATATATATATATATATATCTGTATATATCTATATACACACAAATATAGGCAATATACAACCACAAGAGAGAGAGAGAGAATCATCTTTTTGGAACGGGCCGGGGAATCACAGACAAAAAGTGGAAACGCATGAACGTAGGTGGGAAGGCAGGCAGGATGGGCTAAATCCAGTAAGGTACGGAAGAAGCGTCGGTGCAGGGTGGGCGCTGTTTGTACCGAGGGGGGCTGAGTTCAAGAAGGAGCCCTCGGCCGCCCTATCCACGGGGGACACAAGCCACCACTTGGTCTTGGCACTGCTGTGCGGTTAACAACACTTTTTGTGCACACAAATGCATTTCTCAAGTCTTTTGCGGGGAGGTGTTCCTGTCGTAATCGACGTTCGTCCTGGGGGGGTGTCTCTTAAAGTTGGGGCTACATGGATGGATCCCCCTTCTTTCTTCCCCCACGAGAGCAGATCCTCAGCATCACGGCGCTCCTCGGAGGGGAGGGGGCCTTCACACGAGGAGAGAGGTGTAGCCGACGGGGACCAAGCCTCTCCGATCTCCGTGGGAGCACCGGATCCAGTCCTCGCTCACGGTCTCCAGGATCTGCAGGACGTCCCCTTTACGGAAGCTCAGGTGGTCGGCCCCCTTCCCCACGTGGTCGCACAGCGCCCGGACGGCCCTGGACGGAGAGACGGACACCGAAAAATGTAACCAAAGCCCTCTTAGAAAGGGTGGCCTTCTAGATCTTTGTGAGATCCATCACACCCCGTTTCCCCGAAAATAAGATCTAACCTGAAAAAAAATAAGCCCTAGCATGATTTTTAGGATGCTCATCATATAAGCCCTACCCGCAAAAATAAGCCCTCGTTAAGTGACACCCCCGCCCCTCCACCCTTGTGCAGAAGAAGATGACATGAGTATATTTGAATAAATAGATGGTTGTACATGAAAAGAATAAAGCATCCCCTGAATCCCTAATGCAATTTTTGGAGCAAAAATTAATATAAGACCCTGTCTTATTTTCGGGGAAACAGAGTAGGGTAAGCAATGTTACCACTGGGGTGAGGTGGGGGGGTTACACCATTGGCCTCCCGGCTGTTAACGATGCAACAGGACTGTAAGCCAGGCAGAACTCCCAGAATGGGATTTGTAGTCCATGGAATAAGAAAACCCCATTCTTCTATGTAAGCTGCTAATCACCCTTCTGTACAGGGCCCTGGCAGAAGCTGGCTTACCTATAGTTTTGCAGGGCAGCCGGGGACCCATCATCCTGCCACGATTCCTCTTCCTGCAAGCCCTTCTCCTTCGGCCCTGTCCGCATTACCAAAGCCAGGACGTTCATGGCAGGAGGAAGCCAGCTGGAAGGGCGCCTGTCGGAATAGCAATAATCCCCAGCTCAAAGCCCATGCCCAACGGAGCAACAACCGCCTGGATGGCAAACTTCATCCAGGCAAGGGCCAAATTCAGTTTTGCAGCCGTTCTTGGGGGCCACTTTGTAGTGGCGGGCAGTGCCACCGGCCAGATTTTTTTTTTAAACAGAATTAAAAGGACCAAGAAAACTGAACTAATTTTATTTAGAATATTTTCAATATTAAAAAGCTCTTATTGGCTGCAGCTGAGCCTAGAGGGATATTTATTTTACTACAGTAGGATTCCCTTATCCAGAGGATCCGGATCTACTGATTTACATAGGCAGTCTGAAAATATTAACAGAAAAATCGCAATACTATGTATTTCTATAATGTCATTACTAGAAGTGGCCACTTGAGGGAGCCAGAGACCATGCTATGTATGGCATTCACTATAATCCATTTTTTTTTGTCAGCATGGGAGGGGTGTATTCAGATTTAAGGGCCCGAGGCTGCCTGGATTTGAATGGTAGTCTCTAATCCGATGGCCACCAGCCTCACCTCGAGGGCCACCAGGAAAAAAAGTTGTCGACTTCTCAAACCAACATGTTCTCCCCCCGAAGCCCTTTGCAAACGGGGCCCTTCCCGTTCCCAATACCTGGACTTGGGGAGATTCGAATCCGGCTCAGCGGGCATCCCCGGGCCACTTGCTCCAAACAGCCACCCCAGACGCTTCCCCTTCCCGCTTCCGGGGGTCTCTGTGGCATCGGGATTCTCGCGGGGTTCTCCAGATGTGGGCACCTCTGTATCATCAGCCTTTCCGCCGGTCTCGTCGGCAGGCGCGCTCTCCGTCTTGCGGCCGGACGCCCGCATTGGCTGCTCCGAGCGACCGTCTCGGCCCGGGCTTGGGGGGCAGGTGTCGGCACTCAGTGCGGATTCCGCTATCCCCGCACGGGCTTCTTTGACGGCTCCCCCGACGGCCGTCCGCAGCTTGGCCCAGTGAGCGTAAGGGAAGCCCTCCGGTTTCGAGACCGTTGACGAGGAGGTGGCATAAACACCGGACGCCCGGCTCAGCTGCTCCCACCAGTTCGGTGGCTTCCCCCCGGTCTCCTGCTGGACCGCCTCGGGGTCCGGCTCCGGCGTCAGGGAGGCCTCGTTGCCCAGCCAGGTGTGGGTCAACCGATCCCCCCACCGGAGAAGTCTCTGGGGAAGAGTCGGGGACCCGTCCATCGGACTGGACGGTCCGGAAAGGGAAACCAGGCTTTGAGGGGAATCCGGCCCCTGGGTTGGGCAGAAGCCGGTGGCCAGCTCCGTGGGCGGCGTGACCGCCGGCCGGGGCGCCAGGCGGACCTCCAGAGGGAGATGGTGGTGCTCGAAGAGGAGATCCAGCTGGAAGGTCAGCATGGAGAGCGGTTGGAGCAGGAGCAAGAGTTCCTCGGCCCACCGCCAACAAAAGCCTTGACTGAGGACTAGGAAAGCCGTGGGCAAGTAAAGGGCGGAGATGAGTTCTGTGGGGAGAAAGCAGGCTGGTCTTGGCATCGGCCCACAGAACGGTCCCCATTTGCCCCCCACGCGGGGCTTCCCCCGTTATCTGAAATGAATGTCAGAGGCGGAGGGGACAATATAGAATCCGGGTGCAGATCGAACCTTTTCTTTCTTTTCCAAAGTTGTTTTCTAAAAATCAAGTTTCTAGCCCTTAGGAAGGCCCAGGTAAGGTTAGGGACGAGGGCTTTGCAGCTCGCCCAAGGCCACCCAGGCTGGCTCTTCTCCCAGAAGGTAGGGGGAGAATCAGAGGGTCAGCCACCGAGCTGTTTAGGGATCTGGCTAAAGGCCGGTCTCAAGAATGAGGCAAGTGTCCTCGGAGAACGGCGGAGCTGGAAAGGGGGACCTCTCTGGATCATCCAGTCCAGCCCCTGTCAAGGAGGCATAGCGGGGGATTCGAACTCCCGACCAATGCCTCAACCCACTGAGCTATCCAGCCAGCAAATGGCGGAGACCCGGTTAAAACAAAAGAAAAACCACATAAACCTATGTGACTTATATAGTGGTATAATTCTGATCTGCTGTTTTATCTCCTGGATGGACTTTTATCGTTTCACCGATTACAGTTTTTTTAAAAATTGAACTGGGAGTCCTCGAACAGGGGCAGCCGATTGATCCAGCCAGATCATCATCATCGATTCTGATTCCTGCCGTCTTTCCGAGCCGTCCGGCCGAGACGACCCTCCTCCTGGCCCTTGATCCTTCTTTTCCCCCACTCGGAATGCCAAACTTTGAGCCCATAACCTTAAACCTTGGGGCCCCCAAGGGTCGTTTCGGTTTTTAAGCGACAGGTAACCAGATGGATCGAGGCAGAACCGCGCCCGAGATCCCCCGGCCGGAGACGCCGGCCCCCTTGCCAGGTTGCACCGCACTTACCTGAATTGCGCTGAAGGTGTGCGAACCACTGTTCCAGCTGCTTCAGGCTAGGGGGGAAGAAGGCGAAACAGAAAGGGGGGGTGGCATTCAGGTTCCGATAGATGTGCCCCCCCCTTGCAGGATTAGGCCCCAAGGCTGGAAGGTCTTAAAAGGGACCTTTGTGGGCCCTGGGGGCGCCAGATCCAGTGGGGTTCTCTTAGTCCTCCCGTCTGTCTCCCTCGTTCCCTCCCTTCCTAGGGAAGGCACAGTATCGTTGTGTCTCCGAATCGGGACCGTATAAATCAGAGGGGGGTGTCCCCATAAATGGCCCACCCCTCTTTTAAGCCGCGTTCCCTCTTCCCTGCTTGAACTGGCCCCTCTTCGTATCTACTCACTTAAGAAGTCCCAGGACGAAGGCGTGGAAGCGCTGTTGATTACTCCGGAGCGGGGCTAGTCGAGACACCCTCCAGTAAAGTGCGTTCAGGGACCGGGTATGAGGGCCTAAGGGGAGGGAAGAAGACAGGTCAAATCCCTTAGCACAGTGGATCTCCCAAGCTTGGGTCCCTGGGTGTTCTCGGACTACGACTCCCAGAAGCCCCAGATGACCGAGCTTGGGGGTCAAGGCTTCTGGGAGTTGTAGTCCAAGAACATCTGGGGATCCAGGCTTGGGAACCATTGCAGAGTAGACCTGCAAACATAAAACATGGGGCAGCTCTGAATGAGGATCCGTCCCAGAGCCATGGAAAAATCCATACTTTTCGCTTTACGATGTTTTCGCTTAACGGCGATTTTCCTGGTACGGATTATCGCCGTTAAGCGAGGCACCACTGTATTGGCAAGGAGCCCAGATGGGAAAAATTTAAGTTTTCCGAGCTCCCGGATGAAAAAAGTATCTGATCAAATCTCATCTCTTATCAGGAACTTCCTTCGACCCGCCCTGGGCAAGCCATCAGCTCTTAGGAGACCAAACAACAAAAATCTACCTTTCAGGGCTGGCGTCAACGGCAATGTATGCCAGGAGTTAAGGTGAACTTCCTGTATCGATTATTTATTTATTTATTCAATTTATATGCCACCCATCCGGCCGAGGCTACTCTGGGTGGTTTGCAACAGGAACCGTCAAAAACAAATGACAGAATCGTCAAGAGGACTCGATCATTAAAAAAATAAACTAAAGAATATTTATTATTTATTTCACTTTTTTTTTTTTTTTTTTTTGGAGCAGAAAACTTGGCTCCGTCCTAGTAATTTCAATTTCAGAATGGCCGAGTCTTTAAAAGTCAAATTTCCAAATTATTATGGATCTGGCTAACCTTGATTGAATCTCCTTCCCTCGGGTCAAAACAGACCACACTGCCCATTATTAGAAGCAGAGTTCCCTTGAGAGGTTAAAAAAATCTGTTTAAATATCCTGTCACAAGGTTTCTCAGCTCTGCAGCTTGCTTTTTGTCTTTTCAGTGGAAAAAAGAAGCGGGGGGTTTATTTGCAAGTGGCTTGGCTCAGGTAGGGGAGCTTTGCAGGAAGTGTGTCTCTGGAAGGAAAACGTTTTCCCAGCTCCTGGTTGCAAAGCCGACATTTTGTATTTTATATATATATTTGCCCGCCTCTTTCCAACCTCACCAGGCTTGGCGGAAGCTTCCACCACGCTCCAGGGGGAACTCGGCCTCTGCCCGGTGATGACGTCCTTCTGGAAGGGCTTCAGCCCGTCGCTGACCAAAGCCCGAAGGGCAGGGCAGAGGGTGTTCAGAACCAGGTAGCCCACATCGGGGCTGATCCTGCTGTCACCCAGCTGGGCCTGGAAAGGAAAGACAGAGACAGAGAGAGCGTGTGCCATTCAACCAGCTGCAAGAAAAGAGCCACCAGCCGTTCCTTTCCCCCTTCCTAATTGATCATTAGCGCCTCCTAATTAGCTTCCTCCCCTTTCCCTCAAACTACAGGAATTGCTTTCTTGGCGTCCGGTCAGGGAGGAGATTATAAGATTCAGTGCACCAGCTCAAAAACAGAAAATTACGCCCCCATGTATAAGATGCCCCCACTTTTCTAATCCAAAATTAAGAAATCTAAGTGGGGCTTAGCAAGTCGAGGGGGAAAGGGATCAAAGTGCTGCAGGATCGCTTTGATCCCTGCTTTCCCCTCCACTTATTTTTGTCCTCTTCTCAGCGTACTTCCGTGTATAAGACGCCCCTCCATTTTTAGTCTAAAGATTTTAGACAAAAGTATAGTCTTATACACGGAAAAATACGGTACTTTGAGGAACTCCCCCCCCCCGCCGGTAATTAAAACAATGAACAAATGAACCAACCTTCTGGACGAGATTTCTAGCGGTGCTGAAGTGAGCCACAATTTTGTCCACGGAGGCGCTGATCGCCACCAGCAAAGCTGAGGAAGCAAACCGGAGAGAGAGAGGAAATTCAGAGACGGGGGCTGAGAACATGACCAACGCCCCCAAGTGGCCAAGGCTGGGATTTCACGGAGAACAACCTTTTGACGGGGAAGGGGGCCACCGATAACGAGGCCCCGCTCTTTCGACGGGCTGCCTAGCCTGGCCAACCTCACAGGGCTGATGTGAAGCCAGAAATATTGAGGGGGGAAAAACAAAACAAAACTGAGTCTATTACCACCTGAGTGAGAATTACAAGTTAAAGGGGGACATCATTTCAAATAAATAAATAAATAATAATAACATGCAGAAGGAAAAGGTCGTCGTTTATCTCTGGAATCAGACTAGGGTTTTCGGCTCAAAGCAAAGAAGTTGCTCTGGAAACCCTCGTCCTGGTTTTTAGGAACGGTGGAAAGGGGAAGAAGCAGTTCCCATGGAAACAAGGAAAACTTGAAAGGGATCCCTGCGATTCGCAAGGTTTAAGGTCTCGGAGAATAGCCCATTCCGGGGCCTTAACGAGTCCTTTTAATGAAAAGCTCCATCTCTGGATGCTTGGAGAAAACCTGGGTTAAAACGGAAAAAAAATGCCTCGCTGGCGTATTCGCAGGAAATAAGTCGAAATCTGTAAATCTGTTTTCCGTGGTAAATGGATTATGGGAAAACGTGTCATTTCATGAAATTATTCCACCAGCCAATTAAAAAATATATATATACTCCGTTTGCAGCTTGCAAATGTAGCCACGGGTCCCAGAAATGGGAGGTGGGGGGAAGACACCTGGATGGCACCCTTTAAAAAATAAATAAATTTGCAAAAGCTTTTTCCAGCCCAAATAGATCTCACCTTTCTTCTGCTCTCGAAGCTGGGAGGATGGGCGGTCCGTGTCGGCTCTCCGTAGGCGTCTGTCGCTCGAGATGCCCCCCGAGGACTGAGAATGTCGGACTGCGGGGGGAAACAAGAAGTGACACCCCCCCAAAAAAAGAACCAGAAATCAATATCCATTTACTAAGCTCCCTTCCTTGCTTCTCTGCGGACCCTAAAATACCATACATATCTGCTATATCTGCAGGATCAGTATCCACTGATCTGAAAATATTAAAAGAAAAATCCTAGAAATGTATTTTTCTAAAGGTGAAGTTGCCAGAACTGGCCACTAGAGGGAGACAAAGACCTTGCTATGTCTAGGGTTTGCAATATTCACATTTTTCAGTATCTGCGAAGGGGGGGAATACTGTGCAGGGTCCCTGCAGATACAGGGTCCTACTTTATATAGCTTTTTACACCTCTTAACCTCTCTGCCGTCCTGCCCCCCCTCCCATAACCAGGTTTCGTTTTCCTTTGAGGCTATTTTGAGATCTCAAGAGAAACTATGAAAAAATATATGTATCATAGAATATCCCTCCAAAACCAAGCTGAGCTTAGACCCAGTATTAAATCCATTTCAACTCAGTTTCACCCTGAAATTGACAATATGGCCAATGCTTAAATTTATGTTTTTTTAAATACAGTCTGCTATATAGCTAGAAAATTCCCAGCTGGTTGAGAAAACCTGAATTCCTTTTTCTGTCTTTGGCTAAAAGCATTCCCTGTAATAGATTTTATTTCATATTCTCTCTGTCAAGCCTTTTTTACATGTTTTGGGTGTGCCTTACTTATCACAAAGCTTTTTTAAAAAAGATTTGAGTGGATTCTGGGGTTTTTTTTCTCTCTCTTTGTATTCAATATTAGAAGCACGTTGTGTGTCAAAATGTCTCAAGGACCCCCTTTACCGGCCAGCTTTCATGAGAAGCAGTTTTTTAAAAATCACAACAATTTCAGGATCTGTGACCTCGTGCTCCAGCAGCACGATTTAAGCCAACTGTTCAATTAACACAGAAAATCCAAAATCAATCGAGGGCCGGCGGGTTTGCTCCGTCCGAAAACTGAGCGTGCGATTGAAAACGATGAAATAAATCTTCAAACCTCACTGTCAGAGCCTATTCCATCTCTTCTGAATTGAGCGACATCCATTTAAATCAAGAATCGGTGGATCAGTTTATCCCTAGTGCTCGTCCATTTCAGTCCTAAGCCCTAGCTTGCTTTTCTGTGGCTCAGAATCCCACTTCTAGAGAATTTCGTCCCATTAAAAACGACCCTCGAGTTTATTATTTTCTAGGTCAGATTTCCACTGGAGATTTAAACCACCAGCTACTTCTTCCCCTGCGGGGGGGGGGGGGTGTATCCTTCTGGTCTGGTCCCACTAGGAAAGGATTGAGGTGCATACGTCTCTAAATGCTGTTGGACTACAACTCCCATGTGCCAGCATCGCTACTTGCTGTTTATTGCTTGTGGGTTCCATGCTAGACCCCCCCAAGGAGCTCAAGCCAGCCTCCCCACCCTTCCCGTTCCTCACGACAGCCCTTTAAGGTCAGCCAGGTGGAGAGAGAAGGGTGAGCGCAAGGCCGCCCGGTGAGTTGCATGGCCACGCGCACACCTTGAACCCAGATCTCTTTTCAACCCTGTAACCGCTGCGGACACCACTGTGATCTCGGAGTCTGCAGCTATTTTAAAACTATTGTTTTATTTGAATTTTGCCCTTTTTTTTTTTTAAACCATCCAGGGAGCTGCGATCCAAGAATATCTGTAGGTAGGGCCATGATCCTATGTCCCAGGTCAGGGAACAAGGCTGGGAAGTTCCTGTTATACCTCTGAGATTGGGGGGGGGCATGGAAGGCTAGATCGACCCAGCAGAAGCCGATGGACCAGAACAGGAAAGCATCCAGGGGTGCGACGGGCAACCTCTTTCTTTCTTTTTCTGTCCCCCCCCAGGGAAAGTCAACATAAACCATTTACCCCTGGCAGTGCACGATACACGACAAAGGAGGGGGAGATGGAACAAAGAGGGCCACGGAGGGGAGGCGAGGGGAGGAGGGGAAGGGCAGTGGCTTACGTGGCTTGGGGGCTTCCGATGGCTCATCTCCCATTTTGGCCCTGGTCGTTCTCCCGGGCCCCGCTCCAGCCTGGCTGTCGAGGGGGGCCCGGGCGGCGCGGAGTAGCTCGGGCACCTGGCGGGGGGAGAAAGCTAAAGCAGGATAGGTTCTGCTGCGGGGGAAAAGTGGGGAGAAGAGGACGGCCAAGTCGGAGCTCTCCAGGAAAGGCAGGACGCTCCGGGCCGGCGGGGAAAAAGCCCCGATGGGCGAGAGGCGGATGGGGAGCACCTCCTCGGGGGACAAAGTGGCCAAAACGTGGCCCGGCCGGCCGGCCAGGAGGCAGACCTCCTCGCAGGAGAGGGTCTTCAGCCGGGGGCAGAAGGCCGGGCCTGTCCGGTCCGGAGAGGTCAACGCCACGCTCTCCAAAACTGGGGAGTCGGAAAGGGGGTGCCTCCGGCCCTCTGCCCCCTGGCCGTCCAACAAGGAGACACGGACCAGGAGGGGAGGGGGCGGGCGAGCAGGACGAGGGCCAACTTTGGGGGCAGGCAGGGCCGAAGGCAAGGGGCATTTGGGGAAGCGAAGCCGTGGCCAGAATCCGGGAAGGGGCCGAGGGAAGACGTGATGGAAAGGTGGGAGGACGTGGTGGATGGAGGACCAGAGGGGGCAGGAGGGAAAGAGGAATGAGAGAGAGTTTTGGGGACAGGGTGACGGCCCGTGGTAGCGTGGGGGGGGTGTTCCGGGTTAGGGTAGCCGGGAGGAAGAAGGAGCAAAGAGGAGAGAAGATGGAGAAGGGGAAAAAAAATAATGTTAATTCCACATGTCACAGCAGACAAACAAGACCACATAAATGAGAAACAGACGAGCAAAACGATACCCCCTTTCCAAAAAAAAAAGAGAATGCCACATCTCCCATCGTCCCCAACGCCTCCCGGCTGGCGTGGACTGGACGCCGGACAGCCTAAGCCCGGAGCGGACAAGCTGAGCCCCTGCGAAGGCGGTTTGACTCCGGCACCCATCAGCCCCCCAAGTTCAGGGACGATGGGTGGCGGAGTCTAACAATCTTGGAAAGGGTGGTTTCTTCCTCTTTTTGGGCGATTCGCTGCCCCCCCCCGGCTCAGTTTATCACGAGAGCACACGCTGGAGAGGGAATAGCCTTGGTTCAGAGGCTGAAATTCAGCCCTGTTTAAAAGGCGAAGTTGCCAACAGAAGAAGTGGGTTTTCTTCCTTTTTTTTAGGGTGTCCTTAAAAACCAGGACCTCATCAAAAGAAATAAAATATTCCTTCCCTCTTTGGAGAGCTGCCACATCTGTCTGGCACAACACAGCCTGGGTGGCTTGCCCGTTTTCGCTCTTGCACGCCTGGGTACCACCGATTCTTGCCACACTGCATCCCATACCGGATGCTCAATTCGGAGACGACCCAATTAAAAGATGCCCTTCTCGTGTCTAGTTTTTTTTTAACCCTAGGATCAGGCCTCGGGTGGTTGAGTTGGGAATCAGGCATCCAGAAGGAAAGGATGCAGCCATCAGCAGCCAGATTTTGAAGCGGAGGCATAGCAGAGCAGGAAAATATACGTTATTTGTATTTTAAAAAACAAAAACACAAATTTCAGCCAATGTGGGAGTGTGGCTTTAAAGTTTCCAAGCCCTGAGCAATCTGGACTTAGTTCCTCTATAGGAAATTCCAGAGATTAAAAAAAACAAACCATCTGATTCCATCACGGCATCGCCCTGTGTTGAAGTTATATTACGCAAGCCACCTACCCAAATGCACAAAAAAATTATTATTTTCCTTGCATACAATCCAGGGATCTCACCTACTCTCCAGTTGCTGCATACATGGAGAAAGAACACCCAGTTCCAACAGAAAAGAAAGGGGTGGGAGGTTAAAATGCAGCCGTGCAAATAAAAAATTTAAAAAAAAACACACACCTAAACTTATTTTTCTCTTCCTGCTTCCTCCTAGATAATGTATAGCCATCCGCAGGGGAGGGGGAAAAGCTTCAGCCTTGATTGGCAAGCATGCTAGCCAATCAGAGTGCCTCTTTCTTTTAGGAGGCGGGTATGTTTACTTTCTTTGGAATTTGGACTCGGGAGGCGTGGGTTCGATTCCTCCGCTCGGCCATGGGAACTCACCTGGGGGTGGAAGTGTGGAAACGGCTCCTTAAATACCTCGCTTGCCTTGAAAACCCTGTTAGGGTCCTTGCAAGTGGGTTTTGACTTGATGGCACATCATAAGTGGGATGCAAGGTTAGGGGAAGAGCATAATTTTTGCTTTTCCGCATCTAGGGCACATTTTTCTTTTTCCTCCTGAGCAGGTTTTAAAAAGGTCTTGCAGGGTTTTTTTCAAACAAAAACCTGCAGCACCTGTTTAAGCAAAGACGAACAAGGGGTGCGTGCCTACACACCCCCACCGCCCATGCATTCCTCGTTCAAAGGCCGCTCTGCTTGGCTAGAAAATAAATCTATGAAAGGAACTCATCGGCATGGTGCTGTGTGGTTGCGTTGCTTGAATATGCCAATATTCATGAGTGCAGATGGTGACAGCAGAAACAGAGAGAGAGAGAAAGGGTGTCACTAAATGGGGCAAAAATCCTCTAGCTTTTTCGGTGGCTAGTGCTGAAAACTAAAAACAGGACGTCAGCAACTACAAGTCTACATTATATTTGTATTTATTCATTTTGTTGTTTACATCATTGCTAGCTAGCAGCCCGAGAGGTGGGAATGACCTCGTTTCAAAGGGGGTTTGGGTAGTAGATTTTAAAAAAATGCTGGGCTCTGCTTTGAACCCCTAGTGCCAGGGATCCCATCATCATCCCCCCTCCCTGTTGCGGCAGCTCCCCGGATGCTGATCCATTTCCGAGCACAACTCAAAAGGGTTGGTTCGAACCTGTAAGGCCCTAAAAGGGCCGGGATCCGTGCGGTCTCAAGGACCGCGTCTCCCTCAATGAGCCTCCTCGAGTGCTAAGAGCCTCAGGGGAGGCCTTGCTCTCGGTCCCAAAACCTTCAAAAGTGTCTTTGCTGGAGACATGGGAGAGGAGAGCCTTTTCGGGGGCGGCGCCTTTAGACTCTGGAACTCCCTCCCACTGGGAACCAGGCTGGCCCCGTCTTGGCTCTCCTCCTGCAAATATGTAAAGATCTTTCTCTGCAGGCAGGCTTTCCCTGAGCAAACGGCTGCCTAGGTGGGGTTTAGTTAAACGTATTGCTGCATTTTACCGCTTCGAATGTGTTTTGATATGGTTTTTTGTATACTCACTGTTGTTAGCGTTCGATACTGTTGCTTAAGGGTGTTGGGTTCTTTTGAAGGAGGAAGGCGGAGCAAAAGCAAACAAACAAACAAAATAATGCCAACCTGCTTTAAGGGGAAATGCCCGTAGCAAAGGGGACGAAGACTTTTTTGTTTAATACACACCAAGACGACTAAAACTTATTTCAGCCAGCCCTCAAAGACGTCTGTCTCCGTATACATTTCCTGGAGTCAGCCAGCATCGGGGATCTTTTCCTGGGGAAGGATTTATTTTATTTTCTATCCTTGGGGGTGATTGTTTATTTTTAGCTTTGTAAACCGCTTAGTGTCGGCACACGAGATCAGCGGTATACAAATTTACGAAAGGGGGAAAAATGAATGAATGAATGAATGAATGAATGAGCACATGAATGAATGGAGGGAATGAATCCTTGGGAGTTATTGTTTATTTTTAGCTTTGTAAACCGCTTAGTGTCGGCACGCGAGGTCAGCGGTATACAAATTTACAAAAGAGGGGGGGAAAAGGAATGAATGACCGAATGAATGAATGAATGAATGAATGAATGAATGAATGAATGAATGAATGAATGGAGGGAAGGGAGCATTCTCCATTCCACCATTAAGTCCGGAATCCGGAATTCCCTAACGGACGGTCCACTCACCTTCTTGTCCCCATTGCTTCCTGCCCAGACCCCAACACCGCTGGCCAAAGCTGACCTCCACGGATGGAGGCCCTGTCTAAGCCTTACCCTCTGCAAAACCTCGGCTCCCTCTCTCCTCTTTCCCCGGCATCCAGGGGTCCCTCTTCCCCTTGGGCATCTCCTCCCAGCTTCTCCTCGGCTCCGTTCCTCCTCCTCCCTCCTCTCCTTCTTCGAAGCCCCCTTCCACGATGGGCTGCAAGCCGAGACGGGACGTCTTCTTCTGCCGGCCCGGGGCTTCTTTCGGCGTCCGGAAGGGCCCGTTCGGCGGGACCTCGGCCTCGCTCTCCGGCACCGCCGGGCCGGGATCCCCCAGGGCGAGGGGTCGGGCGGCCACCTTAGGGGCCAGCTGGCTTTTCTGCTTGCGGTAGCGCAGCTCCTTGAAGGTGGTCACCCCGCAGGCGGTGGTGGGGTTGGCCGGGTCCGAGGGCGAGGTGGACGGGCTGGCTTTGTCCGGGGCCGAGCCCCACGTGGCCTCCGGAGAAGGGGGGAACTCCGTGTCCGGAGAAAAGACAATCAACCAGTCGCTCTGTTCCTTCCTTCCCTGGGTGGCCACTTTCTTCCTCTTTTGGGCCAACTCATGGAAGGAAGTGATGGTCTTCTTGACCCCTTCACCTTGGGGGCCTGCCGGCTGCTCCTCCGAGGCTCCCAGAGGCGCCGTCTCCGATTTCGGCTTCCCTGCCTCGCTTCTCCTCAACCCCTGAAGGCCCCTTTTGGTTCTGGGGGGCACCGGGGGAGGGACCCCCCCAAAGCGAGGCCGGGGCAGAGCCTCCCGGTTGGAGTTGATGTCCACCCGCCCCACGGAGGATCCCTCCGGCTCGGTTCCCTCGTCCGGCAGGGCGTTGCAATTCGAATCCAGGCCCGGGCCGGCAACGGGGGGAACCGGCACCGCCGGGGGTGCTCGGCAGGGCCGGACCGGGGGAGACGGTGCCTGTGGAGGAGATGGATTTGAACCAGCCAGGGGACGCTCCGCCAGGGTCTGCGGGCTGGGAGAAGCCGGGCCCGAGGTGGACTCCAGCGAGCTGGCGCTGCCGAGGCTGTCGGGGCTGTCCCACACCCGGGACGGAGGACGGTCCACGGCCCAGATGTTCAGATTCAAGCTCCTCTCCTCCGGCCGGGCCTGCAGGACGAGGTTCTGAGCCTCCTCCAAGGGGACAATGTTGGGCGGATTCTCAGGGCTTTGAGCCTCTTCCCCGGGGAACGCTCTGTAGTAGACGGAGACCGGCGTGTCGTCCAGGCTGAGATCCGAGCAGCTGCTGACGGACGAGGAATCCGGCTCGGAAGGGGAGCCGGGGCCTCCGTCCTCTTCCTCGCCGGTCAGAATCGGCCCGTTGGCCAACGCTTCCGGCCGGAGCGCCAAGCCGGGCTTGACCTCCGGCGGGAGAAGGTGGCCGGCACAGCATCGGCACGACAGCGACGGGTTGTTGGAGTTGGCGTCCACCAGCTCGGGGGTGACCCCGCCGTTGGCGTGCCGGTGGCAGTCGGAACAACCCGTCCGGTCTCTCTTCGGCCCCGAGGCGGGGGCCTCCTCTTGGAGTTCGGGGTGGCGAGAGAGGTGGAGGCCCAAAGAGATGTGCTGGAGGTGGACGTGGTTCAAATTGCAGACCAGGCCTTTCTTGGGGGACTCCATGGCTCCGGAAGATGAGAGGAAAAAGGGGGCAGGCCCCCCACCCCGGTTGCTGAGACGCTCCCGGGTTTCAGCCGCCAGGGTGGTGTTGATGTCCTGGGTTCCGGGGAAAGGTACAAGCGGCTCCTAAAATCCAGGCTAGAAAAGGAAGGGGATAAAAAGAAATCATCATGTCTAGGAGAACAGCTGATATTCCCCCCCCCCCATGGCATTTTGGCAGCACATCCTTTCCCTATGTTGTTCCTGCATTTAAGAATAAAAAACAGGACTGCGTTGGCACTGCACATGTTTACCACATTGGTAGTGCATTATTCCCCCAATTTTGACGGCACTTTTTTTAAAAAAAGGAGCCCACCATTCCGACTGCACATTTTTTACTGCATGGTTGCTACTATTTTTTTTAAAAAGGATGCACTTCTGAGCATCCTTGCAAAATCTCCGGTGGATGTTTTTTTAAAAACCAAGGCTGTGTTTTTCACTCCGCCTTTTCCCCAGCACCGCACGCTAAAAACATCTGTGTGCAGTCGTTTGTTTTTTTTTGCATGGATTGTATCCTTTGCATCACACTGCATGCACATGTTTTTACTGCACGGCATTGTATTGCACTTATTTTTCGTGGATTGTATCGTGTACACTGCGCTGTGCGGTTAATGCACATATTTTTATCGCACTGCATTTTACTGCACTGTCACGGAATAGGCCTTCCAATGGTCCCTAGCCGGTATGAACAGGATACTATTAAGCTAGAGAGATTTTGGTTTGCTCCTGCCAAGGCATCGCTGCTGTTCTTTCCTCATAACGAGGAATGATGGGTGTGGAAGAACGAACATTAGGAAACCATGGATCTTTGGACATCATACACGGATCGATAGCCATTTCCGCTCCGGGTCACTCTTGGAAAGTTCAGTTAAGAGACTCGTCAGAAGTGGATCGGACCACCTCACTGCTGGAGCTGGACAACCCTAGAACAACGCACGCTAATCGCCGTGAAAAGTAAGTTTCTAGTCCTCCTGCTAAAAGAGATCGAAGTGAAAACATGGGCAGGATCCTAGCGCAACACCAAGCATGGATCACAATTTGCTTCCTGGCTGCTCAATACAGGTCTGGTTCCCCTTCTGCATAATCAAAAACTGTTGGGAGTTTTTGCAACCTCGCAGGCTGCCTTGAGCAGGGCGGGACCTTTCTCGGCTGGGATGACTGTCCGTCAATCTGGTGCTAACCAATCATTCCCTTCTGTCTCAAAGAGAACTCCTCCCTCTCTGCTCAATGCTTCTCTCTCCCCCCCACCATATTTTGGTTGTCTGCTGGCAATTGGTAGTCTGTTGAGGCCAGTTGTTGAAAGCAGTCGCGTTGGTTGATTTGCTGTTTGATCCGTCCAACTGTAAGTAAAGAAAAGGGTGCCTATTCTCCCTCTCCGACTGTCACAGAGTGAGTTACTGAGACTGTAAATGCCAGTTGATGAGAGAAAGGGGCGGACGACTCTCTGGCAAAGGTGAAGCTATTTCCGATCTGTAAATCCCTGCACTTTTCCGTAGCTAGAGGAAAATCATTTAAAAAATTCAAAACTCCAGGTGGAGGTGGATTGTTCTTGTTGCTGTCTACGGATATTGGGAGTTGTAGTCCAAAAGAAGTAACTGTTCTAAAAACACTGAGCCTGGATATCTAGCAGAATAGTTCTAATTCTCTAACCAATTATCTCCTGTTCCTGACAGCGGTCAGTCAAACATCCTGAAACTGGAGCAAATGACTCCGTAGACTAAGAGGTTTCAAACGTCTGCTAGACCGGAGGTAGCCTGCCTTGAAACATGGAGGATCCACCAGATGGCTGGGGTCGGGAACAAATCTAGACAGACTGTGTCTCGATTTCCTGTAGCAAGGCAGATGGTAAGAAAGATGCTTCCCCCCCTCCCTCTGCATCTCTTCTCTCCCTCCCCCTCCTCCAATTAACCATCAATAATTCAGAATGAGGAATTGAGTTCTCATGACAACCGAGCCATTCCTGGGGGGGGGGGGTGTGCTGATCAGGAGATCACCATCTGGATCATAACAGCCCTTCTGACCAACTTGGGTCCAGACGGCCAGGGACAAGCCAGGAAGGAAATCCAGATTTTTCTATTCAGACCGATCAGCTGGAGGCGAGCGATTGCTTTCTTCCTTTGGGGGGGGGGGAGAGATTAGAATCCTCTTTTCTGTCCTTGCCTTTAAGGGTTGCTATCCTGCATGGCCCTTGTAGAACTCTGGACACGTTGCTGTATGTATTTTTATTTTTTTGGCACTACGGCTCCCATCACCCCCCTCACCCCAGTGGCTAGGGGATGATGGGCACTGCAGTCCAAGAATAACATTTTCCGACACCCCCCCCCCCCACTTGCACGGATTGTGTTGGTTTCAAACAATCCTCAGCCCAAACCAGACACCAGCCAGCAATATGTGTGTTGAACAACATTTCAAACGTTGTTATCATTTTTTTCCCCTGCTTCTCCAAACAGAGTCCATTCCGGAGGGTAACCCTCGAGCAGAAAAAGGGGCACTCTGCATGTTCTCAGAGGCGGTCTGTTGACCGGGTACGTCGTAGGGCCAAACCTGCATTGAAAAGCCTCTGTCGGCAGCTACCTCCTGGCCCCCGGCGGTCATTTTCTCCTAGATATTTTTTCCAGACTTTTAGAGACGTATCCGGGCTCCGTTCTCATCATCACCCCTATCATCCACAGCCACCTTACAAGGTAAGTCGCAGCTAAGAGAAAACCACCAACCAACCCTGACAGACATTCGAACTCAGCGCCGGCGTGTCGCCTTTTGGAGGAACCAAGAGCCTCCATACCCCCCCCCCCACCCCACCCATTGGGAGGAAGAAGAGGGTTCAGGTGGTCCAAGACCAATCTGTGCCCTCTTGGCATCCTGACACCCCCCTTCCTTTGCCCTCTGGCATCTTCTCCCGGCTTTCAGACCAGGCCAGCCTTTCTGCGGGCGAGATGCCAAAACACTGCAGAGAAAGGGTGGGAGAGGAAATAAATATACAGTGGGTACCAACCCTCCCTTGGTATCGAAAACTGGGCATCGCTGGGCGGAGGTGCCAGCAAGCGCCTGGAGCAGATCCCCACAGATGCCCCCCCTCCATACCAATACATCAAGAAGGAAATGAGACCGGTTCTCTATTTAGGAGAGATGGGCGGGGGGGTTGTGTCCCGGATTGGCATTTTTCTGGGCACCTTGGAAAAGGGATTATATTGCACAGAATCAGTTTTTTCGGGGAGGTGCCCGCTTGGCAGGAGGAGCAGGAAAGCCAACCCCACTTTGGGAGGGTGGGGTTGCAGAAGGGGGAGAAAAAAGGGACCCCAGTTAAAAACAACAACAGTCTTCCCCCCCCCCTTGTATCCAGAAAGGCCCCCAGATCGCCAAGAGAACCGGACAGGTGCCCGGCACTGCAGATTTCTAGAACGTGATGGGCGGGGGGGGGGGGAAGGGAATTAAATGCAAAGCCACCAGGATTTAAAGCCCAGATTTAGGGGCCACTCTCCCCTCCTTGCCCCCCCATCCGTGCCCCACTGCAGTATCAAGGGGGGGTCTCACCTGCCAGCCTCTGTCTCTGTGCGTCTCTCTCGCTCGCTCCTGGCATCTGCTGCAGAGCTTGTTAAAAGCCCAGTGTCGCTGCTACTGCAGGGATGGAAGGCAGAAAGGGGGGGGGGAAACCACACACACACACACACAAACACACACCAAACCACCTCCCTAGCTGAGCTCATCCAGCCAAGGGTGGGAGGAGCGACCGAGCATCAGCATCATCCGCGCATGGCATGGGAACGGAATGGCATCTCTCCCTCCATCCTCCACCACCACCATCCATCGCTCCGGGGTTTTTTAACCCTTTTCTGGGCTGCTTCCGAAGCTGGCATCCTGGGCAAAGCTTGAAGGCCCCCCCCCCGGGGGGGATTCACCTGGGCAGGATTAAAATAATCAATAAATCCATGGGGTGCCCCTTGTAGGAATGGAGAAAAGTGGATCCTGCTTCCCAGGAATGGAATCTTGGCCTAAGAAGACTTGGAAAGGGAGTCCTACAGAGGACAGGGCAGGATCCGTCCTCCCATCGTCCCAGAATACAGGGGACGGTCATGATGGGCTCAAGGGACAGGAAGCCGGATTTAGGCTGAAGATCAAGAAAAAAAACAAATCTTAACTGTTAGAGTAGTACGACAAGGGAACCCAGGATCTCCCGGGGCGAGCGCTCCAACGCTGGAGCCGTTCGAGGGGAAATGGGGCCACCGTCTCTGTCCGATCGGCTTTGAGGAAGAACCCGATACACGATGGACCGACTCTCCAAAGGAAACCACAGGTTTGAGTTTTACACAAGACAAGCAGGGCATCTGAAAACAGGACGTTTTAGAGAGCAGTCGCTCATAAGGCCGCCACGCTTCGGAAGCAACAGGACGGCACATAGCAGCAATAATAATCGTAGAACGGAAGAGCTGGAAGGGGACCCTCGGGATCATCCAGTCCCGCCCGTCACGCCCAAGGGGGCAGATTCGAACTCCCAACCTTCAGCTTGCACCTTGAACTGCAGATCCGAAAGCTTCAGCGTCGAGCCAGGACGATCTCTCCCCTTCTCGTTTCCTTCTGGAACTCTGTGAGTCCCAGCCAGAGGAAGAGACCTGTAGCACCTAGAAGCTTGCTAGTCTTTCGAACACAAGGCAGAGCTTCCGGGTGGTTCTCAAGCTTGTTTGGTTGGAAAAAGGAAACACTCAGAAAAAATGGACGCTTAACAAATACCTTTTAAGCTCTGCCGTGTATACAGTAGGGCTGTGGATGCTAAAACATGTGGATAATAGCAAACACTATACATAGCATGGTCTCTGGCTCCCACATGTGTCCTGTTTTGGTAAATACCACCCTGGAAATACATATAGTGTACATGTGGTAGAATATACCAGATGGGTGGGATATAAATGAATAAATACAGTATACTGTAAATAGGTATTTCTTCAGGGGGTGGGCAATTTTGTATTTTCAGGCAGTGGATAAGTGAATCAGCGGATATTGATCCAGTGAATGGGGGGAGGGTCCTACTGTACTACACAGAGCTACACTGTGCCCAGAAAAGCGAACAAAATCACTAGCTGGCAGCCCAGGAACGTACGGAAATATTAAACGGCGCGTCTCCACTGTCTTGTATGATAAACTTCTCCTTTGAAAAAAGATGACGAGAGTGACAGCTCAGATCATAATATACATCGCATGACGGAAATACATGAGTCGACGTCTGGGAACAGTCTGTAGAGAGGAAGTGCAGTTTTAAAATAACTTGTTCTGAAGCTCTGATTTTCGATGGAGCGTGTGCTTTGATGCCGTTTAATAACCCACCTTTCTCCCAAAAACAGGGATGTTAGGCATCTCGCAACAGGGACAACCAAGCAGGAAAGAGTTAAAACAGTGAAAACACCGCCCATGGAATTATTGTGTTCAAATATACTGGGATGAAAAGCCATTTAAGATCAATTATCTGGCGGTGAAGAGGTCCTTCCTTAGTAATTATGAGGGTTGTGCCAAATCCACCTCGATGTGGGGGAAAAATCTTTGCTCGGTGACAAAAGGGAAACAGCATGAAGCACGGACTAACATCTAGTGTCAGGGAGTTCCGCCAGCTGGGAAAATACTCCCACCCCAAAGAATCTTGGAAATATGAGCAGTCCCCAGCCAGCTTGCATTTCAAATTTCTCTAGCAAAGGCGAGACCACAACCTCGAACATAGGGAAAATTTGTCCTAGAGTATATGATGGATGTTGGGAGGAAAGCAATGACAAACCTAGACGGCATCTTAAAAAGCAGAAACATCACCTTGCCGACAAAGATCTGCATCATCAAAGCTAGAGAAGGGGACGAGTTATTTTCCTCCCTGTCTCTTTGATCGGTGGGTGGCTGTTTGCTGTTGATCTCTTCGGTTGGTTGCTATGGATACGTGCCGTAAAGAAAGCAGTCTGCTAAGTGATTTCTTAAAATTCTTTAAAAGTTATTGGGACTTTAAGTGCCAGTGAATGAGAAAGGGGTGGACTATATGGGGGGCCCTGTACCAATTTTCTTGTGTGTACTTCCACTGCACAGCAAAAGGAATGTTACTAGAAATTCAAAACTCAGCAACACCTTTATTATACTTTGCTCTCAGCTTCTCACTTGTCCCTCAAAATTCAGGGCCCGGCAAAAGTTTCCGCAGCCCACCTTTCCGTGTGGTGTAGCAGTTAGCGTCTTGGCCTAGGAGCTGGGAGATCCGGTTTCGAATCTCCATTGGATGACCTTCAGCCGGTCACTCTTCCTCACCCCATAGTTGACTTTCCTAACAAGACCGTTATGACAATCTCAGAAGCGGGGTGGAAAGAGAGGAATTCCCAAAGGGAAGATGGAAGACCCACTTCGTTTCGCCATCCGGAAACACACCGCAGCCCACACAGAATCCAGTTTTGAAAAATAATTTAATTGCTACCTCTTTTCCCCCTCTCCAGCCTGTACATTTCCTCTTGATCTACGTTATCGGCCACACTCACACAAAGAGACATGCAAACGGTTTCATCTCCAGATGCTATTCCAGAGCAAAAGAGAAGGGGTCTCGCCCACCACAACAAAATCCTTCCTAAAGGGGACAGGATTATACTCCGGTTACCCCAAGAAAACTATAAATAAAGAGTGTGAGGATTGTCCAGAGGCTGGAGCATATTGCCAGGTATGTGCGCGTCCCAGGAGAAGATCGTGACATCCAGTTTTATGGACCTCAGACTGTTTCTCGCTCAAAACAAAGCCAAAAAAAAAAAGCAGAATAATTCTATCAATCCTATTCTTGTCCGCGGATGTGTGTGAATTATTAGTCCAGGCCAGGGAAGACGTGTTTGTGTCTGTGTGTGTGTGTGTAGTTATTTGAAAGAAAAACATCCTTCCGCACAGCATCGCTTCACCCGGAGGTAGACGACAACACAAGGAAATATTTGTTTTTAGAATGGGAAAAAGCAAAACTTTGCTGAACTTATTTTGGGGGTTTGCAAAGGGCCCCGAACCCAGAAAGACATGCTACTCTGGAGGGGCATCGAGGAATGGTTAGTTACTTTAAAAAGTCACTTGTTCAACCTGTAACTAAAATTCATCTCTCTCGCTCTCTCTTTACAGAAGAGAAAGGCAGAGAGAGGTCGCCTGGTACTTGGCCAAGTCTAAAATTAAATAAAATAGAATTTAAAAAAAAGAAAGAAAACGTGAACCGTATAACAGTTGCCTGAGAGCGTCTCCATTTTTAAGTTGCTACTGGGGGGAAAAAAAAGAGGGATTTAAAAAATTCTGAGCCTCTTTTTGTCTTCTTAGCAGCCTTCAAAATAAAATAAACTTTCTAAAAGCAAAACCAGCCTCTTAAAAGACAGGTGGCCGTTCCCCCCGCCTCACGCCGACAACTCCCAGGAGCGAAACTGGTTTCCGAACCCGGCGCCGAACGCTTGCAGTGTAGACGCACTGCGGAGACAAGAACTCTAAGACATACACGGGCGATGGATCTAAGGAGAGGGAGACCGTCGCCGGCTCCCCTCGGCGCATCGGCCCCGAACAAGCACACACCGTTTGCTACAGGCTGGCTTCCTTCTTCCCGGCCGAAGGGGTGTGTGTGTGTGTTTGTGTGTCATTTCTGCCTCTTGTAGATCAGTTGAGCTAAGTTAAGGAAAACCTGGCTCGGAAGGCGTACAGCGTGCTGGCGGATCACATCTAGCAAAGCCTGGTAACTCTTCTCTTCATAGTCCCGGTAGACCCCTCTCAAGTCCAGGGTCTCGTAGAGCTGTTTCACACGCGCGACTTTCTCCGGATCTTTTTGGCCGTAGTTTTCCTAAGAAAGACGCGGGATCAAGAGACGGAGGTAAAGCTCGGTGGCTCACGACTCATTACCTACCCCTCTTTGGTTTGTTTTTTTTAAGGTTTGCATGCTTTGATTCCGGATGAGGTCCCAAAGACTCAAGACTGAGGCTCAAAGCCTGGCCTACGCCCCTGGATCTCGGTGACATCACAGGAGGCAACCCTGATGACATCACGGAATGACATCACAGAGGCGAGGCAGCCGAGAAACCATCCTGGGTCTATTCTCTCTGCACAGAAATAAGCTATGATCCTTGCACCTCCGTGGACAGATGTCCAAACAGTGGACGCCTGGGTGTCTCTTTTTCGTGGCACTCGGCCGGGGCCCAATCCACCAAAAGGGGGTCGGAGGGAAAATCTGAGCCTGGTCTTCCAGCTCCGTGCAGGAGGGAGACCAGGCTTCCCAGAAACCTGTTCTGGTCTGCTCTCTCTCTCTGCACGGATGTGGACTGGGGTCTCTCGGAGAGCCGCCACGCCGTGCGAGAGGTAAAACAGGCTTGCCTGCCATCTCCTTGATTCCGTTCATCCTCTACCGCCCTTGAACGAATCTGGAGCGCTAAGCGGGGTGTTACCAAGCTCCCTCCTTCCCAGAATGTGAAGGATACAAAAGGTTGCGGAAACTCGGGCAATGAGCAGGGAAGCCACCGTGTGAGCGAGGCAGGGAAGCAGAGCCCCGCGGGGCGATTCCCGACCACATCAAAAGGAGGGTTAAACTCTGCCTTTCCTGACACTAAAAGGGTGACCTGGTTTCCTGGCTCGCTGGAGGAGGAGAATGAACTGGGCTGCGGCTGAGAAGGTTTTTCATCCAGTTTACCTCCAGGAGCCGCCTCTGCTCCGGCGATGCTCGTTTTAAGCACTGCACCACCAACCAGCTGCATTTATTGTCTTCAATGTCGGTCCCGATTTTTCCAGTCACGCTGGGGTCTCCGAAACAATCCAGGAAATCATCCTGCAGGAAGGGAGGAGGATCGGTGTGATGCTCGCTGGGGGCCGGCCCTACCGTTAGGCACCGCGAGGTGCGTCCCGAACAGTTTTCGGTTCTGAAACTGCAAATCTTGACAATGTCCTCTTCTACCTGCCCTTTCTCCCCAAGGATCCAGGGTGTGTTCAAGCGGGAAAGCCTTTTGGAATATTATGATTAAAACACTAGGTTCTCCCCTGGTTTTAAAGAGGACACAGATTTAAACATGCCCCGCTAGGAAGTTTGCTGCCTGGGGATTTTATTTTCAAATAAACGGCCTTCACTCATTTCCAGGCCACAAAAGTAATTCAGTGTGGAGCAGAGGGTGTTTGAGAAATATGGACCTATTTGGAGCTGCTAAGCTTCTAGTCCTCATGGATCCAACCTTTGAAAAGACAGGCTACCCAGAAGATAAAGAGATCTACTGATCTACTGTATGATCCCTGTACCCCCTGTGGATGCTGAAAACTGTAGATAATAGCAAATGCTTTACATCAGAGGCTCAGTCGGTCTGCGGTCTCAAAAACATTGGGGACTGCTGCTATACATAGCAGGGTAAAAGAAAAGAAAAAAAATCCAGAATAAAGTATTTCTTCCATGTATTACCAGAACTGGCCACTAGAGTGAGCCAGACAACAGGCTATGTATTCTTCAACAAAAATACAGTACATAGCATGATCTCTGGCTCTCTAGTGGCCAGTTCTGGTAATACATGGTGAAAATACTCATTTCTAAATTCTTTTTTTAAAAATATTTTTAATATTTTTAGACACCGGATAAGTGAAACCACAGATAATGGTTACACGGATATGGAGGTCCTACTGTATTTGCAACTCCTAAGGTCCAACCTTTGAAAACACAGAGTGCTCAGGACAGAAGAGTCAAGTACGGGCCCTTCTATGAACCCCATCATCCTTGCTTGACCTCTTGGCCAAACAAGGGACCTCCGAGAAGCAGGAGGTGGAAGGACGGGCACCTGAATCTGGAAGAATTCCCCCATCTCTAGGAGAATGGCTTTGGCGTGAGCGTGTTCCGGTTCACTGTTAATACCAGCCTGGAGAAGAGGAAGAAAAACGAAAATATGAATCAGTCAAGTTGTTGGGAGACAGTTCTCATTGCTTGCAGGGAAAAATAAACCCTACAGTCCCCAGGATTCTTTGGGCAGGGAAAGAAAGGAATTTAAGGAGATCTATGAAGATCTGGACTACAAACCCCAGCATTCCTCACCGATAATCCCGCTGGCTAGAGCCAACAGGATTTGGGCGGCTGTATTTTCCTCACCGCCATCTTAAGTGGCCCTCAGTAAGGACAAGCCTTTTTCTGGATTTTTTTAAAAAAAGACTCACCTTCCCAGAATTTTGGAATTTCCACCTTCAGTTTACCTGCCTTTCGCTCACCTTGGAACAGGGCCATCAAGAGCTGCCTCGGGCCTTGCTTCCTGTTGTTCATATGCAAAATATTGCTTCCCGGGAGTCCCAGCTCTTTGGGAGGCGCCCACTGGAGCACCTAAACTATAACTTCCAGGAAGCACTGTGGCAACTCCCCCACCCCTTATTTTTTTTTTAATATTAAAACAGGAAGCAAAATGAGCCTTATCTGCTAAATGCCCCCCTTGGTTTCTATTCCAAACTCGCACCGTTGGACCCTAGGACAGTGGTGCCTCGCTTAACGGGCACCCCGTTTAACAACGAAATCGCATACCGATGAACTTTTTGCGATCGCTTTTGCGATCGCATTGCGATGTTTTAAATGGGGAAAAATCACTTTGCGATTATTGGTACCCTGTTTCGCTTACCGATTATCGCAAAGCGATGATTTTCTAACAGCTGATCAGCGGTTCCAAAATGGCCGCCGGGTAAAAAAAAATGGCCGCCCACTGTGTTTTCGCGTGGATTCCTCGCTTACCGGGCGGTGAAAATGGCTGCCGTATGGAGGATTTTCGCTTTAAGGTGAGTTTTAAGCCCATAGGAACGCATTAAATGGGTTTCAATGCATTCCTATGGGCTTTTTAAAATCGCATAGCGATGAAATCACTTTGTAGCGATTTTTTGCTGCATGGATTAACGTCGCTATGTGAGGCACCACTGTACCTTTAGAGGAGTGAGAGCAGAGGAACACACACACACACACACGCACCAGGAGAGTTTAAAACCCTATAATTTGATCCTGAGAACCCTCGGGGCAAAGTTAAACCCTATGATTTAGTCCATTTAAACGCCAACAGTTTCTGTTGGTTGGGCTCCCACCCACCCCTTTGGCAAAACCTGTTTGATTGTCCAATAAAGAAGGCGGTTTGCTATTTTGCCATGGCCCTGAAGCAGCTTACGAAAGGATGGGGTGGGAAGGCTCAGAAATGGAATGGGCCTTATTAAATGGACCAGCAGCCATTGAATTCCTCAAAATTACCATTTTTTTCAATACTAGCTGTTCCAAACCACCACCCTTTTTCTTCTCCTCCGAATGCCGAACTTTCCGACAGCATCTATGGTTCCCGGATGATCCTAGGGTAGAATCTTAAACCTTACCCCCGCTCCAAAAAAAACTCTGCCCAAATTCAAGTCACCCACACTAGAGGAAAGATCTCAAAACCCAGAACTCGCACCCACAACCACGCGGGGTCAAGGACAGAAATACGCAGCAGCGCCCCCTGCATTTTGCACCTCTTAATGCAGCAAAGCATCACCCCTTGGCCGTTCCAGACTCACCATGTACATCGCGGCAGCCACCGGGAGGTAGAAAGAATAGAACGCGGTCTTGTATTTTACAATCGTCTTGTACCTGAGAAAAGAAATACCCATTTGATCCGGGTCATCCCCAAAAGCCACAAATGCTTCTGCACATTCCAACATTTGTAATGATTTATTTTTTTTTTAAAAAAAAGCTAGGCTGGATATGTTCTTTAGAAGCTGACTCCGAGGCCCATCAGCCCCAGCCGCCAGTCAAAAAAAAAAAATCAGGAGGTGGGAAACGGGAGCTGCCCCTTCTCACCTCTCTTCTGTGAAGCGGTTCAGATCCACTGACGGTGCGGTAATAAGGTCCAGGGTTTGCCCAACCTCGGTGTGAAACGTCATCTGGAGGGATCACAGCCGTAGAAATGAAAAGCAAAACATTTATAGAATTTAATCAGCAAATAAGTGATTATTAATAACTCATAATTATTAGTAACTAATTTATTAGCTATTGATTGCACCGGAAAGCCAACTTCTCACTTTACGTAAACCCAGCCTTTGCGTCTCTGTGCTTTCAGAACCTAACCCGTTAACCTCGCTACCTTTCCTGTACCATATTAAACGCAAAATGAACCTCGTTTCTAAATACAGTGGTGCCTCGCAGAACGAGTGCACCGTAGAGCGATGAATTCGCTCTACGGTGACGCTTTTTCGATCGCTAATGCGATCGCAGAGCAATGGCCCCAATGGACGAAAATCGCAGAGCGAAGGTCGGTAAGCGGTTCGCTTACCAACCTTCACTTTGCGACCCGCCGATCAGCTGTTCCGCAGCAACAAAATGGCCGCCAGAACAGCCAAAATGGCCACGCGCAGCGTTTTCGCGCCCTCGTTAAGCGAGGGGAGGGCGCGAAAATGGCTGCCAGCCACTGAAAAACTTCGCTGAACGGTGAGTAAATCAGCTGATTGGAATGCATTAAACTAAGTTTAATGCATTCCAATGGCTTTTTTCTTACCGCTCAGCGATGTTTCACACAGCGAGGGTGAAACTGTACCCTCGTGCGAGGCACCACTGTACATCGAACCCCCTTACCTGCAGGATCTGTATCTGCTGATTCGCTTATTCATAGCCTGAAAATATTAAAAATATTTCCACCTCTAAATCAATTGTGACTCCAAGTGTCATGATATTCCCATTTTTCAAAAGGGGTGAAAAAGGTGTTGCTTTTTATTTCAGACTCAAAACACGCAACTCCTCAATCAATAAAAGAAATTAAATGTGTTTCCCATTTTAAGATGGCACGGGAAAGGTTCTAGTCCTCAAGGCTACTGGTCTAGGCTTTGAAAGCACAGAGACATAAAGGTGGGGTTCACATAAGATTTCCAGAGCAATCAATAGATAAGAGATGATTTTCCGGCAGGTTAAAATGAGCTACAGAGCCGAATCTTCCCATAGCCTCCCATATAACATCGTTTCCCCTTCTCAAAAATTCAGCCTGTGGAACTCCCTGCCACTGTGCACCCCCCTCAAACTCCCTGTTATCCAAAAGAGGAGCCCTTTTCCAGAGCAAAAGGGGGGGGAGGAACCGTCCCTCCGGCGGGATGAGGCCACGGCCTTTCCAAACCAGATAGGGCACCCTTAGAGCAAGGAGAGGTGGCCCCGGGGGGCTTCTCGAAACCCACCTCGAGGAACAACTCCAGCAAATTCAGGTAGAACGGCTGGTCTCGGCAGTACCGCTTGAGCAGCCGGTAGATGCTCGCTTCCAGCAAAAACGAGTCGTTCACGGCATCCAAGCCGATGCCTTCCTGGCAAGAAGATGACAAAAATAATGCCATGATGAAGGGTCAGACAAAACAGTTTCCTTCAGCCACCGATCCAAATTCTGCACCGTGGGCTATCCAGACCATGCCTCTGAGCATGTCCGGAGGGTTTTCATGCACCACGGCCGGCCCTCCGCAGGTCGGTAACTAGGAATGAGGGGGCCCTCCTGCTGCCTCTACAGCAGACACGGTTACTGTTTAAGCAGCAGCTCAGCCCGTGGGACTCCCTGCCACAAGAGACAGCTAGGGGTGTGCCCACAGCTTTTGAAAGGGGACAGCCAGATTCAGAGGTTTCAGGGCAGGGCTCCCAATCTTGAGGGATAGAAATACTCTTCCGTTGCAGATCCGGCCTATTTCTAAATAGAGCCGAGCCCCCTGATCTGTGGGCTCAATATACGCTAATTCGCTTATCCACGGTCTGAAAATATTAAAGGAAAAATCCTAAAGATAGATATTTCTAACAATGAATTTACCAGAATAGGCCGCTAGAGGCAGCCAGAGACCATGCTATCTATCTATCTATCTATCTATCTATCTATCTATCTATCTATCTATCTATCTATCTATCTATCTATCTATCTATCTATCTATCTATCTATCTATCTATCTATCTATCTATCACATTCGTTATTAAACTTCTGTTCGCTATAATCTGCATTCCTCAGCATCCAGTTGGAGCTTTGAATTGATCCCCCACAGATATGGGGGTTTTTACTGTATTTTCAATCATACTCCTTTGGGGCCAGCAGGAAAAACAAGGCTATTTTTTAAAAAAAGATTCCTCTGTTCTGGCTTAAGGACTAGCACCTTTGTTTTACCTTTTTATACCAGCAGAGATGGCCTCGACGGGTGACCGAATAGTCCATGATGTCATCGGCGACCAGGAAGAAAGCCTGGAGCTGCAATGAAGGGAGACATCGTTAGGAGCACATCGCTTAAGATAGCTATAGCTGAATGACTTTGCCGAAGGTTCTCTGCCCGCAAGGAGCTTACAGTCTACATGCACAAAGCTGGACAAGAGCAGGAGTATTTACAAGGAATGCAACCGATATATCGTACTGGGGTTTCTTCCAGTTGGGGGGTGAGGATTTTGGAGTGCAAGACCATTGAAAAATGATTTATAGTCTCAAGCGCATCCGCTCCACCTCAAAATGCAAGAAGCAAATGAGCCCTCAAAACGACAGACTGGCTGCTGTTCAACTTTTAGCTGCGGCATCTATTCCCGATGCTAAGACTGAAATCCTACCCCATACCAATAATAATCAGCGCCTTCAACAATATGAAGAAGCCCAGGTCATCCACCACGGAGCAATCACAGCCATTCCAAAGGTATCTGCTTTTTAACATCCAAGTTTCTAGACCTTTTGGTTTTCAGAGGTGGGTCAAAAGTAATTCAGAACTGCTGGATTGCTCAGGGTCGCAGAGTCAGAGGTTGGGAGTTCGAATTCCCCCCCACCTGGCCTCCCTGACAGGGGCTAGACTAGATGATCCACAGGGTCCCTTTCCAGCTCTGCCATTCTGATTATTGTTATTAGATCATTGCATCATTTATTTTCTTACATAATTGGCTTTCTCTTTTTCTCTCTCTGTTGTCTCTTCCTGAAGCCCTTCAATAGATGATAAATGAGAAACGTAGGCCCAGATCGGATGGAAAGAAGGCTCGCCACAAACTGAGATCTAGGAACTCCTTTTATATACAGTGGTGCCTCGCTTAACGATTACCTCGTTAAACGACGAAACTGCTTGACAATGAAGTTTTTGCGATCGCTTTTGCGATTGCAAAACGAAGTTTTAATGGTAAAAATTCGCTTAACAACGATTGGTTCCCTGCTTTGGGAACCGATTTTTTGCTAAACGACGGTTTTTAAAACAGCTGATCGGCGGCTCTAAAATGGCCACCCGCTGTGCAAAATGGCTCCCCGCTGTGTTTTCAGGGCGGATTCCTCGCTTTACAGGCACCGAAAATGGCTGCCCTATGGAGGATCTTTGCTGGACGTTGAGGTATTTAGCCCACTGGAATGCACTGAACCGGTTTCAATGCATTTCAATGGGCTTTTTCATTTCGCTTGACGAGGATTTCGCTTAACAGCGATTTCAACGGAACGAATTATCCTCGTCAAGCGAGGCACCACTGTATTTATTTTCAGCGGTGGTGGTCAGCTTCAACCTTTTGAAAAGGCTTTGTCCAGAAAGTGCAACGTGGCGCAGATACTGGCTGTGCCCAGTGCAAAATTCAGCCAAATCTTGCTAAAAACCATCAGAGACCTTTTCCCTGCGGAGAAAGTTTAGAAGGTGGTGCAATCCAACTTTGCCCTAAGCCCCAGAGTCACACCACCCATTACTCCATCCTTATGGCTCCACACCCCGGGGGGAAGGACTTACCAGTTCAACACACCAGCCGACAACCGTCGCCTGCTGGAGGCTCTTCTG
Source organism: Pogona vitticeps (assembly GCF_051106095.1). Classification (NCBI taxonomy): domain Eukaryota; kingdom Metazoa; phylum Chordata; class Lepidosauria; order Squamata; family Agamidae; genus Pogona; species Pogona vitticeps. Next base: position 4,381,577 of record NC_135797.1, on the reverse strand, counting down.
ATCCTGTTTCTCAGGTCCTACCAGCTCCCGGTATGCAGCTACCACGGTCAAGCCCCGGTTATATTTCCCACCGATGGCGTTGTACTCAAGTACCTGCAGGGGAAAGTGGGAAGAGATGTTTTAGATGGGCTCCAGAGTTTGCACATTAAGCCCTGATTTATTTATTTTTTTACTAGCTGGGTCCTTTCATCTTCCAGGGATGACATCTCAAACCAGCCATGCCAGTGAATGGGACTTCCATCAATGGTCAGTTTTCAGCATACGCCTAAGCCAGCATTCTGATGTCACAACAAGCTAACATTCAACTTGCTGCGACGTGCACACTCATGTCTACTAACAAGCAGTGGCTCACTAAACCAGCCCCCCCAAAGCATACTACGAGATCATGGTTTGTTGTCAGCTCACAAACCCTGGTTTGTATGAATCCCGGCTTATCGCGATGGCTCAGTACGCCATCAAAGCTTGTTTCCCCAAATTTCCCACTCAAAAAAAAAAAAAACCCCAGAAAAAGACTGGGGAGAAGGCAGAAACAGGGAAGAGTGAACAGATTTTTTGTTGGGTAGGCTGCAGTGCAGTTCATAAATCAAATCACAAACCAAGGATAATAACAATCCTCACATTAAATCTGATGTGCTAGGGCCAAAAAACCCCTGCTTTGTGTCACTTCTGACCCCAGTGAGAATTCCAGGGTATAACAGGGAATAAATAAATCCTCACCTCTTTCAACCGGATAAAAGCATCGGCCACTTCCTTCTGCTGAAGCCCATCGTCCGTGAGATCCTTAACCACCTGGGGGAAGAAGGCCACGAACCGCTCCTTATCCGTGGCGCCCACCGTCTGCTTACTATTACTGCTCATCCTTCCGCCTGGAAGACACAGAAAGAGAGGATGATGGGACGACACCAAAGATGACTGACGCCCAAATACGTTGAGGAAGGGCATGCTTGCAACCTTTCCGCCTTCTCTTTCTCTCTCCTTGTCGGGTCTTGAAGCAGAAAAGCACAAAACCATGTGGGGGATTCGAACCCCCAACCTCCAGCTCCACAGCCAGAGACCTCAACCCTGGCGCTCTGCGGCCGCTCTCCACCCCTGTATTGATCCTGCTTCCATTCAACCCATCCCTCCTGCCTAGAAAACGAGGTCGTTTAGCGAATGCACGCCAGGTCCCGAGTTCGAACCCTGCGGGGAAAACAATCTTATTTCCTTAACATGGATAAATTCAATTATTTACTTAGCATTTCATGGGCTTTGAGCTTTCCAAAGCAGCGATGCCTGGGCAGCTCAACAGGGGATGCAAAGAGAGAGTTATTCTGGATTATAACCTTATTATTTTTTAATCATCCTTTGCAATATGGCTCTAAATGCAAAGCCGCTTTTGCAGAGAAGCGGGATATTTTTTGGGGTTGTTTTTTTTTTGGAAGGTTTGCACCCTGAACCCCCTTCCCTTGCTTTCATTTCCACCCCATTGCTTTTGATAAGAGGAAAAGGGGCTGAGAATTTGCTTTTCCTCCCTACCTAATAAATCCTCATCAAGAATATTTATGAGTGATGCCTTCCTTGCATGCAAATCCCAGCTTGCATTCAATGCCCCACTCAGTGAGCCCCATTGCTTGGGTTGGGACCATTATTCCAAGGGTCTCCCAAGCCCTAACCTGGCACTCTAACCACTACACCATACTACCTTCCCCCCCTGCAAGGGCTAAGCAATGATATGCAATGCAAGGGGACGAGATGGTGGGACTCAGCCTTCCTCCTCTTCCTCCTCCTCCTCCTCCTCCTCCTCCTCCACCCCAGGTCTTACCTGCTCCAATCACCCCCAAGGTTGTCTCCAGTACTAACTGCGCTTGCAATTTATTTTGAGTATAAAAGACTCCCATGCGCCCAGATGTCTTCTGGGAATCGTAGTTCTGGCGCTGTCAGCGCCCCGCAGCAGCCCAAGCCGGGCTGTTCACCCCGGGGACCACAACTCCCAGAAGGCACCGCGAAGGAGGCGCTTTTCCCCGGCTGGGGAGAGAGGAGGCCATAGCAGCGGCACCGCTTTCCATTGGCCTTCGCTATGGGGCGAGGACGAGCCATGGAGGCAGCGGCCAATCAGAAGGAGGGGGAACGAGGCCTTCCAACCTCCGCGGGAGGTGCGGATTGGCTGGGGGAGGAAGGGGCGGGGTTAGGAGGGGGCGGGGTTAGGAGAGAGGGGGTGGAGGGAGGAGGGAACCCTCCACGGTTTAACTCTTTCTTGGCAGAGAAGAATTAAATGGAACCCGCTTTAGGGTAGTAATTTTTCTTAAAAAACCCTGCAAGTTTTGGAACCTTACAGGTCTCTTCGTCAGGATTTTTTTTTTTAATTATTTCTTGTTTCAGGGATCTTTCCAATTTGTACACGGCTTGATGTTCGTATCTACCCTCATCTCCCATGTTCCTGGGATCGATCCTTTACAAATATTAATGCATTTTATTTATTTATTAAATTTAAACACCGCCCTATTAGTGCATTTATTCTGGGCAGTTTACAGCGATGAAATGTAACTGTGTAGTATTTTTTTTCCTTACAGGTATGACACTCAGATTTCCTCACCAAACTTTTGTTATCTCTGTGTTGCCCCCCCCCAAATTTAATTTAATTTAATTTAAATAATATTTAAAATATTTATAAATCACTTCTGTGCCTATCGGTGTGGCCAAAGCAACTCACAGCCAAATAATTTAAAACCAGATTTAAAAATAAAGCTAATTTTACAAACCAAAGGCCAGACAGAAGAGTTCAGTTTTGAGGGCCCACTGTGCTTTTTCGACCCTATCACTGAAGGTGTGGATTCTCTAAATTTGCTAATTTCCCACCCACCCACCGATTATTAGCCTCCTGTGGTCACACAAAGAGTGATGCAGGAATCTGGCTGCTAGTGGATGCATTTTATCTGCTTTATGCACTGACACCAAAAAGCAGAACATGTACTCCTTAAAAGGGTGGAACAGCCATAATCATCTCTGACTCATGGCATGCCTGTGAACGAGCCATCTCCAAAATGCCCTGTCCTCCACAGCTTTTGCAAACTCACGATTGGGACTTCATTTAGGGAGTCTGTCCATCTCACATTGGGGTCTTCCTCTTTTCCTGCTGCCTTCCGCCTTTCCCAGCACGATGGCCTTTTTTCCAGAGAATCCTGTCCTGATGGGCTCAAAGAAGGGACAGCCTCAGCGTCGACATTTTTGCCTCCTGAGATAACTCAGGCTCGATTTGATTTATAGAAGGAAGGAAGGAAGGAAGTGTTACATACAGCACTGATGTTACCTGTCTGTCATGGGTTTGGAGGGAAAGTTCCATCCTATGGGGAGTGGAAGGCGGGACATCAGGAGGAGGGGCTGTACTGTATAAATATGAGACACTGAGAGATGCTGAGAGACACTGGGTTGTGACGAAGCAGCAGCTGGGAAGAAGAAGCTGTTGTGGGAGTCTGTGTGTCAGACAGGGTACTTCTGTGTGTCAGAGTACCAACCTGATAGGTTCAGGTGTCTGTTGGTTAGCCAGAACTGATAGGTTCAGGGTCTGTGCTTTAAGTTAAGGGTTCTGTGTGAACCAAACTGTATGCTTGTATGAGTGAGAATAAGCCACGTTACTTTATATTATTCACCTGATTGTTTATTTTTCCCTGTGTGTATTTAAATAAACCTTATTCTTTTTATTGTTTAAAAATCCATCCCTGGTCTGTGTGACTTCTTACAGGGAATGGTTGGTGGCAGCTTAGTGTAACTGTGTGACATATCCCAGTAGGTCTGGGTTTGTCACATTGATTGGTGTCCAGCGTGTGGGATACGACTGGTCCAGTTGTCCAGCGGTCCAGCAAAGCCTTGGCAAGTGTGCCCAGAGCAAGGGGGGTCTAGTCAGGGACAGTCTGAGGCGCGTAGGTAATCTTCTAGGTGTACCTCACGGGGAGGTGCGCTAGTAGAAGAACGTGCCAACTGGGGAGACTTAGATTAAGGTGCTCTGAGGCAGCCTAGTTTTGGCGGGAAAAAGCTGAGGCAAAACTGCGTAGCAACAGTGATCTAGCTTGCCAGCTGAGAGGCCCAGCAGAGGGGGGTAGGCTCTGACTCGATACTGTTGCAAGTTAGTGCTGAAGAACAGCAGCCTAGAGAAGGCTGGTTCTGAGGCAAGAAGGAAAAAAAGTGGTCGTTTTATTTTGAGGCTTGACTTTTTAAAGCAGCCTGTTCTGAGGGGGGATTATGCCCTTGACTCGAAGCCAGATGGCCGAAATGAGTGAAGTGAAAGACCCCCAGATTGACCAAGGTTCTGAGGATGAATTTGGCTCAGTGCAGGGTGACAGCACAGGAGAGCAGAACCCAGAACTTAGAAAATTGCTCATAGCCCAACAGCATGAACTGAGGATGAGGCAATTTGAAGTGGAGGAAAGGTTAGAGAGAGAAAAAATGGAGGAAAGGGAAAGAGAGAAACAGCGGCAATTTGAATTAGAGAGAGAGAGATTGGAAAGAGAAGAAAGATTAGAGAGAGAGAAAATTGCTCTGGAAAAAGAAAGGATGGCGTATGAGTTAAGAAAATTGGAAATGATGAACCAGAACAATAATAACAATAGGGATTCTGAGGGAGGCCAATTGTCTAAGGCTGACCTGAAGAAATTCCCTGTGTACCACAAGGGAGATTGTCCCGAGGTGTTCTTTTCCTTAGTGGAAAGAGCGTTTGTGGACTTCTCAGTGAGGGAAACTGAGAAGATGACCATCATGCGATCTTTAATCAGTGGTAGCCTGGCTGAGGTTTATGCCGAGATGCCTGAGGAACTGATGAAAGATTTTGCAGAGTTTAAAAAACTGGTCTTTGCCAGACATGGGATAAATGCAGAGCAGCTGAGACAAAGATTCAGGTCCCTCACCAAGAAACCAGAACAGACTTTTACCCAAGTGGGGGCCCAGTTGGTGAGGCTGCTTGAGAAATGGCTATCGCAGGAGGGGATAGAGACCTATGAGCAGCTTAAAGATTTGATAGCACTGGAACAGTTCTATTCAGTCCTGCATGGGGAATTGAAATTCCAGGTGAGGGAAAGGAAACCGAGGTCTGTGGCAGCAGCCGCAGAGATCGCAGATTTTATTTCCCAAATAAGAAAGCCCTTGGGTGAGGGGAAATCTGTAGGTAAACCCAAAGAAACCTACAGCAAGTACTCTCAGGGACCAGGGAAAAGCCAGCAAGGGGGAGGGGCCCATGGTGAAGGGAAGCCCTCAGACATGAAACCAAGACCTCAGATTTTGGAGGGAAAACCAAAACAAGATGAGAGAGAATCAAAATACACCAGAAAATGTTATTTCTGTCAGGGAAAGGGTCATCTAATCTCAGATTGTGAGAAATTAAAGCAGCTAAAAGGAATGGTGCCTCAGGATTCTAGTGGGACCAAGCCAAAAGCTGTGTTCTGTGTCCAGAAAGAGCAAGGCTCAGTGTCACTGAGGGAGCCTGTTGCCATGGCTACTCAGTCTGGAACAGCTACCTCTGCTGATCAGGCTGAGGAAAGTGGTCCTCTTATAGAGGTAAAGCGCTGCTTGCTGGTGAAAACAGATTCTCAGTTGTTTGAGACAGCAGGGGTGGACGTAGGAATACTTGACCGTCAGTATAGGGGGCTGCGGGACACTTGTTCCCAGGTAACCCTGTGCCATCCAGATATTATTCCTAGGGAGTTTATAATCCCAAATGAGAGCATAAAGGTAGCAGGGATTGAGGGGCAGGTAATCTCTCTGCCAGTAGCAGAGGTACCTGTCAACTTTCAAGGCTGGAGGGGAGTTTGGAGGCTAGCGATTTCATCGACTCTGCCAGCAGCCGTGCTCGTGGGAAATGACCTGGCTGAACATGTGAAACGGGTGCTAGTGATTACACGCTCACAAGCCACCACGGGGACAGTTCAGGGGGGTAATGATGAGCCAGGGACGGAAGCAGAGGGGAGTTCAGAAGCTGTGGTGGAAACCTTAACCACAGACAGCAGATTTGGACAGGAGCAAAAGGCAGACGCCACTCTCCAAAAGTGTTTTGAACAGGTGACTGACGCCCAGCTAACACCTGAAACCCCAGTGAGATTTCTGGAGAAAAAGGGGATTTTATATAGAGAAACCCTGAGGAATATCTCAAAAGGGGGAGATGGGATCAGAAGTCAGCTGGTGGTACCTGAAAAGTATCGCCCCATAATCTTACAAAGGGGGCACTCTGACATGTTTGCTGCACACTTAAGGGTGAAAGGGCCCCTTGATTTGATCAAACAAAATTGGGAGCAGATCACCCAGGATGACCCACAAGACGTTGTGACATACATAGACACCTTGATGAATGACCTAAGGAGAAATCTAGAGCTGGCAGCAGAGAACCTGCAAGCTCAGAAGGTCAGACAGAAAACATGGTATGACCACAAAGCTAGAGAGAGGCACTTTGACCCAGGGGAGGAAGTGCTTTGGCTTAGGCCCTGCAGAGAGAATAAACTGCAGCTCAAATGGGCAGGACCATATAGGGTCATTTCCAAGATGTCAGACCTGAACTACCTTATAGAGCAGGAGGAGAACCAAGCAAGGAGGGTGGTTCATGTGAATGCCCTAAAACCCTACTACAGAGGGGAACAGAGGGTTCTATTTGCTATAAAAGCAGCTGAGAGTGAGGAAGCTGAATTACCCTTCTGGGAGGGTAGAGGGGAAGTAAAATACAACCCAGAGGAGGTAAAGATCAGTCCTGCACTCACCCAAGACCAGCAGCAAGAACTAAAAATGCTGCTTAGTAAATATCAGCAGGTGTTTTCCAACAAGCCGGGGATAGTGAAGGGAGTGATGCATCGGATCCACACAGGGGATGCACCCCCGCAGGCAGTATCCCCATACCGAGTAACGGGACCCTATAGGGACAAGGTGCGGAAGGAGCTGGACGAGATGCTGAGGGAGAACATAATCGTCCCCTCTTCTAGTCCTTGGTCCTCTCCGATAGTCCTTGTGGACAAGCCTGATGGGAGCATTAGGTTTTGTGTCGATTACAGGAAATTAAACCGTGTAACCACTCCTGATGCCTACCCAATGCCCAGGCTAGACAACCTGATTGAAACCATAGGGGGTTGTCGGTTCATCTCATCATTGGACCTGGTAAAGGGATATTGGCAATTAAGAATTGATCCCAGGGATCAAGAAAAGACTGCCTTTTGCAGCCCTTTTGGTCTCTATGAGTTTCGAGTCCTGAGCTTTGGTCTCAGAAATGCACCAGCCACATTCCAAAGGCTGATGGACCAGACCTTGGCAGGGCTCAGTGACTTTACAGTGGCCTACATTGACGACATAGGGATCTTCAGTAATACCTGGGAAGATCACCTGATACACCTGGAGTTAGTGCTGCAGAGGTTAAGTGCAGCAGGGCTAACAGTAAAGGCCAGCAAGTGTCAGCTGGGTAGCCCAGAAATAAAATACTTGGGTCACATGGTAGGGGGAGGAGTGATAAAACCCCTGGAGGCCAAAATAGAAGCTGTTCGTGATTGGCCTAGACCCAACACCAAGAAAAAAGTCAAATCATTTCTTGGGTTGGTGGGCTACTACAGAAAGTTCATCCCGAGGTTTAGCGAGATTGCGGCTCCGCTGACCGATCTGACGAGGAAGACGGCTGATGACCGCATCCCGTGGACCAGCGACTGTGAGGCGGCGTTCCAGAGGTTGAAGGAGGCGTTAATCAACTATCCTGTCCTGCGTGCTCCAGACTTCGACCGGGAGTTCATCATCTACACCGATGCGTCTAACAGCGGGGTAGGAGCAGTTCTGTGCCAGGAGGATGAGAATGGTGACCAGCATCCAGTGTCCTACCTGAGTAGGAAACTTCAAAAAGGTGAGAGACATTTGGCAACCGTGGAGAAGGAGTGTTTGGCCATAGTCTACGCGATCCAGAAGGCCAAGCCTTACATCTGGGGAAGACATTTTGTTCTGTGTACTGACCATTCACCATTGCAATGGTTAAAGACGATGAAAACCCACAATAGCAAACTTATGAGGTGGGCTTTAAACCTACAGGACTATGACTTTGAAGTGAAGGTGGTCAGAGGGTCAGTGAACTGTGTTGCTGACGCCTTATCAAGAAGACCTGAAGAATGAAGACGGCGAAAGAACATGGACTATATGTATATAATGATGACAAAAAGTTAAATGTACCTGTTTTTTGAATTTGGTTTGTATGAATAAAGGTAAATTGATGTAATGTATATGGTAAATGTTTAAATGCCTAATTGAAATGTTTAACTTAGAATGTAAGTATGAGTAAGTATAATATTGTATGTATAACTGTTGTTGTGTATTTTATACAGGTTGTTTTTTGGTGAAAAGCACGTTAGCTTTCCCCCTACAAAACAACTTATAAAGAGGGGAGGTGTTACATACAGCACTGATGTTACCTGTCTGTCATGGGTTTGGAGGGAAAGTTCCATCCTATGGGGAGTGGAAGGCGGGACATCAGGAGGAGGGGCTGTACTGTATAAATATGAGACACTGAGAGATGCTGAGAGACACTGGGTTGTGACGAAGCAGCAGCTGGGAAGAAGAAGCTGTTGTGGGAGTCTGTGTGTCAGACAGGGTACTTCTGTGTGTCAGAGTACCAACCTGATAGGTTCAGGTGTCTGTTGGTTAGCCAGAACTGATAGGTTCAGGGTCTGTGCTTTAAGTTAAGGGTTCTGTGTGAACCAAACTGTATGCTTGTATGAGTGAGAATAAGCCACGTTACTTTATATTATTCACCTGATTGTTTATTTTTCCCTGTGTGTATTTAAATAAACCTTATTCTTTTTATTGTTTAAAAATCCATCCCTGGTCTGTGTGACTTCTTACAGGGAATGGTTGGTGGCAGCTTAGTGTAACTGTGTGACATATCCCAGTAGGTCTGGGTTTGTCACAGGAAGGAAGGAAGGAAGGAAGGAAGGAAGGAAGGAAGGAAGGAAGGAAGGAAGGAAGGAAGGAAGGAAGGAAGGAAGGAAGGAAGGAAGGAAGGAGAAAGTGAGTGGGAAAGAAGAGGGGAGAGAAAGGGAGGATGACACACAGAGAGGGAAAGGCTTAGGTTTACTGTCAGCTCAAGATCCCACATACTCCTAGTATAAAGCTCGCAAGAAAACACACACACACACACACCCAAAAAAAGCACAGTTCACAGCAAGAAAATTCCCTACTTTTTTGACGCATCGCAAGACACCGAGACTCATTGCAAAAAGATCATAAAGTTGGGGAATGCGGAAGGCAGCAGGAAAAGAGGAAAGTCCAATACAAGATGGACGGACTCCCTCAAGGAAGCCACAAGCTTGAGTTTGCAAGACCTGAGCAGGGGCCGTGGAGGACGGGGACCTTTTTGGGGAGCGCTCGGTCATAAGGGTCGCCCAACGCCGGAGGGGACCGGACAGCGCCGAACAACCCGGTGCCAAGACCATTTGTGAGGGCCTCAGGTGTGTCCTCTCCGAAATCCGGGCGTTTTGTCCGGTCGGCAAAGTTCCAACCTCTGGAAAGAATGAAGGCGAACTGGCCTGTGTGGGTGTGCGGAAATATGCAGAGTTTAGGCTGACACTGTTCCTTTCTCACCCCCTCGTCAGCTGGCCCTGAAATGCCGCTTTTGCAGAAAGCAAGGGGCGTCTCTCTCGGAGGCCGAGCAGAAAAACAGCCACAGGGTGTGGTTGTTGGCTTTGCATCTGGAAGATGGAAGTTTTCCACCCGGAAGGGGACTGGCTTTCCGAGGGCTCCCATCCAGCTGTGGCCACTTCCTTGTTCCTGCAGCTCCTCCGGGCGGAAAAAAGCAAGAGAAGGAAGCGCCAGAAGGCAAAGGGTATGGCATCTTTCTCCCCCCTCCTCCCCTCCCCTTTCCCTGCCTCGGTGCTCCCTCTCGTAGCCAGAACCCCCACCAACCCCGCAGGGGTGTTTCCCCAGAGGCTGGCCACGCAGGAGGCATGGTTTTCTCGCTCTGATGCTCCCACGGAGAAGGCTTGCCAGGGCTGGCCTGCTTTGAGGCCTCTGGCGCAGAGCAGCAAATGCCTGATGGCTGGGTGAAGATTAGAACTCGGGGCCTCTTAGCTCCACTTGGTTCAAAAGCTCTACGGGCGACCCTCGGCTCTCTCAGCCTGACCCACCCATATGGGGTTGTCCCCCACCTGGAAGACCCAGTTAGCAGTTTTGGAAAGTGGTCCTGGCCCCCGGATTAGCGGCTGAAGCCAGGAGGGCGCTGTGGTCTGACTCCAGACACTGCACCAGGTTCACCCTTTTCTGTGGAAGGTAGATCTGACTACAAGGAGCTCCTGGATAGACTACTGTAGCCCATTCGGCCTGGGCCTGTCCTTGAAGGCTGTTCGAGGGTCAAATCTGGCCGCCAGAAGGTGGGGAAAGTCACGCCGGTTTCAAACCAACTGCACCGACTCCCAGTTTGCTTCCAGTTCAGTTTAAGATGCTGGATTTGATCAGGAAGGTAATTTTGGGCTCTTCTCGGAGTTCCAGGCCCTTAATCTACAACTTTGCTGTTCCCTTCCTAGCGGTAAAAAATATATCATTATATCAAGGAAATATTTTGTCTTTGCCCGCAGGGGCACTTATACAAGAGGCAGCTGCCTCACGCTCTCCAACAACAGGGCCGGCCTCACGCGCCGTTCGATGCCGAGACGACTTGCGAGCAAAATGTTTTTAACAGCATGTCCGGTGGGGATGACCCGAGATATTTGGCCGCCAGAGGCAAAGCGCAAGAGGATGCCCCACCCCCCCCGAGAGGCATAGCTCCAAACTTTGGGAGGTCATGATGATGGCCATTGATGGCCAGCATCAGTCGGCATGGGCTGCTCACTGAAGCCAATGGGGTGCCGTGGTTTGAGAGCTGGACTCAGGCTCAAAGAGTCCTGAGTTCAAATCACCCCCTGCCACGCAACTCCTTAGATAACCAAGGGCCAGGTGCCCCTTTTTTCAACCTGGCCTACCTCACAGGGCTGTTTGTGAACATAAAACAAGGTCGAGGAGAACCGCACGGGGGACCCAAAGGACACTAGATTTTTATTGGGGCGAAAGAGTGCTTAATAGGGCATTTTATAATAATTGGATGCTGTCAAGTCGATTCCAGCTTATGGCATCCCTTTCCAGAGTTTCCATATAGGTATTATTGAGTACCCAGGGGTGCTTTACCCTTCCCGTCCTCTAGGGGCGCCCTGGGACGGTGCAGCTTGCCCAAGGCGACCCAGGCTGGCTCCTTTCCCACTGTGGGGGGATTCGAACTCCTAACCTCTGAGTCCGCGAGCGAGAGACTCCGGCCAGCTTCGGCTTTTCTGTTGTCGCTCCGAATCGATGTGTTGCAACAACCCTAGCCTTTCAAGATACGTACATAAGATCTATAAGGAATGGTTTTACCATGGTCAGGTGGGGATTCGAACCCACGCCTTCTGGCTTCACACTCTTATCAACGGCATCACACCGGGTACACCCAGTGCGTAGGCTTCGGTAGTTTCTTAAGAACAGCTGAGTGGGCTGGTAGCAGGCGGAAGAGCTCTTTCGTCAGCCTGTCATCAGTTTATGGGCGGTGGATGAAATTTCAGGTATTGCAACCTTTCTCCAGGTGAGGAAATAAAATCATAAGGTGAGCACGGCTGGCGGCGCACACAGTTTTATCTTTGTACATGGGGTGGTTTTAAACTTTATTACCTCTTTCCACCCCTATCTAGCTGGCACAAAGGCTCAGCTGGTCTTGTGCTGTTTGCCTGCCCTGCCTCTGTGACATCACCAAGCCCCGCCCCATGACATCAGCAAGCCCCTCCCCTCCCTCTCAGGTTGCGCCCGAGAGCGGATCCGAGAACTCCGAGTGCCAAATTCAGCAGGACTCGAACCCAGCACTGCACGAACCGCGACATTTCGTGAATTTAGTGGCCAAGGAGGCAACCGAATAATTGAGGACAATTTTGTGCGCATGGGTCAAGGATGAAAATAGGGCTTCGTGAATCTTTCTTGCTCCCTCTTGTGCCTTGCTCATTTGGTAGACAAGTAAGATTGTTTAACGGCTAAATGTGTCATGTCACTGGAAAAAAACACAACTAATTTAAAACTGGGAACATATTTGATGGAAAAGGTCAGAGGGGAAGAGAAGCAGAAGGAAAGAAATTGGAAGGGAAACCTAGAAAAAGAGAAATAAAACACTTTGTATAATGGTGATGATAAATGAATGAATGAATGCATGCATTAATTACGGTCAGGTGACCAGCTCATAAAACATATTTATGGCTAAAATATACAAAATGCAGTTTTAAAATATACAAACAATTCATAAAACATATTATGTGGCTAAAATTTACAAACTGCAATTTAAAAAGTGTATAATAATAATAATAATAATAATAATAATAATAATAATAATAATAATAATAATAATAATAATAATAATAATAATAATAATAATAATAATAATAATAATAATAATAATAATAATAATAATGCAATGATGACCTGCTGGATTTCTCAGTGGTTTACATCTCTGGCCGCAGAGTCAGAGGCTGGGAGTTCGAATTCTGCACCGTGCCTCCTTGATAGGGGCTGGACTTGATGATCCGAAGGGTCCCTTCCAGCTCTGTCGTTCTAAGAGGATGATGAAATGGTCTTCTTCATCCCTGCCGTCACCACACAGGCCCAATGAGGCACCAAGCGGCATCAGCCAGCCCGGTCTACGCACCCCCCCCCCCGGCTGGGGAAGGTGGACTTCGAAATCTAGCTGGTCACTTTTTAACTAGGGATCCAGGCGGGAAGCTTTGCCAGGCGGGCGGGAGGGGCGGGCGCCTGGGAGGTTTGTCCCTGGGGGGGGCAGAGTCTACCCAAGCTGGAGAAGGCAAAGATCAAGAGGCAAGGAGAGGCAGGAAAGATGGCGGGTGAGTCTGGGGCAAACCCCCCCCCCGAAGGGAGGAGGGCTCCTTGGGTGCCCCCTGTGGGTCGCTCAGCCGGCTGGAAAGGCGAGGGAGGGCACAGGCAGGGAAGAGAGCCAGCGCACGCTCCGGTCATGCGGCCGGCTTGTGATCGTTTGTTGGGTGCTGAAGGGGAGCCGGGCCAGGGCAAAGCAGCTTAGCCGGGGTCTGTGTTCAAGAGTCTCCACTTTCTCTTTCTTGCAAGTCTTGGCAGCAGCCGGAAGCTTCATTCTCCCCGACGACATGACCTCCCTGACCCAGGAGCTGGGCACGGCTTTCTTCCAACGCCAGCAGCTGCCGGCCTCCATGGCCGATACATTTTTGGAACACCTCTGCCTCTTGGACATCGACTCGGAACCCATCACCGCCCGGAGCACCGGCATCGTCTGCACCATCGGTAGGGAGTGGGGGGGGGAGGCGTGTCGGCCGCGGGGCCCCTTTTACGGACGACAGGCCTCTGTTTCCAAAGGAGGTCAAGGGGTTGCCCCTTGGAATGGCTGCTCCACCCAACGTTTCAGATCTAAACCTCAAGAACTAGGAACGGTTAGGGATCAGGGAGCCCATTGTCCACAGCAAGCGGCCTCAGGAGGTGCAGAGGTCCCCTGGTTTGGATCTTCCCCTCCCAATTCGAAGCACTGTAGCCCCACCTGCCTCGTTCCTAATTTCGCCACTCGGCCTCTTTATTAGCACATTCGCACTGCGTGCCGATCAAATGTATATGTGATTGTTGTGGGCGGATGTCCGCCTTTTTAGCAACGGCCGCTTTTATCAGTAGCGATTGGTTTCACTGGATGCAAGAGGTGGAGGAGATAATCCGTGTTGGGGTGATGATTGATTGCAGGACGCAGTGAGCCTAAGCTTGTAACTACCGAGAAGACGTAGGTAATCCCTCTGGAGGCGAAAAAGAGAAAACAGCCTGATTATTAAATCTATTTACGAAAGCCCAACTTTCATTCTTGCAAGACTGACTCCCTCCAGCTAAAGGGGGGGGAGGGACGAGGAGCAGAGAGTGACTTTGGAGAAAGAAGGAAGGGTGCCCGAGAATATCAATCTGCAGGTAGATCTAGAAAAGACAAAAAGGAGAAAATACTTGGCTAGTTCAGGTTTGTCTGTTGCGTCTTCATGCTTTCTTCCAAAAATCTGGCCTTTATGAGGATTTCTTGGAGAAAATGAGGACCCGGGGCCACATAGGGGGGTTGGACCAGAAACCAAGCCCCTCTTTCTGTCCTTTTTGGTAGCAACGGGCCCCCTTCTTAGGCCGCCCCCGGGGCACTGCAGGAGCATGGACTGGCTTTGTTCAGTCTCCTGCGGGACACCTTTGCAGTCACGGGGCTCCAGTGTTTTATGACTCCCATTCCCACCGGGCTTCTCCAGCTCTTCTAAAGGTGCAGAACGATGGGTGTTGTAGTTCATCAATTTCTCTAGAGCCACTCTGGGTCAGGTCACGATGTGCAAAATGATTCCATGGCAGTGCAGAAATATCCTCAGTCGATTTAGAGTGCAGCTCCTTTGATGTATTGTGTTTTTTTTAAAGGAGACCCAAGCTTCTAGTCCTTATGATTACAAATCTGTAGAAATCAGTGGCCAAGCGTCCAGCTTGGGTGTGTATGAGACCCACTAGAGGGCACGACACACTGCCTTAAAAAAAAAAGCACCGCTTGGAAAAAAAGTTACTTTAGGAGGGTCCGGCTGGGAGATGATGGGCATTGTAGTCCAGGAAAAAAAATGGGATATTCTCCCAGAGCTGTCCCGAAATTGAACTTGTTTTCCTCTTTCAGGTCCAGCCTCCCGCTCTGTGGAGATGCTGCGCGAGATGATCAAAGCCGGGATGAACATCGCACGGCTGAATTTCTCCCACGGTTCCCACGAGGTACAAAATCGGGTGGATCGGCGCCGTCTTCTGCCCCAGAAATTAAGATGAAGGCGATCTCCTGAAAGAGAGTCAGAACAGGAGGGTTGGAAGGGGTTTCTTTCATTCCCCGCCTCCCCTTCTCGTGGAGAACCCGAGACTTGATCTAAGAGAGGGGTGAATCTCAAGAGGCTGTTGGACTACAACTCCCATCCGCCCTGCACCACGGGCTGGAGGCTGGTGGGAATCGTAGTCCGGCCGGCTCTAAAGGGCCACACAACCCCCAGCTTAGATCCACAGGGATTTGTGTCCTCTGCGTTCAGCCCCTTTGTCCAGCCGTTGATTGTTTTCCTCCCGTTTCAGTATCATGCAGGATCCATCGTGAACATCCGAAAAGCCACCGAAAGCTTCGCGTCCAACCCCCTTTTCTACCGACCGGTGGCCATCGCTCTGGACACCAAAGGCCCTGAAATCCGTACCGGTCTGGTCAAAGGGGTACGTCTGGCACTCAAAGGATGAATCATATTTTCACCCTCTTTCTCATGGACCGTACCTTAAAGTCTCAGCAGCTCACTCTGAGACATGGGTAGGAGGAAGAATAAAAACATTTCCTTACTCACGATTGGGAACAGATCAACAGCAAACAAACCACCGACGTCAGCAGCCTATAGAGAGGGAAAGGAAACACTGAGCAGAGAGGCGGGCCTCTCTTTGAATTCAGAGGCAGGAGAGAATGATTGGTTAGTGCTGGATAGATGGACAGTCAGAAAAGTCCCTCCTAGTCAAACAACCTATAGGCTGCCTGCGAGGTTGCAAATAACGCTCCATGCTTTCCTATCATTTATCCAGAGATTATCCTCTAGATTTTGGTGCCTTCTAAATCTCCCTGGGGGTGGGAACCGCGTCCCACTTTTAAGAACAAAGAATCAAAGGTACGGGTGGTACGATGAGTAAGATTTATTTGGCCCAAGCTTTGCTGTATCATAGGACGCCCCCTTATCTGCAGGATCAGTATCCACTGATTCACTTATACAAATGTCTCATTTTGGGCAGTGGAAGTTTGCCCAAATTGGAATCCCTGACTCCAGACCCTGTGAAGGAAGCACGAGGGGGGATTCGAACTCCCAACCCAAAACGACGACATTGCCCCCAACAACAACAACAACAAACCATGAAATCAGCAATGTTTTCCTTGCAGAGGAACGATCCCCTCCGACTAATCCTGGGTCTGATCCTGCTTTCACAGGGGGAGAACAAAGAGGTGGAGCTGGTCAAGGGATCGAAGCTGGTCGTGACCACGGACCCCGCGTTCCAGGAGCTTTGTGACGAGAAGACGCTCTGGGTAGACTACCCGAACTTGCCAAAAGTGGTCAAAGTTGGTGGACGGATCTTCGTGGACGATGGGCTCATCTCTTTACTGGTCAAGGAAATCCGTATGTATGACTCCCAGTTTCGCAGGGGCGGTGAACGGGTTTACCTTTAACCCTTTTAAAGTTTGGACCAAATCCCGGAGCGGATTCCGCTGCCTCCCCAAGCCTTAGAATTTCCCCCCTTTTCTCTGCACTCTCTATAAGGATGCTGTCTGGCTTCTTGACCCCTCGATCATGTTTGGGACCTCAGACACAGCATCTCCTTGCTGAAGGTGTCCAATAGCCAATAACATCTTTGACACCCATCCTATACATCGTAGCAAGCATGTAATTTGACGCTGAAGTGTTCGAGAGGCATCATTCCTGTAGATCTTCATGTCTGGATATTTGTATTCCCACACGAAGCCAGGCTTACCTCCCCAATGGCAACGTAAGCTCCTATGCAAGCCACAGTGTGGAAAGCTCCCGTTGTGACAATCACATCTCCTTCAGCACATATGCATTCCAATTATGAGCAAACTATAATGTCTAGTTTGATCTTTGTTCTCAGAATTGGGCTCGCAGTCTCACCGAATCTGAGCCGCCCCGCTTGTCTCTCCCCCAACAGGCCCCGACAGCTGCGTGGTGGAGGTGGAAAACGGTGGGATGCTGTGCAGCCGTAAAGGGGTGAACTTGCCAGGGGCTGAGGTAGACCTGCCAGCTGTCTCCGAGAGGGACATTCGGGACCTACAGTTTGGTCTGGAGCAGGGGGTCAACATTGTCTTCGCTTCCTTCATCCGCAAGGCCAGCGACGTGGCTGCCATCCGGGCCGTGCTGGGAGAACGCGGCCGGGCCATCAAGATCATCAGCAAAATTGAGAACCACGAGGGGGTGAAAAAGTAATTCATTTTTCCCTGCTTTCGTTTTTCGTGTCCTCTTCATCTCGTCCTGCGATTGTGGAGATTGTAAAGCGCACCTCTTTCTGCTCAGAGTTTTTAATTTCTGCTTCAGTTCCTCCAGTTGCACCGCAGAAGTGTAGGGATTCAGAGAGCCGAATAGCTTCAAGTTGCCCAGAGTTGTCCCCCTCTTCCCCCCCTCATCAGCTGGCACTTATAGTCTCAATAACTCACTCTGAGGTATGAATAGTAGAAAGAATTAAAAAGTTTCATTATTTACAATGGAATGGATCAAACAGCAAACTGAACATACAGGACTGCTTTCAACAACAGTCTTCAACAGATTCCCTGCTTCCAACAGACTTGGAGGGGGGGAATAACTGAACTAACCCCTAGAAACTGTGGACTGGTAGAGAATCCATCGTGATAACGTTTTATGGGCAAAGAGAGAAGAAAAATTAAGTTTCTAGTTCTCTTGACCTGTGGACTTTAGAAGAAATATCAGAAATTCTGTACCTCGTTTGCAGAATTCTGCATCTCCGTTAATTCATTTAAGCAAATGTCGAAGTCGGTCGTGGGTATGAATTTGCCAGTTTGCAAACAGAGAGAGAAACAGCAAGGCTGAACCCTTTCGGTGTTTGAGGAAAGTCCACAATGTTTATTTTCTTTTTCGGAATATGTTTCTCGCCTCCTCGACTTTGCTGGAATGTTCTCAAATGGTTTTCTAACAGACAGAGGGGAGTCAAGTTTCTAGACCTCTTGATTTTGGCAGGAAAACCTGAGGAACAGCTAGGAAGACATTTCCAGGCAAAGATTAGAGAGGACAGTTAGAGAGATAAGCTCTGCTTATCTTCTGTGCTCGTTGGATAATTGGTCTTTTCAAGGGATTGGGCAGAAACTCGAGAAGGTCAATGTTTCAAAACAAATATGTTGTTTTTTTTCACAATAGAGTCATCTCCGTAACTTTTCCGGTTTTGACTTTTGAAAAATGCCTGTCAGCTCAGCCGAGGTTGTATCTGGGGTAGATTTAATATAAAGTAGGTCTCCGTGTTACGTTAGCTAGTCAAAAGGTAGCACAACTCATTGCGAAGAAAATTACTTTTTTTTTTTAAGACTAGGATTCTCAAAGTTTTAAGAGGCAGAATTCTGGGCCTTTTAGATCAAAGATGTCATTTTTCCGGAGCTCTGAAACAAGGCCAGATGTTTGCATTCTGAATTGCCTCTTTCCTGTAAAAATGAAAAAAACACAAAATATTATAATAAGACACACTGCTCGGGTTAGCTCCGTTTTGTAAGCTCTCTTGCTTTCTCCTGCAGATTTGATGAGATTCTGGAAGCCAGCGACGGCATCATGGTGGCCCGGGGAGATTTGGGCATTGAGATCCCAGCCGAGAAGGTTTTCTTGGCTCAAAAGATGATGATCGGCCGATGTAACCGAGCGGGGAAGCCTGTGATATGTGCCACGCAGGTAAGCTGCAAAAAAACCAGGAAGAGGTAGCCTGGTGTATCAACGAAGGTGTCGGATTGTAGGACTTGGGCGATCCAGGTTTGAATCCCAGCTCCGTCACGAAACTCACTCAGGGACTACAAGTCGGGGTGCGTGACCGCCTTGCAGGGTTGTGAGTGTGAAGATAAATCTCAGGGAGAAGAAGCAACGGGTGCCACCGTGACTTCCGTGCAGGAAAGCCCGTAGACCGATGGAGCGAATACTTGATTATACAAATAAAGATACAATCCATGCCTCTATGGTTTAGGTTTGGCTGCCGAAATCATTTCAGTAAGATTGCAGAAACCGGGAACCGAGCAAGGATTTTTTGAGAATACCGTATTTTTCCGTGTATAAGACGCCCCCATGTATAAGGCGCCCCCCCTCACTTTCCTAATCCAAAATTAAGAAATCTAAGTGGGGCTTAACAAGTGTAGGGGGAAAGGGATCAAAGCGCTGCAGGATCGCTTTGATCCCTGCTTTCCCCTCCACTTGTGTTTGTTCTCTCCTCAGCTTACTTCCGTGTATAAGACGACCCTCAATTTTTAGTCTAAAGACTTTAGACAAAAGTATAGTCTTATACACGGAAAAATACGGTAAGAACCCGGACTAAAGGAGTTTACACGCTTGTCTTCTCTCTCTCTCTCTTTCTCTCTCTCTCGGACAGATGCTGGAGAGCATGGTCAAGAAGCCCCGGCCCACGAGAGCAGAAAGCAGTGATGTGGCGAACGCGGTCCTTGACGGCGCGGACTGCATCATGCTGTCTGGCGAGACCGCCAAGGGTGCTTATCCGGTGGAGGCCGTGAGGATGCAGCACGCGGTGCGTAGCTGTTTTCCTCGCTCAAAGCCGGCGCACGAAATAAAGATCCCTATTGTTTTCGGGGGGGGGGCAACCAGAAAAGTGTTTGTTTATTGAAAATATTTCTGTGCCGCCTTTCTCCCCCAAAAGACCCAAGGCGGCTGATGTCGTTAAAATGGTATTTAAAAAGCTAAAACAATACAAATATCTAAAAAGAATTAAACAAGTATTATATTTCATTACAATATAAGTATTATGTAATATTAAGTACTGTATTCTAGAAATGGGAGGAGTGTGAGAACTAGTCTTTTTTGTTGTTGTTATGGATGTTGACTGTTGAAATCCTCATCATCATCTTCAACCCTCTGGATCATCCAGTCCAGCCTCTGTCAGGCAGGTACAGTGCGGGATTTGAACTCCCAACCTCTAGCCCCCCCAGCCAGAAACCTCAACCCCTGCGCGATCCAGCCGTTGCTGACAATCTCATGAAAGCTTCCGACTTCTCTTCCCCAGATTGCGCGGGAAGCCGAAGCCGCCATGTATCACCACCAGCTCTTCCAAGAGTTGCGCCGCCTGACCCCGCTGAGCCAGGATCCGACCGAGGTGACGGCCATCGGGGCGGTGGAAGCCTCGTTCAAGTGCTGCGCGGCCGCCATTATCGTCCTCACCACCTCTGGCAGGTGAGGAGAGCGGCCGAGGTGCGGCGCCCGCTTGCGAGAGGCTGGGAGACCCGGTTCTGATTTAGGGTGACTTCTCTTTCAGGGTTTCCCAGAGAGAGAAGACTCAGAAGCGCTTTACCCTTCCCTTCCTCTAGGGGCGCTGTGGGATTGTGCAGCTTGCCCAAGGCCACCCAGGCTGGCTCTTTTATAGATGAGATTATTTTATATATATATATATATATAAGGAGAGAAAGAGTGTGGACTTCCCAGTGTGGGTGGACTAACACTGCTATCATCCCCAAACTCTGAGAGTGGTGGCTGAGTGGATGGGACCTGCAGTTCAGAGACACCTGGCGGAGTATAGGCTCCCCAACCCTTCTGCTAAGAGGATGAAATGGAGGTCCCGGGTTCAAATGATGCCTGAGCCGGTCCCGATCCGAGTGACCTTTAGCCTTCATACCATGGCTGCAGCTGTTCTGTTTCCCCCGGGAGCTTCTGATGGACAACCCTGGCTTTGCAAAGCACACTTTTATTTATTTATTTATTTATTTATTTATTTATTTATTTATTTATTTATTTATTTATTTATTTATTTATTTATTTATTTACCGCTTGATTGATTAGAAAGTGCTAATATGGTCTCTAAATCTCTCGCCACACCCAGAAGTATGGAGGGGGGTGGGGTGGGGATTCCAAACTTTTCCTTGCCTTTAACCCCAGGTATAGAATCTTCTTGGCAAATATTCCCAAAATCAATGCAGTCAACCTGGGGCTCACGAGAGAAAGCCTCGGACAGGAGGGTAAGGCCACTCGCCGATCGGTCCCGCCTCTCCTGCGACCGCCGGTCTCAGTGGCGTTCCTCACCCTCCCTGGAGAGGGAATTAATGAATGTTCAAACCTCACCCCCCCCAAAAAAAATCTCAGCCAAGAAGGTCAGCTCGGTTTAGCGTTTGGCCATTAAGAGCCATTGGCTTTACAAAAGACCTGCTCTTGAGCAGAAACAAAACGGGTATATAACGTTCCTTGATACAGATCCATGCCTCCAGGAAAGAGATTCAGGATAATACAGTGGTACCGATTCGATCTTTGTGCACGCTTTCTCCTTGAACTCAGGTCCGCGCAGCTGCTCTCCCGCTACCGGCCCCGGGCTCTTATCATGGCCGTCACCCGCAGCGAGCAGGTGGCCCGCCAGGTGCACCTCAGCCGCGGCATCTTCCCCGTCCTGTGGCGAGATCCCAAGCAGGAGGTGTGGGCCGATGACGTGGACCGCCGGGTGCATTTTGGCATGGAAGTGGGTGAGTTTCCAAAGCTGTGGTTTCCCTCTCCTCGGAATTGTGGATTTTCTATTCCTTTGCACTCCACAAAATTGTGTTGGTATTCTTCAAGGACTTTTTGCCAGCTCCCGTATTCTCTGTGATTAACCAGTTTTCGCCCAGGAATGGGATTTCTGCAGAGGTATGTCCTTCAGGAACCAGACATGCAAATAAAGCCCATGTTTACCTTCCAAGGACCAATCACAAAACAGAGCAGGCTGAATGCAAGATAGGAGCGTGAGGGCAATACAGATGTGTTTTAGCAGTAAAAGGAGCACTGCTTATAAAAACATGCTCAGCGTCTAGTTTGATTCTCTGCTTCATTTCGTAGTATTTCTCTGAACCCTTTTTATATTTCTGTCTTAGGCTTTGTTTCAATTCGGTTCCGATAGGTTTGATATTTATCCTCCCAGTTTGAAGGAAAATGCATATTAAAGCATTTTGGGAACATACATTAGTGCTTTTCATGTTCTGGGATCCATTTTCCTAAATATATTTTTTGTCCACATTTCCAACACCGCATAAAATCTTATTTTTAAATGGTGGACATTTTAATCATTTTAATTTTTTTAAAGTATGCATGTTTCTGAATGTATTTTATTTCTCTGAAAGTTACAAAAAGAGAAACATTATCATTTCTTGATTCCTCAGATCTTGAAAAACAACAAATTACTTGTAACATAATAATTTGCAACTAGGATGTAACATTTGAGGATGTAACATTTCTAAAATAACAGAACAGATACAAAAAACTTATTTTGCAGTGTAATGAATCACATTTGTTACTCACTTTCAAAAGTTACAAATGAAGGCCAAATCAAGGTTCAAAATGACTGTCTTAAAGTAATTTTTTCTGGCTATGTGCCAAAGTTCCTCTCAACGGATATTTTAAGCCATTTTAAAATGCATTTTAAGTGGAATTTTTCAAAAGTGACGCCATTCTCATGGACATCAGAAAACAAAAATGATGGGACATACAATAGGAACCCCATATCCACAGGATCGGTATCCACTGATCCCCTCGTCTGAAATTTTGAAAACATTAAAAGAAAATTCCTAGAATTATGTATTTCTGAAGATGAAGTTACCAGAACAGGCCACTAGAAGGCGCTACAGACCATGCTATGTAGAGTGTTCCTATTGAAATAATTTTCATTATAATCCACATTTTCAGCATCCTCGGTAGAGGGGCTTAGAACTGATCCTTTATAGATACAGAGGTCCTAACGTAACAACAACAAAAGAGATAGGAATAAGTTACTTTGAAATAGTGGTGCCCTGCTAGATGCTTACCCCGCATGACGTCAAAATCGCTTGACGATGACTTTTTTGCAATTGCTATTGCAATCGTAAAATGATGGTTCCTATGGGGGAAATCCGCTTCACGTTGATTAGGTCCCTGCTTCGCGAACCGTTTGTTCGCTAAACGATGATTTTTCCGGCTCCGCAAAATGGCTTCCCTTCGCAAAATGGCTTCCCTCCCTTCACAAAATGGCTGTTTCCCGGACAGAAGCTTCGGAAGACAGCGATTTTAAACAGCTGATCGGCGGTTCTCTATGGGCGATCTTTGCTGGATGATGAGGTATTTCCCCATTGGAACGCATTAACTGGTTTTCAATGCATTCCAGTGGGGTTTTTTTTCCGCATGACGATGATTTCGCTGTACAGCGATTTTCCTGAAACAGAGTATCGTCATCATGCGGGGCACCACTGTATGCCAAAGGGTTTCCTTCTTCCCCCTCATGTTTTCCTTTTCTCACTACAGGCCGGGTGCGAGGATTTTTACGCTCTGGGGACGTGGTCATCGTGGTGACCGGCTGGAGGCCTGGTGCCGGCTACACCAACATCATGAGGGTCCAGCAGGTTCCATGAAGAAGGCGAGGAAGCCTCTGGGATCCAAGAGGGAGGGGACTCTGGCTCCCCTCCCCGGGATTTTGTGGCTGAAAGTGGGGACCCCCCAGGTAACAACAGTCCCCACGCTCATACCCAAGCTTGTGCATTGACTGCTTCGGACGTACGGCCGACCGGTTTAGTCCATCTGCTCTATTTTTGTATCACTCCTCACCACCTTTTTTCTCTCCATGGGTTGAAAATGCATGGATGTCTTTTGCAATCATCTTTGATTAAACGTCTATTTTGGAGGGGAGAATCCCATAGCTGTCCTTCAGTTTGTCATCAAGAACGAAACATATTCTTAGAAGCAGCAGGAGAATTCAAAGATTGGGCTATACGCACAGTTAGAATTTAACATTCGGCTTCCTTCCTTCCTTCCTTCCTTCCTTCCTTCCTACTATCCATCATTAACTCCTTCCTTCCTTCCTTCCTTCCTTCCTTCCTTCCTTCCTTCCTTCCTTCCTTCCTTCCTTCCTTCCTTCCTTCCTTCCTTCCTTCCTTCCTTCCTTCCTTCCTTCCTTCCTTCCTACTATCCATCATTAACTCCTTCCTTCCTTCCTTCCTTCCTTCCTTCCTTCCTTCCTTCCTTCCTTCCTTCCTTCCTTCCTTCCTTCTATCTATCATTAACTCCTTCCTTCCTTCCTTCCTTCCTTCCTTCCTTCCTTCCTTCCTTCCTTCCTTCCTTCCTTCCTTCCTTCCTTCCTACTATCCATCATTAACTCCTTCCTTCCTTCCTTCCTTCCTTCCTTCCTTCCTTCCTTCCTTCCTTCCTTCCTTCCTTCCTTCCTTCCTTCCTTCCTTCCTTCCTTCCTTCCTTCCTTCTATCTATCATTAACTCCTTCCTTCCTTCCTTCCTTCCTTCCTTCCTTCCTTCCTTCCTTCCTTCCTTCCTTCCTTCCTTCCTTCTATCTATCATTAACTCCTTCCTTCCTTCCTTCCTTCCTTCCTTCCTTCCTTCCTTCCTTCCTTCCTTCCTTCCTTCCTTCCTTCCTTCCTTCCTTCCTTCCTTCCTTCTATCTATCATTAACTCCTTCCTTCCTTCCTTCCTTCCTTCCTTCCTTCCTTCCTTCCTTCCTTCCTTCCTTCCTTCCTTCCTTCCTTCCTTCCTTCCTTCCTTCCTTCCTTCCTTCCTTCCTTCCTTCCTTCCTACTATCCATCATTAACTCCTTCCTTCCTTCCTTCCTTCCTTCCTTCCTTCCTTCCTTCCTTCCTTCCTTCCTTCCTTCTATCCATCATTAACTCTTTCGTTCCTTTGTTCCTTCGTTAGTTAGTTAGTTAGTTCATTCGTTCGTTCGTTCCTTCCTTCCTTCCTTCCTACTACCCATCATTAAATCCTTCCTTCCTTCCTTCCTTCCTTCCTTCCTTCCTTCCTTCCTTCCTTCCTTCCTACTACCCATCATTAAATCCTTCTTTCCTTCCTTCCTTCCTTCCTTCCTTCCTTCCTTCCTTCCTTCCTTCCTTCCTTCCTTCCTTCCTTCCTTCCTTCCTTCCTTCCTTCCTTCCTTCCTTCCTTCCATCCATCCATCATCAGCTCCTTCCTTCCTTCCTTCATTCCTTCTATCCATCATTAACTCCTTCCTTCCTTCCTCATCCCAGCAGGGATAACCCCCCCCCCAGTCCCGTGGAGCCAGAATCACCCGACTCCATTTCGGAGGACGCCAATCCAGCGTCTTTCCAAAGGGCAACGAGGAGCAGTGAAGCAAAGCTGGTACACCGACAGATCTTTGCTCCTGACGTGCCCAAATTTCTCCCCATCACTGGCTCCATTTTAGTGAGAGTTTGATGCATTTCCCCCCCCCCCCGATACTCTTGTGCACACAAACACACACACACATACAGAGTCCCTCCTGTTTCTCCCTCAGATGATTGCCAATCTGCCCCAGATCCGCCATGATCCCTTAATCCTATCTAAACCTTCTTTAATCAATCCCACAAGTGCAGATAATCATCTTTCTCTCCAACCGGCCTTCGGTCCTTCAATTGGTGCTAAAGGAAACTCTGGGTCCCATCAAAAGGGTGACCGAGGAAGCGAGCATGTGGATTCCCACCAGCGGCGTGGGCTGAGCTAAAATTTTGGGGAGTTTTCCTTAAACAGGAACAGTTATATCACCTCCCCCAAACCCCATACTGTAAATCCGTATTTCTAATTTAGATCGTAGCTGCCATCTTCACGGCGAGTGGTTGGGGTGGCGAGTCCTTTCGCCCCACGTCTTTCATGCCAACGGTGTTTATCGGGAAGGTTAAAATACTCAGATTCCAAAGTTAGGTGTCTTTCTGCATATGATGTGCCATCAAATCAATGGAGCAACGCTAGAAAGGTTTTCTTTTATATTTAAAGGGTGGTTTTAACTGTGCCACCCCCACCCCCCAGTGATTTTCCACAGCGGAGCAGGAATTTGAACCCAGATCTCTTCGGTCCTAGTCTGACAGCCTCTCCACTTGACTCCACGCGCTCTCCACCCTGTATTACTATCTCCCCATTTATATATCCGGTCCGATACATTTCACAGGTTTTATCCATGCTTTGCAAAAATATCATCAACAGACTTCACCCTTGATTCCAGATGTCTCTCTCCTACGGAAACTAAACTTGTTAAATTATTATTCCCTTTGATCTGCTAACTCTGGAAACGGTGGTTTTGTAAGCTAAGTGGGGAATTTAGAAATCAAAGATGTCATAATCCTCTTTTCATCTGTCCATCCGTCCGTCTGTTTTACCTACCTACCTACCTACCTACCTACCTACCTACCTACCTACCTACCTACCTACCTACCTACCTACCTACCTACCTACCTACCTACCTACCTACCTACCTACCTACCTACCTACCTACCTACCGAGCTATCGAGCTATCGAGCTATCGAGCTACCGAGCTATCTATTGAGCTATTGAGCTATCGATTGATCTAAGCATCTGTCTGTCTAATTTTCCATCCAGCCATATGGATGGATGGATGGATGGATGGATGGATGGATGGATGGATGGATGGATGGATGGATGGATGGATGGATGGATGGATGGATGGATGGATGGATGGATGGATCAGTCAGTGGATGGATGGATGGATGGATGGATGGATGGATGGATGGATGGATGGATGGATGGATGGATGGATGGATGGATGGATGGATGGATGGATGGATGGATGGATGGATGGATGGATGGATCAGTCAGTGGATGGATGGATGGATGGATGGATGGATGGATGGATGGATGGATGGATGGATGGATGGATGGATGGATGGATGGATGGATGGATAGATAGATAGATAGATAGATAGATAGATAGATAGATAGATAGATAGATAGATAGATAGATAGATAGATAGATAGATAGATAGATAGATAGATAGATAGATAGATAGATAGATAGATAGATAGATAAGAACCAGCCCTTTGAATTGTGCCCGGAAATGGATCAGTAGCCAGTGGAGCTGATGTAAAGGGGGGAGTTGTGTGATCCCCGTGACCAGCTCCAGTCAGCAATCTGGCTGAACCACCGCGGATGATGTGACATCTGGCTCAGGGGGGGCCCTGTTTGAAAACACTTCCCCCTTTGCTTTGGCCACCAAAGCACCTCCCACCTTCTTGAGATCTAGCGTTTTGTCTCTTTTGCTTCAGCAGATGAGAGCCCAGCCGGGAGTCCCCAGTGGTGCCCCGTTGGCCAAAAACCGGCCCATTCTTGGCCCCCGCCCACCTCCCAGCATCGTAATCAGATCAACCTTTTGTTAATCGGGTGTAATCAAATTAAAGGGAAACCTGTTTAATCACAGCTGATCCGTGCACACCAACAACAACACACACATGCACACAGAGGGGTGCCAACCAACAGGTTTTTTTCCCCTCCAAAATATATTGTGCTTCCTAACCGGTAGCAAATATATACCGTATTTTTCTGTGTATAAGACGCCCCCATGTATAAGACCTTTTCTAACCCAAAATTTCTTTCTGTGCAAGAAAGTGGAGGGGGGAAGGCAGGGATCAAAGCATTTTGATTCCTGCTTCCCCCTCCACCTTTTTTTTTTTGCAACATACTGTTTTCCCCCTCCACGTTTTGCAACGGAAGTGGAGGGGAAAACACTTTCCTGGCAAGAAAGTGGAGGGGGAAAGCCATTCCTGCTTTCCCCCCTCCACTTTCTTTGTAAAAAGTGGAGAGGAAAAGCAGCTTTTTGCAAAGAAAGTGGAGGGGGAAAGCAGGAATCAAAGCACTTTGATCCCTCCCCCCAGCTTACCTCCATGTATAAAACAACCCTCAATTTTTCCCCTTTAAGAAAAAGTGTTGTTTTATACACGGAAAATACGGCATGTGTATGAAAAGTTGAATTTAGATTCTAAATTCAACTTTGCATGGATTGAAGTTTGGAGAGTCGACTTTTTCTATGGGCCTCATAGGGCTCTCAAGCCCATTTCTATGCTTACTCCTGGGATCCTCCAGAAATAGGGATTCGGGCTGAAGAGGAATGTCCGGGGAAATGCATCATTCTCGCTCTCACCTCCACTGGGTCACAACCAACTGCGCAGTGAGTGTCTCTGGACTTGATTCCCAGCATGATGGATGGGGGTCCTTGTGCCTTTGCCCCGGGTGAGGAGATATCTTGGACTTGTGACACCCTTACAGGGTTTTCACTCCAGTGATGCAATGTGCTCGTTATGCATCTCCCAGCAATGAGAACTGCAAAGGAAGTTGGTGTTTTAAACCCCAACTGCATTTTTTGCTGTTTAGAAACAACAACAATCAGACCCTTTTTGCCGCTGGAGGGAGCGCTGCGTCAGATACAGGCTCAGCGTCTTGTTCCATTCGGCCCTTATTTTTTTGAAACAAATTGCAAGCTGCCCAGCTTTTGCCTTTTCAGCCACTGAAAAAACAAATTTTTACCAAGCTGGAAGTCGAGTTCGTGCGACTTCCGATTCTGTTCTGCTAGTTTTTGTTGCGGGGAAGCTATCTGAGCGAACCTCGACCCCATGGCCACTTCTTCAGGGCCCAGCCCATGTGATTCCTTCTCTTCAAAAGAAACCAAGATGAGCGGAAGGACCTGTTTGGGTTTTTTCCCCCTGCTCTCTGGCCACTGTTTCTGTTTCTGCTGCAGCAATCGGAAAGTGTTTAGTTCAACTGCAGTACTGCAGTGAAGACTCTACTCACAAACAGAATTTGAACCTTGAGTTTGACTCAACCTCTGAAGTGGCGGGGCCAAGGGAGCAGATAGGCTGGCTACCGTTCAGCTTGCCACAGAGAGAGATCCGGCCTCTCCTTTAGTTTGTTGCCCCACCTTGGTTTATTTAATAATCTACTTAATGCCGGAAGTTCCAAACTCAATCAAGGACGACTGCCAGCACTTCGGATCTCCGGCCTCCTGATTAAAAAAAACGGAAGGCGTACAATATGGATTGAATGATAATCCAGGCCGGGGGGGGGGGAGAGAAAAAAGAAGAGGGATCCAGTTTGCTGAGTTTGGCCAATGTCAGAGGGGGGTGGTGCTTATCTTTTTCATTTCAAAAGGGGCCTGCCTTGAGTCGGTGCATTGGCTCCGGTTTTTAATCCGAGATCTGATCATCTTGTCCGCCCACGCCTTCGCCGTTCTGTGTCTTCATGCGTCCTAAAGTAAACTTCCACAGTTAGTCTTAAACCTGGAACAAAGGCCGGTCCTGTCAAAATAGGAGCTAGGGTAAGGAACCGGTAGCACCCGGTGAGTCTGGGTCTCAGAGGACCTGGGTTCGAATCTCAGCTATGGAAGCTTATGGAGCCAGGGGGAACGGGTAAGACCACTCCTGAAAGATCTTACTTACATCAGAAGCCTTGTTAGGGTTGCTGTAAGTCAGTTCCAACTGGATGGCACGTAAATAACGGGGATCTCCAGGGCCCAGATGTGGCCCACCCCCTAATGTCAAAAGACTTTTTGCAAGGAATCGATATTGCTTCCCGCATCACCCTTGACTTTCTTTAGCCCACCTAAAGAAAGTTGGTTTCGAACTGCTTCACCAGTCCCTTGGGCCTTCCCATCCACTGGCTCCGCCGGGGACGACCCCGGTCTGCCACTGGAGAAGCAGGGGAGAGGGATCTGTTTCGGGTTTTACTCCGCACTACCCAGGACACGGCATTGAGACCAACTTGTCCAAAGTCTATCCAAGGTGGTGTACCTGCTGTTCAGATTTTATGCCGTGTTTCCCAAAACCCATCGGCTTGGAACCCCATGTTCCCCTGCCACAGTTACATTGATAAAGGGCTCCCTCCATGTTGCAGGCAGAAGCCAGAAATGTTACTCTGGGGGAGTTAATAAAAGAATAATCATGTGCCGTGAAGTCAGTTCTGACTTATGGCGACCCTTCCCCAGGGTTTTCCAGATAGAGAATATTCAAAAGCGCCTTACACTTCCCTTCCACTAGGAGCGCTATGGGACTATGCAGCTTGCCCAAGGCTACCCAGGCTAGCTCTTCTCCCAGAAGGCACAGTGGGGAGATTCAAACTCCCAACTTCTGTCTCTGCAGCTGGAGACCTAAAGCATTGCCACATCTAGAATTCCCCACTGAACGTGGTTTGAGGCATCTTAAGAGCTGTAATCTGAAAAAAGTAACTTTTCCCAGAAGAATCCGGGTATCTGGATCCTGCCCCCCCCAAGTAATTTTGCCAAACGCTTTCCGTTTCGTCCCCCGCTGGGCGAAAAGTCAACAGAGATCTACAAAAGCGGCTCTGAGTCTGTCTTTATTATTGAAATCTCTTAGGTACAACGACCAAAATAAATTGAAATAAAATTTATCTTTAAAAAAAAAGAGAAGAGAGAGAAAGAAACGTCCTTGTGATATGAACTCTACAAGCTCCATACACTGAGCTACGGCGAGTGCAAAGTTGATGAGGCATGGTCTTTGGTGACTAATTCGCACCCGCAGCCACCTGCTTGCGCGCGTGCTCTCCCATGAGATGGAGGTGCACGATACAAACAGGCAGACAACCCGACCCTTGGGGCCATCATCCTGGCTGCGCTGGGGACTGAATCTCCATGGCAAACCATTTGATACCTCGTGAATGGCTGTGGGTCCCCCCCTCTGGAATCATGGGAACTGTAGTTCGGAGATGTGCTTGGGATACCGTGATGGAGAAGTATAACATCTTCCATTGAAGTACTAGATTGGAAACCTTACCAAACTTCAAATCCTACAATTTTATTGTATGGATTAGTAATTAGGGATGGGATTTTCAGATTTTTTTTTTTTTGGGACTACAAACACCATAATTCTCTGTGCTGGGGGTTCTCCCAGGGAGAAGAGTCTGGATTGGAAGGCTTTGAGGCCTAGCGAGGCCTAGCTCTGCCCAAGCTTCTTGCTTAGAAAGAAACTTCCCAGCAAGCACTGGGGCAGGAACAGGAAGTTCAGGAGAAGCTAGGCCTAGCTAGGCCTCTAGGTTTTCCAGGCATGGCCTTTTTCCCCCAGGCGAGCCACATTAAGGCAGGGAGAACTCCCAGGATGGAGGACTATGGTCTCTGTAGTCCAGGAAATCTGAAAGTCCCATCCCTAATCGAAACAGTCAAAGGAGTATCAAACTGCCATAAATGTGCCCGTTTGGAACACACCTTCTGGATTTCCTCACAGATATGAGCGTTGTTGAAGACAGATCCTTGATCTTTTGATATGTGTGTGTGTGTGTGTGTGTGTGTGTGTGTGTTTACTGGCACAAATAGGGCATAGAGACCCCCCCCCGAACATGCTTGCACTGTGGGGCTGTCCATGTAGGAGTGTCGTGAATGCCCTCAAAAGATAACCCGTTACCCCCTTGTCGTGGGGCTAACAGCCATAGGAATCGCCGGTTCGACTCACGATACAGCCAGGGTGGGTTTGCCCCAGATCTGATCAGAATGGGGGGGGGGGGGAAGGGAGGCGGCTGGAGGTTTGCCCCTCTATAACCAAAGAAAATGAAAAATCTCCTGACTCCATGGTCCGCGGGACCAGCAGCAGCTACGGATGGCTCTACCCGGATTAAGTGTAAACAAGAAGACGTTCTGGAATGTTTTCGAACCTACATGTTCAAGCAAAATGCTCCTAACCTGAGGAGCTTCCAGGGTTTATGCCAGGGGGACGGCGGGCAGGGAAGATAGAGGCGGGCAAGAAGGCAGTGCTGGCTGGTCCCTACTCAAAGGCATCTCCCGGGGATGTCGCGCCAGGGGGGGGGTTTAAGCCGTCAGCGGCTCAACCAGCTAGCAGAGCATCCCTCTCCCTACGTTCCAAAACTAAAAGCTCCCCCCCCCGCTGTCTTTTTTTAAATTCGGAGGATAATGCCAAGAAATCCTTAGCTCCTGCCCACAGCCAGCATCTCTCAGGGGCCGGCTGGGGACACTGGAAATGTTTAATGGGCTGGCAAGTTCTCAGAGTGGTCATCTTGAAAAGGAGGGCTTGGCAAACGGTGCCGGTAACGCTCTGTGCGCTGACGGTTACGATGCACCAGGTTGCGCGGCCGTTCTCGAGATGGGCTCGGTCCAGCTTTCCCGAAGGACTTAAACCCCCCCCCCCGTACTAGGTGGAATAGGGTGGGGTGTCCAATCTAGCAGCAACCTAGAGAGGGAAGAGGTTAAGTCCTATTGAAAATGGGAGTTGGAAATGCCTTTCCTCATCTTTCTGAGGATGATGAGGAAAACGACTCCGGATGCCTCGATTCCTGCCCCATGCCCTGCATTGGGGCTTAAAAGAGAAGCTTTCTACACTGCAGACACAGAACTAATTATGTGTGTGTGAGTCTTTGGGATGGGGGAAGGTTGTCCAAAAAATTTGGATGGGGTTCAAGAAGAGCAATCTCTAAAAGGCCCCGGGAGCAGCTAGTCTATCGGATATCGGCCACAGCCCTGGAGGAAGGAGCGACTTTTTTTCCACACAAAATGCGGCCACTCGGGTCACATAGAACGCACACGGGTAACTACTGGTTCCTGGAGGAGACGGGGTGGGCCTGTCGTGTTTCGGTTCTTACGGGACAGAATGAGATGCAGTGGGGGCTTTTCCGAAATGGAAGGTTGCCCCGGGGGGCCAGGGAGAACAGGCTATGAATCCTTGGCAGTGATTAGGCACAAAAGAGGACTGCACAGCGGCCACCAGGCTACCCTGTTATGACTCGTCATTGCTGGTGATAGGCATCTCTGGTAGGACCCTACCCGCCCGCCCTGGGAGCAGTGGGGTGCGTTCGACGGTCTTTCCTTCTGTTTCAACTGTACATCACAAACCAAGGGGTCAGGGGAGACGGGCTCCCTTGCAGTAGAGGTCTGTCCCAGAAACAGTTCTCACAACCAGAAGGATATGCAGAGTATAAGAAAAAAAGAAACTCCCCCGCCTCTCACTGGTTCTTGGCTGGTTTAAGGATCATTTGATAGCATCAGTTTTCTCTTGTGATCTGGACGCCCCACTCCATCTAGGAAAGAGTCCCTAAAAAGTGAGGACCGTTATCTGATTCAAGAGGAACCGGAAGGACATACCGTGGGACACTTTGATCCTCCTCCTCCTCCTCCCCTTAGCTAATTCTAGGGTCGCCAGCATTTCGTTAACACTTGTTTTTA
Organism: Pogona vitticeps; assembly: GCF_051106095.1. Taxonomy (NCBI): domain Eukaryota; kingdom Metazoa; phylum Chordata; class Lepidosauria; order Squamata; family Agamidae; genus Pogona; species Pogona vitticeps. The sequence continues at coordinate 4,348,915 of NC_135797.1, read as the reverse complement.
ATTGCACAATGCCCGTAAACATATACTAAACCAGGAGGAGACCAAACTCCTTTGTTCCTTGTTATGCTTATTTCTACAAAACCACAGGGTGCTAAGGAGCGACTCGGGACCGTAAAGGATGTTGTCTGAGGATCCCGGCCCATCGCTGTTTGATAAAATGATCCTTAACACATTTTAACCACACTTCTGTACTCAGACATCACCCTAGGTAAAAATGTGAGCTTTTAAAGCCTCTTTCTCTATGGCGAAAGCTAGAAGGGGAAGTTAAAATCTCTTAAAATATATGAGCCTTCTCTGTCAAGGACTCTTTTATGGGAACGCATTCACACACAAAAAGCTCCCACTCTTACAGGGGCTATGCAAGACTGCTTTACATCAGCATCTGCTTTTGGTGTTCGTCAGTCAATTTAGCACCGCACGGGTTCGGCAGATGGACAGATAAGCTTTCCCAAACCTGGTACTTTCTCGAAGCATTGGAAAATAATATCTGTTATCCCCGGCCACATTTCAGTGGCATGACAGGTTTATAAAAGCAACACCCCTGTCTTTTATTTATCTATATATTTAAAGGCACACGGGGGACAGGATGGCATTTCTTGGAGACTTGTGGGAGGATCCTTCTGCTTCAAACGAGCGATGCATAGCTATGCACCTTGCTTCGAAAAGAAAAATGGGGGTTCTTCACTCTGTTTGCAATTTTTTTTTGCTGCTCTCCTCGTGAAATCTCGTGCCACAACAGCAGATTTCTACCAGGGAGACAGCTACCTTACAGACACCTAAATGTTGCTCACCAGGGACAGGGGAGGGGGCAAAACTTTCACTTTGAAGCCTAGCTAGGCCTAGCTCTGTCTTAGGCTTCCTGTTCCTGCCCCAGTGCTAGCTGGGAGATTTTCCTCTCTGAACAGGAAGCTAGGCCTAGCTAAGCCTCAGAACCTTCCAGTTCAGGCCTTTTCTCCCAGGTGAGCCACACTGAGATGCCCATGAGGTGCATATAAGTTAGGTAGAACTCCCAAAGTAGGGAATTATGAGCTTTGTAGTTCCCAAAAAACCCCCCTCCTGACGGCTGAGCTCCATAACAATTAAAACCGGAGTCGTAAAACCTCTTGGCATCTCTGGCTTTCCACCTAACATTCAGATATCTGCAGAGAACCACTCATCGGTGAACCAATTAAATCCTATATGGTTAATCAGCTAATATTTCACCTGCATGGAGACTGGCGCTTTTGCCCTTACAGAGGGCTTGGATCGAGATTTCAAACCACCGCAGGGCAGTCCAAAGATGGACCTCTCCAGGTAGGCTTTTACACACCTTACTTTAAAGGTGGATACCTGAGCCAGGTTATATACCATGTGAGGTTTGAGGAGGAATGGCGGGGAGATTTCCCAAGCCCCCCCCCCCCGACCAGCGTAGAAGCTGAATTTATGGCAGTAGTAGTAAGATTGGACTTGGCTTCGCCACCTGCTGTCTTTGGGATCCGGGAGGAAGAGAGAGAGAGATGGCCAGGAAGGGAGTAAGCTAGGTGTGTGTGTGGGATAACCCCTTCCTTCTCCCATGGAACTGGGGTGTCTACCGCTACACGCACTCGCACGAGGCATCTGGAGAGGCGTATTGCACAGATCAGAAGCAGGGAGGAGAGGGGAATGTTGCTAGATAAAAGATCTCGTTAAAAATGTCCCTAAAGGTGCGAGGAGGTGAAGAAAGGGAGGGAGGCACCCCTCAAAGGGAGTGTCCATCAGCATCGCCCCGTTTTTGGGGTGGCTGAACGGCAGCTGCTTTGTCCACGCCGTGGGTCCGTGGGGCGCTTTTCTTTGGCCTCTTCCTCTGCCTTCGAAACCCGGGCGGCGTCCAGACCGGCTCCCTTCTTGAGTCCCGTCACCTGCCCTCCTGGTTCTTCCCCCGTGCGAGCCAACAACCCCTAAGACAAGCCCGCCTGGAGGCCCTCAGAGAGATCTGTGGGTCAGAACCCACGTGAGATCCTCCAGGCTTGATTCGCTGCGTTGGAAGGGGCAAAGATGGGGTGCGGCTCTCTCCGCACCACAACCCCAAAGGGACGTGGTTTGTCTCCTGTCACAAAAGTTGACACAGGTAGCCCGACCTGGCTTCCCTCACCCTCAGGGGCAAAAGTGGGATTCAGCTTGGCCTTTGATGGACGCCTTTGGTGTGCTTTCTGCGAGAGCGGCTCTTTCCCCCTTGGGCGCTCTCCCGGGACGAACCCCTCGCCCTGCGGTGGTGAACGCCCCCAGCGGGGCCTGCTCGCTTTAGAAGGTGACCTTTCCTCCCGCCCCGGGATAAGAAGATGCGGCTCCCATTCTCGTAACCTTACATGTTGGACGTGAGCTTCGGTTTCCCGGCGTCCACCTCCGGGCTGAAAGCCACGGAGCCTTTGCGGGACGGGGCGGCGTGTCGAGGGGTGGAAGCCGGGGACTGGGGGGTGCTGGCCCCGCTCATGGAATGGCTGGAACCCAAAGGCACCGGCTGGGGCGAAGAAGGGGGCCCAGCCGTGCCCGCGGGCGGTTTGGCTAAGAGCCCGGGGACAGACGGGGTGGAGCGGTGCGTCAGGTTGCTGGCTGACTTCCGGGCCGGATGGGACGAAGAGCCCATGTCCGCCTGCTGGGTCAGCCGGTGGGGGAGCGACGGCTGGGAGGCGGAAAGCGGCCGGACGTCCTGGGTGAGGCCGCGGGCCGAAAGGCCGTGGGCGCTGCGGTGTTTCACCAGCTGCTGGGGCTGCAGAAAGAGAGAAATGTGGGAGCCGCTCGCCCGAGAGAGGCTGTAGTGGAGAGTTCGCCCCGGGGGAGCCGACGAGGTGCTCCCCGGCTGTTGCAGGAGTAATGTGGAGACCGACGTGGCCCGGGATTTGGAAAGTGGTGGTGGGCCGGTTCCTGATCTGGTTTCACCCTTTGGGACGGGGCGAGGCATGGCTTGCCCCACGGAGCCTCTTTGGACTCCGGCGCTGTCCAATGGCGAGGCCGGCTGGCCCACGGGGGACCACGGGGAACCGGCTGCCGGCGTCTGTAAGTGCGACGGGGCTCCGGAAGCCGGGGAGCTGACCGAGGAAGGGCGTGAGCCGGCCAGGCTGGGCTGGGAGCGCCGGGGGTGGCGAGACACGAGGACAGCATCTGGAGAGAGAGGGCTGGAGATGGAGGAAGGGGGCAGGAAAAGGTGGGCGGCCAAGTTCTGGTGGTGGGTCAAGGCGATGGCCACGTTCGTTGTGGCGGCCGCCGTCTGCAAGGGGGCATGGACCAGGGGCTCCCAGATAACGGGCTTGCCGCTCAGCTCCCGGCCGGCCGTCACCAGCGGCAGCTCCTGGATGTTGTGGGCCGTGTCCTGGTCGTGCTTCACAATCTGCTGGATGATTTCGTTGCTGAGGTTGCTGGAGCTGTGCTCCGCTCTCTTGCGCAGCAGGATGGAGTTCTTCTTCCCTGGGGAGACGACCAAGACGGGGTGGGGTAGGGGAGGAGAATATAAGATTGGAGGTGGGAAAAGAGCCCTGTTAGACTGTGCAGAAGAACGGAACCGGCGTTTGGAAGGAACTAGTTACAAACAAGTACAGTGGTGCCTCGCTTAACGATTGCCCCGCATTATGACGAAATCGCTGTACGACGATCTTTTTGCGATCGCAATTGCAAAACGATGGTCTGAATGGGGTTTTTTTTGGCTTTGCGAAGATCGGTTCCCTGCTTCGGGAACAGATTCTTCGATCAAAAGAGCTGATCGTCGGGTTTTCAAAATGGCCGCCAGGTGCTTAAAATGGCTCCCCGCTGTGTTTGGGGATGGATTCCTCGCTATACAGGCAGCAAAAATGGCTATACAGGCAGCAAAAATGGCCACCGTATGGAGGATCGTCGCTGGACAGTGAGTTTTTATCCCATTGGAATGCATTGAACGGGTTTCAATGCGTTTCAATGGGGTATTTAATTTCGTTTTACGATGATTTCGCATAACGGCAATTTTCCTGGAACGGATTATCGTTGTTAAGTGAGGCACCACTGTAATGAATTACAAAATCATAGAACGATGGCATTGGAAGAGGCCTTGAAGGCCATCTGTTTCCTCCTGAATGCCTCCAGCCTTGGAGTGCTCACCGCCTCCCCCTGAGATCATCGGCGCCATCGTCACACTGTTCTAACTGTTGGCGACCGGTTCGTACGGCTCTAACAGTCGAGAAGTTTTTCCTGATCTTCAGCCGAAACCTGCCGTCCTGCAGCTCAAGCCCATGACGACGGGTCCTGCACTCTGGGAGGATCGAGAACGGATCCTATCCCTCTCTAAATCACGGAGAAGGCATCTCCCGTGATCCTGTTTGTTTCTAACTGTCATGCGCTCTGTCGAGGAGGTGTCAAGAGAGATCAATAACGAGAAGAGACAGCGATCATCTCCTCCTCCTCCTCCTCTACTTACCGATGCGATCCAGACGGTCCATGGCCACAGTTTCGAACGCTCGCCGCATCATGGGGTATTCCTCCAAGACTTCGTTAAAATGGTCGACCGAGAGTGAGTAGAGGCGACAGTAGGTGTCGGCTCGCACGCTGGCCGTGCGCCGGCCGCGGGTCAAGAGGCAGATCTCTGTGGGGGGGCAAATGTGGAGAAGCGAGTCGGGACCCTTGGCCAGGTAGACCCGGGGGAGTCAACCTCCTGGGAGCGTCCAAGGCAAGTAGACCCATCAATGCATCTAGGGGTACAACAGGTGTCAACGTGGGGGTTCCCATAACGTTCTTTCCAGAATGGCAGGACAGAAAGTCTCCTTCCCTTCTGGAAAAGGCCGTATTTAAAACACCCCTTTCTTTTTGAACTTGCTCGGCCAATTTTGCCGGCGCTGGGAAAGCAGCAAAGGGTAACAATCCCACCCACCCCGTTCATACGGAGAAAAGGCCCCTTTATAAGGTCCAAACACCGAAAAACATTCTTTTCCAAACATTCCCTCTTTCGACGCACCAGTGGGCTTATCCTCGTCTTAATGCAAAAAATCACGATTTTGACATTGGTGCGTTAAATCGGACCCTGTATTTCCCAACTGTGCTCTGGGGGGGGGGGGGACACCAGAAACCCCTCGTTAGCACGGCTGCTGTCAAAATTAGCACTTCCAAGTTGTACCTAAATCAGAAATGGGAGCAAACAAATCAGTAATATGAAGTGATATGGTGGACGCTGTAATAGAAAGGTGCAGCGCAGAGTGTTACTCCTATGGGTTCTAATCCAGTTATTTGATTTCATTCACACATACTGGTGGGTTTCACAGTTCAGAAAGTTTGTTGAGGTGTGTATGTGCTTTGAGTGTGTGCATATTTCTAGTCCATGTGTGAATAGCACCATTTTGGCATTTATAAGGAAGGACATTTAACCACCCCCTCACCCCTCAGACTCAAGCAAAACCCTTTACAGAGAGCTGGTTGGGTACATGGATTTGAGTGTCAGACAACAACGCAATAGATGGGTTCAAATCCTCCCTGGGGGACCTGGGGCCTGTCACCGCCTCTTGGCCTGGCCTACCTCACAGGCTCGATGCAATGATAAGAGAGAGGGCGGAGGAGAGCCAGGTATGCCTTGAGCTCAGTGGGGGAAAGATGGATCGAAATGCACTAAATAAATAAATATTTTTCGCATTCATCAAAGACAAAAAAATAAATCTTCAAATCTGATGATCACATCCTTCTTTGGCTGGTGAATTCTGAACGTTGCACCGGGAATTTGCTCAACCTCTTCTCCATTGGAATTGGCACATGTAATTTCCTTCTTGTCCTAAAACCTGTTGGGAGTTGCTTCAACCTTGCATGCTGCCGCTGGGGTGACTGTCAATCTATCCGGCACTAACCAATAACCTTTGATTCAAAGACAGCCCCGCCTCTCTGATCTGTGTCTTTTTCCCCCTCTCTAGAGACTGCGCAGTGCTGTTTCAAAACTTTGCAACAAAACCTACCTCCAAAGTAGGACCCGTCCGAGAGCTTCATCTCCTTCGATCCGCGGGTGAGGATACTGACCACCCCGTGTTGAATGAAGAACATTTTCTTCCCCACTGTCCCTTCTCGGATGATAAAGTCCCCCGGCTGGAAGACCTCGAAGCGCAGCTTGGTCAACATGGCCGTCACAAAGTTGGGGTCGGCGTTGGCGAAGAGGGGCATGTTGGCCACCAGGTTGCGGCAATTGAAATTGATGATTTCCTGCAAGAAGGGGAGAGTAAAAAAATGAATCCAGATCAGCAGCCATGATGACGTGGTGCACGGAGGCGGATCTGTGAACTGGGAAGGTGAGGTAGGTCAGCTTTGGCGACTGATAGAAAACAAGAAGAGTGGTGAGGTCAGGTGCAAAGGGGGGGGGATGGACAGTGGATACACACTGGGTTTTACTCCGAACTTTACAGATAGCTCTCTAGGCTCAATTTCCTTCCTCTTTCTTCCTTCCTTCCTTCCTTCCTTCCTTCCTTCCTTCCTTCCTTCCTTCCTTCCTTCCTTCCTTCCTTCCTTCCTTCCTTCCTTCCTTCCTTCCTTCCTTCCTTCCTTCCTTCCTTCCTTAGCAAAGTTAACATTTTACAACCAGAATAGTTTTTTTTAAAAAAAGGAACTACGGTAAACTCAAGCGGAGTCTTGAGTGCCTGGCAGTGTGGACCCCAAGGCCATCTGCACATGCTCTGGAGCACCTCCCTCACACGTTTGGCCATAACTCAACCTACTGTGGATCTGTTTTGTAATATCAAGGCTTTGCCAGTGTTTTCCTGCTAAGAGACAGGGGGCCCTTCCCCGAAACGGTGTACCTCTTTGAGGGGTTCACTCAGCTCCCCCAGGATGTTCTCCTCGTCAAACATCTTGCCCTGGTAACGATGCTCGTAATATTCATGGATCCGTTGACGCGTGTCTCCCGGCAGTTTATGGAAAGACATATACTGTTCCACTTGTTTGTACTGAAAGGAGAGGCAAAGGATAACACAAGTACACAACAGAGAGAGAGAGAGAGAGAGAATTCATCCTTCTCATCCGGGCTGGGGGAATATTCCTTGAATTCTCAGCTTTTATTTCATGAACAAGTTTCTAGTCCTCATCCGGTTTCATAGACATCACCCAGGCTAGTTTTTGTTGAAAGAAAAAACAGAGCTGTTCCCACTGAGGGCAGCTTATGAGTGGGAAGAAGGGGTGGCTCCCCCTGAAATTTTGGGGTGTGGGGGACCCCGCATCCCAGTCCGTGAGCTTCTCTTCTTTCTGGTGTTGCAAGCAACGGATGCGAAAGACGGTAGAATCCTAGACAAACACAACACTCTTATTTTTAAGCGCTCTATGCCTTAAATGGTGTTGGTGCTAGCTGCAATTTGATAAATTTGGACATTTGGGAACGCATCTGCCTATTTTCAGCCAAAGGGGAGGCCTTTAGAGTGCAGGTGGCAAGACTTAAACCTATGACCCTTCTACGGGTGAAGCACTTATTCTGCCTGCTGAGCTACTTGCTACCTAAAGGAGGCATCCTAAATGGTACAATATAAAAGCTTATATCTGAACCATATAGTACAGCAGGACCCTTGTATCCACAGGGTCAATGTCCACGGATTCATTTATCCGCTGTCTGAAAATATTAAATACCGTATTTTTCTGTGTATAAGACTATACTTTTGTCTAAAATCTTCAGACTAAAAATTCAGGGTCGTCTTAGACACGGAAGCAAACTAAGGAGAGAACAAAAATAAGTGGGGGGGAAGCAGGGATCAAAGCGATCCTGCAGCGCTTCGATCCCTTTTCCCCTTCACTTGCTAAGCCCCACTTAGATTTCTTAATTTTGGATTAGAAAAGTGGTGGTGGGGCGTCTTATACATGGGGGCGTCTTATGCACGGAAAAATACGGTATTTCTAAAGAGGAAGTGACTAGAACTGGCCACTAGAGTGAGCCAGAGACCATGCTCTGTATAGCACATATAGCGTTCGCGATTATCCACATTTTTCAGGATCCGCGGGGAGGAGGAGGCTTGGAACCAAATCCCCGCAGATATGGAGGGTCCTCCCGTCATCCACAAGTTTTTATGTGCTTTCCAACGACTAGCTGGGTTTCCACATGGAAAGTGATGTCCACACCACTGCTTTTTTAAAGCCTCACCTTCTCCTGGTACTGGCGCCGAGAGGAGTCCAGGGACTGGATGAGGGCGGTGGCGTGGCCGATGAACATGGCGTAGCAGGTGGCACCCACGATCATGCTCAGCATGGTCAGCCAGACGTCCGTCATGCCCTCGGGAGCCTGCTGGCCGTAGCCGATGCATAGCATGTGGCTCATCGCTTTGAACAAGGCGTGCGAGTACTGTTTGCCCCACGAGTCGTTCTGGGGCGGGGCAGGGGGGTGAAGAAAAGGACAGAACTTCAGCACATGAGGGGAAGTTTGTGGATCGATTGAAAAATATTTTTCCCTCCCTCATTTTCCTTAAAAGAAGGCCAGGTATCCCCTACCCCAGCTTGAATCAGGCCCTTTTATTCACCTAAGGTGACTAAAAATCACCCCTGGGTGACTAAGGGGCAATGTTTTGAAAGCTTGTTTATTTATTTATTTTTCTTTAAAGCTTATTTTCTCTCCCACCTTCTCTGATCCTGTCGATGGGTGAGAAAAATAAACGAATTGACAAATTAATGAATGACTCTAGCAAATTCACCCCGCAGAGATAAGTGGAGCTACACTGTGGCGACATAGAGAATGATTATTTCTCAATGGTGCATTAAATCTCATGTGCTCTTTCCTACTTTCTCTATCAATTATGACAGTCCCTTCCATCCTACCAACCTGCATTCTTCTTATTTTGATCCTAAACAAGACGCTATCCTATTCCTGCACCCAGCAGGGGGTTGGACTTGATGGCCTCATGGGCCCCCTTCCAACTTGCTATTCTGTGATTAAATGGGAAGACCATCGTTGGATAAACGCTCTCAACGAGCCACAGCTGGATAGCTCAGGGGCTTAGGTCTCTGGCTGCGGAGTCCGAGGTTGTGAGTTCGATTCCCCCACTAGGCCTGTGGAGTCAATGATCTAGATTCTATAGAGTCCCTTCCGACTCTGCAGATCTAAGATGAGGATGATGGTGGACGTGCAATCTAGGGGTCGGTAGTCCCCAAAAAGCAGGGGAGAGTTTTCCAAGATGGGCCTGAGCCCACCAGCAAAAAAAACCCCTTAGCCACACCTGGTTGTCAGGAGAAAAGATGTCACCCACCACCATATGGTTGATGGAGACCCAGCAGTCTTCGGGGAAATCCTGCAGCATGGGTACCAGGAACTGCAAACAGCCGTCCCAGTGGCAGAGTAGCAGCATCATCCCGATCAGGTTGAAGATCCGGACCACGGCGCTTGCCAGGTCATAGGTCATATGGAAAATCTGGACCAATGAGATGCAAGAACAATGGGATGTAAGGGAGTGGAACATCACCCAGAGTGACTCCCCGTCTCCCTCTTATACAGCTGCTGTTTATCCCACCGGATAGCTAAAGATCTCAGGGTGAAGCCCACTCGAAAGCTGGGATTAAACCATTCAGTATTTTAATACTACCCGGGGGCCCCCTTATCTGCGGGACCAGGATCTGCTGAGTCACTTATCCACCGTCTGAAAATATGAAAAGGCAGATCCCCAATATACCATATTTTTCCGTGTATAAGACTATGCTTTTGTCTAAAACATTTAGATTAAAAATTGGGGTCGTCTTATACACAGAAGTAAGCTGAGGAGGAAAAAACAAGTGGAGGGGAAAGCAGGGATCAAAGCGATCCTGCAGGGCTTTGATCCCTGCTTTCCCCTCCACTGGCTAAGCCTTAGCAGAAGGAAAGCAGGGATCAAAGTGCTGCAGGATCACTTTGATCCCCGCTTTCCCCTCTGCTTGCTAAGTCCCATGGGGCTTAGCAAAAGGAGGGGGGAAGGATCAAAGCAATCCCATGGCTGTATAAGGGGGAAAGGGATCAAAATAATTGTGCGGTCATGGAATTGCTTTGATCCCTTTCCCCCTCCTTTTGCTAAGCCACGTGGGGCTTAGCACAAAGGGAGAAAGCAGGGATCAAAGCCATCCTGCAGCACTTCGATCCTTTTTACCCTACATTTGCTAAGCCCCACTTAGATTTCTTAATTTTGGGTTAGAAAAGTGGGGGGGCGTCTTATACATGGAAAATATGGTATATACATGTCTAATTGTGACATTATCAGAACTGGCCACTAGAGGGAGCCAGAGACCATGCAATGTATATCGTTCAGTATTATCAGCGGTTTTCGGCATCCGCAGGGTGGGCTTGGAACGGTTGCCCCATGGATACCACAGTCTTCCCGTAATGGTAACAAACTGATGGAGACCCACCTCTTCCCACTGGTGGATATAACGGATGAGCCGCGAGAGGCGCAGGAGACGCAGGAGGCTGAGGATTTTGGTGAAGCGGACGATGCGCAAGGCCCGCGCCGTTTTGTAGACTTCGGAGTCCATCTGGGTCTCCAGGTCTACGATGAGGAAGATGTAATCTACGGGGATGGAGGAAATGAAGTCCACCAGAAACCAGCTCTTGAGATACTTCATTTTGATGGTGTGCGGGTCCAGGATGATCTCCGTGTTGTCTTCCACCACGATGCCCGTGCGGAAATTCAGAATGAGGTCGGCCAGGAAGAAGGTGTCCGAGAGGACGTTGAAGACAATCCAGGGCGGCGTGTTCTCGTCCTTGAAAAATGTGATGCCTACTGGGAGGATGATCAGGTTCCCCACCATCAGAAGCAACATGATCAAGTCCCAGTAAAACCTGTGAAGGAAGCGTCAAGTCAGGAAAAGGGGTGAAACCGTTCTGTTTTCAAGCAAAATCAGACCTCGTAGTAAACCCAACATTAGAAAATGGAAATCCTTAACTGTTGGGAAACGTCTGAGTGTAGAGCCGGACTTTTTTCGCGCCTCGCTAACTTTGCGAAGTCGCTTTACATCGTTTGAAGTGAGACTTCAGCACTTACGCACAGCGGTCCTGATCTCACAGACATGAACGCCTCCCTGAATCGCATCTCTCCAACACGAGCAGTTGCTTAGTTCTAATCATAGCCGACTCAAAAGTGCCCGTTTCCTGTCTTCTCCGACTTCTAGTTTTTCAAACCCCAGAAGGTCTTTGTGCAACTCAGTGGTGCTGAAATTTGCAAACGTTAGAAAAAAATGTGTCCAAAAAATGGATGGTGAGCGGGTTGGCACTCTCCAGTCTACAAAACCTATTATCCCCATCTAGCCAGAGGGAACAATGGGAGCGGTAGTCTGAGAGGCTGCGAGGATAACAAATTAAAAAAAAAAGAGCTTATCATCACTTCGTACTTTTTCTAAAATGGTTTCTTAGCATTAGGGCCGGCTTCTAGGCTTCCACCTGAAAATTTTCCTGTACCTTTGGCAGGATAAGATCCTGTTTGCGACCATTATTCTATCTTTTTTTTTTAAATTAACGATTATATTTTCCGAGGCACAGTTATGGGACATGACAGAAAATGAAGATAATCTGTAGGAAGATTACTTTAGAAAAAAAGGAGGGCCTCCGTCCTTATAAATTATGAACAATAAAGATATTTTCCAGGAAGATTTATTAAACTTAGTTTCCATTGTGAAAGGACGTCGCTTCTCCCCTCCCTTTATCACATCTGGTAGCTTGTCTTTTGCTTTTTATTCAGAGCTCAAAGATTTAATACACGGGGAAGCCATGTGTTTATTGACTAAAGATCATTATGTGATCAGCGGCGCTTAATCGTATTTCATGTTTGAACCTAAAGGGAAGGTCAAAAGCTGAACAAACCATCTGTCGGAGATCAATGAAAAAAAAAGAGCCCTAAATATGAAGAAAAAAAGGATTTAGTATGGAAGAAAATCAGCAAAGGATTCTGGGAGGCGGATCAATCTTTCTCTCCTGCCTTTCCCACAATCTGGGTGAGAAATCCTCTTTTCCCAGGGACTGGTTGGACTGCTAGAGGAGGTGGGTGGAGCCTGTGGCCCAGAGGGGTGGAGATTGGAACCGGAGTAGGCGGGGCCTGTGCTGAAGTAGGCGGGGCCAGAGGCCATCCTGTATTCTTTCTTAAACCCACATTGAGACAGGTAGGCGTACGGACATTTTCTCCCTTTATGCAGGATTTCTTCTTCAACACCTACGGTGGTCTAGAGCAGTGGTTCTTAACGTGGGCGATAATGCCCCCCAGGGGGCGATTTCATTTTTCAGGGGGGCAGTAGAACGAAAAGGGGCGGCATGGGGGCGCTGGAGCAGAAGGGGGCGGTAGGGGGGCGCTGGAGCAAGCCAAACCTGTGAAGATGGCTGCAGCCTTTTTACAATGTGCATGAATATATATTTTCCTCCAATCTTAATTTAGTTTCAGAGTTTTCGTCTTGAAATTTTTAGTTCCTGCATTGCGGTTTGTTTTTATGCCCTTTTTATATTTCTTTTTGTGTCTTAAAACTCGCTTGCAGCTAAATCATTAAATGTTACTTTTGGGGGGCATTTCATTTTCTTGGAATTGAATTTTGTTTTCAGGGGTCATTGGATTTAAGTGTCTTAAAGAAAGAAAGAAAGAAAGAAATCATCACCACGGGGGGGGGGGGGGCGATGATAACTTCCTCAATGGCTCAAGGGGGCGTTTCCTTCAAAAAGGTTAAGAACCACTGGTCTAGAGTTAGGGGTAGTATGGCCTAATGGTTAAAGAGGGAGATTTTTCACACCTGAAAAATAGCATCTCTTACATTTCCCATTCCTTGGAAATCCTCCGATGAGCGATAGGAGGTTAGAAGCAGAGGAGGTAAATTATATAGGATAGCACAACGCCTGGAAGTTATAGTTTAAATTTGACACCAACTGAACGTCAACAAGCCTTTCCCATTCGGCTAAAAATGGCTATGATCCTAGTCCTCATGGTTTTCGTTTTGTCTTTTAAATTGTGCTTTACCTGCATGGCTTGCAGCCCCGGTTTGGGAGGAAGTGTGGGGTTTCAGCTGACAGGGGACAGTGTGGTCTAGTGCTTAGGCCTGGGGAGTGGAAGATCTGACCCCCAGCCTTTCCAGAGCCGAGAAAATCATTAGATGACCTGAGGTTGCTCACAGTCTCACTGAATCTGGCCTACCTTACAGGGTTGTTCTAATGATAAAGGAGAGGCAGAAGCCAGCCATGTACCTCGAGCTCATTAGAGACAGAAGCAATATATACATCGATTCCTCCCCCCCCCCCTTGAACAAATGACACGATTCCAGTCAAATCAAGATGCCCAATGGGACATATAAATTTTCTTTAAGTCTGGGTTGGTGAACCTGTCTTGCTCAGGCAAGACGGCCGTTAAAAGACATGATATTCCAGAGCCCAGAGGAGATGCTGTTTTGAACGACGAGCCCCAGAATCCCCAGCCAGCATGATTTTGTGGGGGATTTTGGGAATTGTAGTCCAGGAGGGAAGACACTACAAGGAAACAGCAGTGGAAGCAGGGAAAGAGTTCATTATAAGATCATCCACCCAAGCCACGCAAGGTGAAAGCAGACATTTATTTCTGGGACTTTTCTACGGGTCTGTTGAATTTCATCAGTCTTTAAAAGTGCCACGTGAGAAGATTTTAGCAGCCGTGGCATTCCTTTCTCTGCACCCACTAAATCCCCCTTTGGCAGCACCTGTAAAGTTCGGATGAAAACCCAGAGCCGTTTTGCCATTTTGGCAAAAAACACCCATTTTTCCTCCCAATGAATTTTCCCGGCGTAATGCATATTTTTGTATATTATTTTCATCACTCCACATTTTGGGGGTAGGCAATTGCCCCAACATATGCTTTTCAGGAGTATGGGGTGTTGTTGTTTTTAAATAACCCCGGAGAACATTTTTGCAAAATTTGATTGTAAGACACTGGGCTGGGCGCGAATGGGGTTCCCGGGCTCCACCGACAGGCGAGGAAAATCTGCTGCTCAGGAAATGAAGGATTGTTTTAAAAATAGAAAAATCTCACAGCTATTGAACTTAGAGAGAGCAGCACAGAAGTGGGCTGTGCGTATTGGCATAAGTTCTTTTTTTATTATGCCAACAAAAATGGGTATTCGTTCTGGTGCTAAAGCTGACATTCCAACGCCGGAAAAACTGACGTTCCCGGGAGCAAGTCAACCGATCAAAATAAACTCTAGGGGATGAAATGACACGAACTCTGGCTTACCAAAAAAAAAAAGGGGGGGGGAAGCTCTACTTAACTTGGGTGCTTAGACAATTTCCTAGATTTTGAGGCATTGAAGCAGTGCCACCCCCAAGCATTCTGCTGCCTGAAGCATAGCATCTGATGATTCTGCTTGCCAAGTCGTGTCAAGCACCTCAGACACGAAGTCTGGCTGGATGACTTTATCGACTGATCCCATTTTTCTGCCTGCCTCACAGGGTTGTTTTTCTTGTGAGTGAAGAGGTGGACCAGGTACATCACCTTAACTTCCTTGGGGAATATCCATCCATCTGTCCATCCATCCATCCATCCGTCCATCCATCCATCCATCTATCCGTCCGTCCGTCCGTCCATCCATCTATCTTTTTAAATATTCATTCATTCATTCATTCATTCATTCATTCATTCATTCATTCATTCATTCATTCATTCATTCATATTTTTAAATATTCATTCATTCATTCATTCAATGAATGAATGAATGAATATTTAAAAATATTTGTATCCCACCTGTCTCCTGAAAAAGATCCCCAGGCGGCTTACATCATTAAAAAGACAATATTCAAAAGCCAAATAAAATAAAATAAACACAGGTATACAAATATTTTTAAAAAGAGATAATTAAACAAGTATTACATTAAAAGTAGTCTTCTGGAACACATTTACAAGAACAGAGCACAACAATCCATTTGACAACATATATATCTTGCATATATGCCTAGATAACCGTAATAATGGGAGAAACAATAATAAGGTTGCATTTATACCCCACTTTCCCCTCTCTCTGAGCTGAAATCCAGGGGTTTGGCTCTCCTTCTCTTTACAACAACCCTATGAGGTAGGTAGGGCGAGAGCAAGAAGGGTCACCCGGACCTCACTCTGTGGGGATAAGCACCCTACAAAGCAAGGATTTGGCCCAGCCAAAGACTAACTGATAATGAAAGGCAGGACTGATCCTGGCCACTGACCAAGCCTTTGTTAATGAGTCCTCCTTAAAGGTAAACCAAGATGCTAGTCCTCAGGGGATCCAGTTAAAAAGTCAGTTTCGACTCAAACCCAGAAGAATGTGTTAAAACGAAAAAGACCGCAGGCCTTAGCCCTAAATGATCTGTACAGATTTGCACTGACCCTCTGAAGCTCCAGGCAGGATTTGTGCGAGAAATCAGATTTGGGGTTGCCTTTTCCCCAAAGCGTGGGTCCAAAGATCAGATGGCACCAAGGACCCCACCTCAGTCAATCGTCCCCAAACCAGAGAGGTTGGGTGGTAAATCCCATGATCCCCAGTATCTGGGGTGTCTGGGGATGATGTGAGTGGACATGCCTAGGAGGGATCAAGCGAAGGGTGTGTGATTTAGGTAGAAGAGAGAGAGAGAGAGAGAGAGAGAGAGAAAAGCAGCAGGCAATCTCTGGGCCTTAAGGGGTTTAACGTGGTTTGAAGGGCAAGCTATAAATAGAAAGGAGAGAGAGGGAAAAAAAAATAAGGAAATAAAATTGAGTCATAATGATGGAGGTGGCGGAGAACTTTAGGAACAGCGCAGGCTGCCAGAAAGACAAAATAAGCCGGTTGAAGCCTGAACACTCACTCGAAGTTAAAATGATTAAATTGAGATGCTCTTTCTTTGGATATAGAATGACACACACACACCCTGGAAACATGGGCGGAAGCAGGGAAAGAGGAAGGCCGAGTGTGAGAAGGCTTGATCCAAGAACAGAACCACCGTGTGCCAGAGCTGTTACTGATGCCGGTTTTCAGAGGTCGTTCCAGGGAGCGGCTGGAATGCTCAGGGGTTCAGGCCAACGGTTGGGAGTTCGAATCCCCACCGTGCTTCCTTGATGAGGGCTGGGCCTGGACGATCTATACTTAGGGTCGGTTCTAACTCGGTCGTTCTCAGATGATATTTCTGCTCCACGCAAGTTAGGAAGAGAATAAGGACCCCACTTGGGGTGGGGCTGGAGACCTGGGGTCCTGGGTGTGAGGCCCCTACTCTCTGCAATAGCCTGTGTTCGCTTGGAGGCGATTCATTTTGCCCGTGGGCTCTCATGGGTCTCCCCCAAGGGGCTGAGGGTGCGATGCCCTCCCTATGCCAGGCGGTGGGTCAAAGGCAGGAAGGTCTCTGCCCCGAGGCGGGTCCAAAGCAGCGCCACCTACAGCTTAGGGAAGGAGGAGGCAGGAAACCGAGAGAGCGGGTCTGCATGGGCGCCTCTATGGCTGGGTTTCAGCACCACGGACAGCGGCCGGGGCTTCTCCCGGGGCTTGGGCGGGATGGCCCCAAAATGTGGCTTTTTTTATTGGGATCTGGGGCCAAATGTAAAGGCCTATTGTCTCCTTTATTTTATTTATCGGCTCGCTTTCTGCCTCGATTTTCCTCCCAGGACATCACCCCCTGCGAGGTGGCCCCTGCTACGACTCGCCTCTCCTTCCCCTCGCAAAGGCGCACAACAGCCCGGCGAGGTAGGCCAGGCGGGAAAGAGAGAGAGAGAGAGATACGGAGGAAGGGAGTTCCCCAAGGTCACCCCCGTGCGTTCCGTGAAGGTAGGATCTGAACTCTGATCTCTGAACCCGGAGGCCAGCCTGTGGCACCGGGCGCTTTTTTTAAAAAACCGAGCCCACCAAGAGGAGACCCGGGGAGGGGGGGAATGGGGGGGCGACGCCCCACTGCCTACCTGAAATCGCTGTAGGGGTGGATGATCCAGAAGCCGGCCGACTTGACCCGCTGCTGCTCGATCTCCACCGCCTTGTGGCTGCCGAACATGCGGAGCGAGAACTTGTTGACGGCCGGCTGGAGCATGGCACCGAGCTGGCGCTGGACGAAGGTGCCCCCCGGATCCTCCGGGCCGGCCGTGGCGGCGGCGGCCGAGGCCAGGTCGGCGGCCACGATCTGCTCGGCCACGCTGGGGCCCGGAGGCGGAGGAGGCGGCGGCGGCGGCGGCCCCTCGGAGGAACCCGGCCGGCTGGGCGGCTGCGATGCGCCCTGGGCGCACGGCGCTTTCCCCAAGACCCCCGCTGGACCCCCGGGGGGCTCGCCATCCGCCAAGGGGGTCCCTTTGGCGGGGCCCGGGGCCCTCGGGTGGTGGGGCGCGGAGCCCTCCATGGGGCAGGGCGGCGGCGATCCTCAAGGGCCGGCCGGCACCTTCCCTTCAAACGCCCTTGCCCGCGGGTCCATTTTGGCCACCTTCTCTGCGCGCCCTCCCCTCCCCGGGGGAGGGGGTCTTCCCACTGATGAGGAGGGTGGGGATGATGGGGAGGAGGATGACGACGAGGAGGAGGATGGGTGGATCAGGCCCGGCCCCCCGGGGGAAAAAAAAGAGGGGCCCGCCCTTGCCAGCAGGGCTGGCCACTGGCCTGGGTGGGGCGCGCCCAGGAAGATGCGCCCAGGGCGCGCAGGCTAGGGAGAAGCGGCCGCTTCAATCAGGGGGGGCGCGGAGGGAGGATCGGATCCGTCCCCCCATGGCCCCCGGTCTCCCGTCCGTCCCGCCCCTCCCGGGGCTGGGAAGAGGTGCGCGCAACCAGCACCACCCTCCCCAGCCTGTTGCACAAGCCCGTGCGCCCCCCCCCCTTCGCCTCCCCGCCACGGAAGAGCCTCAACCGGGAGCCCCGCGTTGGAGATCGCGGGTCATCCTCCGGACCGGACAGTGGCTTCACCTCTAAACCTCCCCCCCCCCGCCGCCCGGGGCGCGTCCGCTATTTGGGCATGAAGTGGCGGAGGGAGAGAAGGGGGGGGGCGGAAAGGAGCCGAGCCAGGAAGGATCGGGAGAGCTGGACTCCGGGAAGGCGCCACCTAGCGCCACCCGACAGATCGCAAGGCTCTCTGGGGGGGGGAGGACATGGCCATCCTTTATTCCCCCACCTTTGGAGAGGGGGGGATCGTCGTCCTTCTCTCTCCCCCCCCCCAGCCCCAGAAATCTTCCGAGTAGGGACGAGAAACAGGTACCAAAGCAAGCCGCAGGGAAAGAGGAGGACCCCAAGGTGAGAAAGGTGGACTCCCTCAAGGAAGCCACGACCGCCAGTCGGCATGATCAGAGCAGGGGTGTTAAAAACAGGGCCAGCTTGGGAGTCATTCACTCCCAGGAGAAGAATCATATTTCCAATTCCTGTTCCCCAGCAACTGAGATTTAAAGGTAGACTATGTCTGAACAGGGAAGCTCCATTACTGATTTTTTTTTTGGGGGGGATGATAAAACCAAGGGAGTCAGGGGCTCCCGGATCTAGCCATCAAAAGTCCTACCTGGTCCAGCAATTTCCCCTTCAACGTGGCCAACCTGATGCCTCAGGGGTAGGCCTCAAAAGGAGATCTTATTTTTCTCCACTCATCCGTGTGCAAAGACCTAGACCTCCTTTTCCTGAACGTGACAGCCTCCATGATCAGAGGCCAGCTTGAGCCTCTGCTAATCCATCTTTTCTCCGCTGGCAGTCATCGCAACGTCTTGTGGTAAGTGAATTCATGAGGGTGAAGCTGTTTCTTATTCCCAGGTCCTTATTTGGGTGAAACATTTAAACACCGCTCCGCCGTTTGGCTGGGAGATGATTTGAATCCCAAATTAAGCTGATAACTGCATCACGGGCCTCTCTGAGAGGGGCTGGATTCCCATGATCCACTGGATCCCTTTTCGCTCTGCAGTTCTCAGATTATTATTATTATATTGCATATTGACATCATGAAAGTTCAGGGAAAAAATCCTTTATAATTTTTTTTTAAAAATATATAAAAATATTTTCTGGCTAATCTAATCATTTTTGGGGAAAGACACCTGTTTGGGTAATGACCCCAAGTTATGTGCATAAATAAAAGTTTAACCCCCCTCACACCCAAAATATGCCATTTCAAAGCACACCACCGTGCATCTAAGAAAGAGTTGTCATTTAAACTTGAAAGACAAGATTTCCCAGCCAAGACAATTCAGATTAGTCATAAACTTAATTTGGGGTTCAGGGGCATACTATAAACTTCATCCCTTTTTTTTTCCAGCTGAACGGCCAAGCTGTACTTCCTATTTTTGCCCAAATAAGGAACTACAAACTGGGAAGAAAATAAAAAACAAGAATGGCCGGACATCTCATTGTTTCCCTTCTCGTTCTGCAGTTCTAAGAGTATGATGATCGTGGCAAACCTCACAACTGTATTCTGTGAGTGCACAGAAATCCTTTTCATTCTGATTTCCCAGTATTCACCTAAATGAGCGGACATTTTGGGCTTTTTAGTTTATCTATCTATCTATCTATCTATCTATCTATCTATCTATCTATCTATCTATCTATCTATCTATCTATCTATCTATCTATCTATCTATCTATCTATCTATCTATCTATCTATCTATCTATCTATCTGTCTGTCTGTCTGTCTATCTGTCTATCTATTTATTTATTGCATTTGTACCCTACCTATCTAATCGAATGACCACTGTAGGCGGATTCTAGTAGCTTCTTCTCTCCCCCCCCCCCGTACCCTTTCTCCATACCATGAATGATTTGGACGCTTCTAAATTGTGTCTCCCCTTCCTCATGGCTCGCCCTTCTCATATGGGGCTGCGGATCAAATGTCTTGATCCATTTGATCACTTGCTCCCGTCTCCACCTTTCTTGACTCCCTCCCACTTCCTCATTCTGAACTATTTTCACCCGGAAGAACCAGAGCAGTTGGAAAACCAGACCTTCCCCCTCCCAAGTAATCCTCCAGGCAGATGCTTGAGAAAGACATCAAGGTTCATGGTCTTGGAAAACAAGACGATGAGGCTGAAGAAGATTGAAGCTTGCTGGACAAATCAGGTTAGGAAAAGTTGAAGTCGGCAGGAAAAGAGGACAGACAGATATGAGATGGATTGACTCATTAAATGAAACCACGAGCTTGAGTTTGCAAGAGCTGAGCAGGAGAACCTTCTGAAAGTTTGCCCTTTCATACGGTCATAATGGGATGGAGGAAATTTGTGGTCACATAAGAACACCAGAAGGGAAGCAGATACCTCCCCTTGTCTCCAGCTCCTGGTGTTTATCATCCACACAATTAATCAAAGCCAGGCCTGGAGCCAGATTGAAATGGATCGAGATAATCTGCCTGATCTGAATGCCACCGGAGCTTAGATGTTGCTGCTGACTTTTGCTGTTTCACCAAAGGCACCAGTTCCCAAATATCTTACCCTTTTGCAGCATCAATAACCAAGAATCCAGTGGTACCTGGAAGATTAATGCATTTGTTATCGTCTGAGCTCTTGTGATCTACATCTCACCTCATTGGTGTTTTTCAAAAAAAAAATCAATCAATCAATAAATCATCTTTTATAATCCCACCGTTTCTAGATCCTGGGAGCTGCGATAGCTCGTGACATAATTTAAAAAAAAAAAAAAAACAGATCACAAGTAAAATCCCGATCGCTTATAATATTAAAGCACAAAGAGATGATTGCAGGGCCCCAGGAATGGAATTAAAAGCAGTTCTGAAGCCCGTTGTAGGACGAGAGGAGCAAAACACAACTTGGAGGAAGAGATAAAGAGAACGGTCAACAAATCCACAGATATAACAAACTGAGAAAGGTTGACTCAGGGCACAGAATCCAACTTTTAAGGTTGATTTGACCCGAAGAGACGTGATCAAGAGGTGATGGGTCAGCTGTCTTCAACTATCGGAAGGCTGATCATGTGTAGTTCCCAACCTTGGGGCCCCAGATGTTCTTGGACTAAAACTCCCAGAAGCCTTCACACTCCAGGCTAGCCTCCCTTTGTGCTGGGCACACTGGCTGTGTCCCCACCACTGCAGGGGTGGATTTTGGGATTTGTGATCCCCCAAAGTGACTTTTCCAAACTTTGTTATATCTCCTAGCAAAGGAGAGATTTTGTTATATCTCCTTGCAAAGCACCTTATTTTATTTTATCATTTTTATTAAAATGGCCCTTGCCACAATTAATAATGTTATTTTGATATTCTTGTGCTGTTGCTACTGTTACTCGTGCTGGTCTGATTTATTTATTTATTTATTTGATTTTTACCCCGCCCCTCTAGACCATGTCTACTCGGGGCGGGGGGGAGGGAATCAGGTGGGCGTGGCCTGTGGGACCCGCCCAGGGGCGTGGCTATGCCATTTGCCCCGCCCCCAGCCACGCCAGAGGTGGGACGAGGAGGAGCGCATGTGCCCTATGTTTTCTTCTTTCTGCAACGAATGAACGTGGATTTTTGATTTTATGGGCATTCAGCCCTGGGCAAAAATCTGGCTAAATTCGGTGGATTTCTCTGTCTAAGCCTGAATGAGAAGGAAAAGCATAAAGGTCTGCTACTTTTTGCCAGGAAAGCTGGAAAAGTTACTGTAGTACGTCCTATACTCCCTACCCTATTTGCACCGCACTTCTTTGATCCCTGTTTTTTTTTTTTTTTTAGACAGCACACGGGCATCCGAATTCTCGCTTGAAATATAATTATGGAGATAAATAAACATCAATTATTAAATTCGGTTCTGAGAACATCAACCCGGAAGCTGACCCTCCGGAAAAACGGAGGCGGCTGCTCTCTTTGATTCTTATCTCTACGGTCCGCAGGTTTCACGCCGCGACCGCCCTTCCTCTCCGTGACGTCACGAGCGCCGCCTTGAACGCCCTGTCCCCCGTACGTGACGTGAAAGGGCGGCGCGGGAGGCGACGTCGTGCGACGGCGCATGCGCAGTGCGCGCCCCCACCGCCTCCCAGCCGCTGGGAGGCTTCGGTTCCCCCCCCCTCCGTTCCCGGGGCGGCGAGAGAAGAAGAAGGACCGGCCGGAGCGGGGAGGCCGCCGCTGCCGCCGCCAAGACGGACTTCCTGTGGGACAAGCGCACCGGGCTGGCGGCCAGAAGGGTGCGGGGGAACTGCGCCTGCGCCGTGGGTGTTTTTTGGGGGCGGTGGGGTGGGGGAGGGGCGGACGAACCCCCCCCTTAGGGTGGGGGAGGGGTAAGTGGGGGGAGGGCAGGGGGGTCCTTGAACTGGGCAGGATGGGAAACCCCCCCCCCCTCCCAAAGGTCCAGTCTTGCAAGGGAAGAAGCGAGTAGTTACGTTCCTGGGAGTAACGTCGTTACTAACGATCAGGAACGGCTGGGGAGCTCAGGGGCTGGGAGGGCCAGAGGTTGGGAATCCCTCCCCTGTGGAATAAAAGCCAGCCTGGGAGAAAGGGAGGGGGGGGAAAGCTCACCTTCCCAACGCACCCCTGGAAGAGAGGGAAACGAGGAAACCCCTTTCTGAGCTTTCTTTCCCCTGGGAAATCCCATTAAAATTTGGGATTTTAAAGCCACAAGTCAGAATTGACTTGACGGTGATGATGAATAGGAGACTAAGTATTGCTCGTCCTTGAGGTGTTTTTTAAAAATAAATCTGACATAATCCTAAAATATGCATCCCTGTTTTTTGGGAAGGGGAGAAGGATATTAAGGGCTCTTCCCTTCTCTTGCTGCCCCCCCCACATTTTCCCTCGGGTTATGATCATAATAAAGATGCTCCTTACAGTAATGCAGTCCCTGTCCAGATTTCTTGTGCAGCCTCCACTTCTGCCCAACCAGAGGAAGAGGCTGGCGGGGCTCCAGAGCTGCCGCCTGTTGGTGAGGTTTTACTGGCCTAATAAAACTGTCACCCTCTCTTGTTTTTTTGGATCGTGGACAAGCACAGCTCAGCTTTTTTTTTTGGGTGTGCTGGATTTATGAGTGCTGTTGGTATTAATCTTTTTTAAAAAAAACTATATGAGATCTTGCCAGCGGGACAAGGATACCTTTAAGCGCTTTTAAGTTTAAGAGCTTTTTGGGGTGGAGGGAATCTCTAGTACTGTCTGGCTCCCCAAAATGTTGTTGTAAATAGTTACGGACCTTGTATCTGTAGGGGATTGTTTTCAAGCCCGCCCCGTGGATGCTGAAAATTGTGGATTATAGCAAATGCTATGCATAAGATGGTCTCTGGGTCCATATAGTGGCCATTTTTGGCGCTCTCCTCTTTCGCCAGCAACAGTTAGAACTGGATATGGAAGAACTGATTTGTTCAAAATTGGGAAAGGAGTATGACAAGGCTGTGTATTGTCTCCCTGCTTATTCAACTTATATGCAGAATCCAACATGCGAAAGACTGAACTGGAGGAATCCCAAACCGGAATTAAGATTGCCGGAAGAAATATCAACAACTTCAGATATGCAGATGATACCACTCTGATGGCAGAAAGTGAGGAGGAATTAAAGAAGCTCTTAATAAGGGTGAAAGAGGGGAGCGCCAAAAATGGTCTGAAGCTCAACATAAAAAAAAATCTTAAGATCATGGTCACTGGTCCCATCACCTCCTGGCAAAGAGAAGGGGAAGATATGGAGGCAGTGATAGATTTTACCTTCTTGGGCTCCATGATCACCGCAGATAGTGACAGCAGCCACGAAATTAAAAGACACCTGCTTCTTGGGAGGAAAGCAATGACAAACCTCGACAGCATCTTAAAAAGCAGAGACATCACCTTGCCAACAAAAGTCCGAATAGTCAAAGCTGTGGTTTTTCCAGTAGCGATGTACGGAAGTGAGAGCTGCTGACTGCCGAAGAATTAATGCCATTGAATTGTGGTGCTGGAGGAGGCTCTTGAGAGTCCCCTGGACTGCAAGGAGATCAAACCTATCCATTCTGAAGGAAATCAACCTGCTCATTGGGAGGACAGATCCTGAAGCTGAGGCTCCAATACTTTGGCCATCTCATGAGAAGAGAAGACTCCCCGGAAAAGACCCTGATGTTGGAAAGCATGAAGGCAAGAGGAGAAGGGGGCGACAGAGGATGAGATGGTTGGACAGGTTCATCGAAGCGACCAACATGACTTTGACCCAACTCTGGGAGGCAGTGGAAGACAGGAGGGCCTGGCGTGCTCTGGTCTATGGGGTCACAAAGAGTCGGAGATGACTTAACAACTAAACAACAACAAAGTTAATGTTACCAGAAATGGCCAGTAGAATGAGCCAGAGACCATGCTATGTTGAGGGATTGCTATATCCACATTTTTCAGCATCTGTAGGGGGACCTTGGAACTGATCCCCCATGGATATGGGGAGGTCCTACTGTATTTTTAAAAAACCCTAAAGGTTTTGGTGCTTCTCCCCATTGAATATTTCACTGCCCGTCCGCATTTGAGGGCTTGGCTGTCTGACACGGCGTACGGCTAACCCCCCCCCCTTCTCGACTCCTGCAGATGCCCCACTCCAGAAGGTTCCGCTCTTCCGAACGCAGCAGCCGGAGCAGCTTCCACAACCGCTACAGGGTACGGAAGCACAAGCGGCGACGGAGCCGCTCACGGTCCTCTAGCAGCAAGCGGCGGGCCCACCACCACCGGGAAGAGAGCTACCACGTCCGATCCCGAAGGTAAGCGGGCCCCAAGAGGGGAGGATCTCTGGGGAACGGAAAAAGCAGAAGGGCGGTGGAGCAGCTACAGGTCACTTACCGGTGCCTCAGGGGGGCCGAAGTGGGAACCCCTTTTTGCCGTGGGTTGGGTTTGCTGGAGGCTAACCTTTTGCAAATCATTCAGCGTTTGCCGCCAGAGTATATACAGTGGTGTCTTGCTTAACGAGCGCCCCGTTTAATGATGAATCCGCATAGCAATGGCTTTTTTGCAATCACAAAAGCGATCACATTGCGATGTTTTATATGGCCAAACATCGCTTTGCGATGATCGGTAAGTGTTTCGCTTACCGATTTTCACTTAACGATGTTTAAAAAACAGCTGATCGGTGGCCGCCTGCAGCGTTTTTGCACCCTTTCCTCGCTTCCCAGGCAGCGAAAATGGCGGCCGGATGGAGGATTTCTGCATAGCGGTGAGTTTTTCCCCCATAGGAACGCATTAAACCTGTTTTAATGTGTTCCTATGGGGTTTTTTGCTCCACATAGCAACGAATCCGGATAGCGACGATTTTTTCGGCATGGATTATCGTCGCTATGCGGGGCACCACTATATAACCATTCTTAAGGTTGGTTAAGAGCCGCCTTTGCTGCTGAATGCATCCACATAATTCTGCTCAGCTCTGCCCTTTTTCCAGCTACGAGGACCACTCCTCCGACCAGCGGCCCTTCGACCGGCGGTACTACGACGGCTACCGGCGAGCCGGGTACAGTCGCGAGCGAGGCGACGCCTACTACCTGCCCGAATACCACCCCTCCTATGAATACCAGCGTTCCCGGGAAGGCAGCTACCGCAGTTGCAAGAGCAGCCGGCGAAAACGCCGTCGGAGGCACCGACGGAGCCGGTCCTTCAGCCGGTCCTCCTCGGTGAGTCCTTCCCAGCGCCTCTGCTTCTCGCCGCCATGGGGGTCGGGAGCGCCTGCCGGGCCTGTAGAGGCAGCCTGAGGTTGAGGGCATGAGATCGTTTTGTTCTTGATGGCTCTGGGAGGTCGGGGGGGGGGGGCAGAGGTGGGGCAGACCTCTTTGGAAAGCTAGCGAGCTGCAGAAGCCCAAACGAGAACCGAGGTCTCAGGTTGTCGAAAGATGTCAATAAATCTTTATTCCTATTTCAAAATGCTCCACACCTTTGGGTTCAGGGCCTACATCAGGAGCAGTACTTAAAAATGAAGATAAATTGGGTTGCCAGCCACGAGCTCAAGGCATCTTGTTTTTCCGCAGCCCAGATATTCATTCATACAATATTGTCTGTATGGATATGAAAATGAGTACTAGCTATAGGCAGTTACAGTCGTCCTGAGCTTGTTGCGTCCAAACTTATTGTTATTTTTATACATGAAGATAAAATAAACGTATAATTTTTAAAAAATTATTCTATATTTGGCTCAAGGCCTCCTGAAGAAGACTGTGAGCCAAAACGCATTGGGCGTTCTAAAATCAGAATAAAGATTATCTACATCTCTCGGCATCCTGGGACCTGGTCTGTCATGTTCACTTCTTTTACTGTTGGACATACCGGCGCGTTTATTTTCTCCGTGGAGCTTGTAAGCTGGCTGTGAGGGCCGTAGCCCTCCCTTGCCCGTTGTTCTCTAGCTGAGAACAAGTGGGTTCTGACCCTGGAGGCAGTGGAGCCTCCTGCTCACAGATGGTATGTGTTGGTCCCAGTCCCTGCAGGTTTACTGAACCCCATCTTTCCCTTCAAAAGCGACCCACGTGGCAATCAGAAACTCCATAAAATTGTCCCAAGGTCAGGCTGTGCCAACTTTCAAATTCTTTTGCAGTTCTCCCTAAAGATGTGGCCAAGGGGGGGAGGCTTTCACGACAGAGATCCGGAGACTGCTTGAGTCTTAACACACACCCTGCTTGGACAGAATCCATCAGGACTCCCCTGCTCCTCGTGGGTGTCTCCTTAAATTCTTTCTGGGGTGGCCATTTCCCGTTTCCCCCTGTTGGGAACCTTAAGCCCCATGGCATAGGTGCCCACCTTGTCTGGTGTCAGATTCCCTCTCTGCGAATCGTGGTAGAGTCCGTTGTGATGCGCAGTGGATCTCAAAGGCAGGGGTGGAAAGCCTTTGGCCCTCCTGAGGTTTGGGCGTTCCAATCCCAGAAGCTCCCGTGGCAAAGGATTCTGGGAGATGTAGTCCTCAGCCTGTGGAGAAGAACCACCGATTAAGTCGCTCTGCTCTAAGGCTGCCAGAACGACGGGCACTTAGGATGTCTCTTTCTATTGGCTCATACACTATGGACGTGTATGGCTCGGTATTCAACCCGGTTCCTTCCACCTGCCTTGGGCTGCCGTGTGCTCTTGACCCTCCCGTTGACTGGGAGGGTGCGAATGACAGTCCAAAATGTCTAGAGCGAATCCGTTCGGGGAAAGCTAGTGGGATTAGAAGCAGCTTTACGGGGGAATTTTGCGGCCCTTGCCTGGAGAGACTGGGGACCGAACCTGCGACTTCGGGTTTGCCAGCTCCCTGCCTTACCACTGGTCCACGTTCGCTTGCGTGCTTCAAAAGTTGCAGCTTGTCTGATCGAGCACGTGGCCTTGTCTTGCTCCGCGTGGGCCGTGACTCTTTACTAGATGCCGCAGACAGGGGTGTCTGTGTGTACGTGTGTCCTTTCCCACCTTAAGCTTTTTTGTTTGCGCCGTTCATTGGCTCTGGCGCGGTTGGAACCCATCCCTGCAGATACTGGGGTGTGTGTGTCCTACTGTTCATCCTTTTATTAATTTTCTTTTTTAATTTAAAAATACAAGTCCTGAGCCGGTGTGTCTTACCTTGATGGTTTCCCTCCCCCCCCTTTGCACTATCCCTTATCGTTTTTATACATATCCGTGCACCTCTCGCGCCGTCTGAACTGGCCTGGGAATCCTCCTTCAAATCCGCCAACGGGCCTGCTGCTGTTTCTGCGGGCGCGGGCGCTGGCTGGCCCCTCCGCCGCCGGGCGAAAACGGACCACCTTCCTCCCACCGATCTCCCCACCCGCTCCGCCGCCTGGGTCTGCCCTCGGGGGACCCCCCCCTGCTCCCGCCACTTCCCGGCAGCAGAGTCACCAAAGCAGCAGGCGAGCCAAGAGCGTGGAAGACGATGCCGAAGGCCACCTCGTCTATCACGTCGGCGACTGGCTTCAAGAAAGATGTACAGCAGCCCAAATCGTAACATAATCTAGTCTCTAGTTAAGCTTCCCCCTTGCAGTCACACGATTGTCGTCTTTCCTCTGTGTTCCTTTCTCTCTCCCTTTTTTTCTTTTCCATCTGTTTGCCGTAGTTACTTTTATTTTTAAGAAACAAAAAAAATACCAGATCTCTTCTTTTCCTCCCTTTGTCTCCTACGTTCTCCGTTTCCACTACCCACCCTTCTTCCTTTCCTTTTTCACCTTGTTATCCGAATGCTCTAACGTGTTGGGGGGATGGAGGGGGGGTTGGCCGGTTCTTTGGGCCGCCAGAAGCGGCCGTTGTGGTGATGCGTGGTTAGACGGTTCCCCCGGGTGCTGTTCGCCCCCCACCTCACCCCCTCTTTGTTCTCCACCCCCCTTTTTTTCTTTTTCTTGCCCTCAGATGAAATCGTCAGCACCCTCGGGGAGGGCACTTTTGGCCGGGTGGTGCAGTGCGTGGATCACCGCAGGTAAGGAGGGGGTAATGCGTCCTTCACAACCCCTGCTCCGCTCTTGTAGACCTAAAGCTGTGGCTTCTTTTAGGGAGTCGGTCCATCTCGTATTTGGCCCTTCCTCTTTTCCTCCTGCCTTCCCCAGCATGGTGGTCTTTTCCAGAGAACCCGGCCTTCTCATGAAGTTAGGACAGCCTCGGTTTCAACGTTTTTGCCATCCAGAGAGAGACAGTCCGGGCCAGAGTAGGACCTATCGGATAAATGGGACTTACGGAAGGGTTGGCTCATCAGATCCCCACGGATTCACGGGGTCTACTCTCTTTGCAACTTACCATATTTTTCACACCATAAGACTCACTTTTTCCCCACAAAACGGGGGTGGAAAGTCTGTGCGTCTTATGGACCGAAGAAAACAGATTATATTTTCCTGTTTTCTTCTCCTAAAAAATTGGTGCGTCTTATGAAAAGGTGCGTCTTATGGAGCGAAAAATACGGTACTGCACTAAGCAATAGGCTTTTGGCTGTTGTGCCATTGAATGCGAGCAGCAGGAATGCAACTGTGGCACAGTTGTGGGGTTGTTGGTTTTGTTTTATTTTATTTTATTTTATTTTTTGCCTTCCTATCCTGCTCCGTTACTTCCCAGAGGTGTCTAGAGCAGGGAAGGCAATGCAGCACCGAAAAGCTTTCGGGTTTGGCCCAGCCGGCCTGTTCTAGTGGGCTAGAAGAGAGCTTGCCAGTGGGTGCAGTTAAATTTATGGAGAGGTAGCTGCATGCGTAAAAAAAACACGACCCAGTGAAATAGGGGCGAAAGGGGAGGGTGGCCGTTGGTGACATTGCCGTGCAGAGCCCAGATGTGTGAGAACCGAGCCAGGTGGGTTTTCCCCGCATCTTCCCTCCCCTTCCTCCCTGCAAGGAGCTCGGTCCTGAGATTGCGTTCTCCTGCCTCGCTCCCCCCCAGGGGTAACACACGCGTGGCTCTTAAAATCATCAAGAACGTGGAAAAATACAAGGAGGCCGCCCGTCTGGAGATCAACGTGCTGGAGAAGATTAACGAGAAGGATCCGGACAACAAGAAGT
This sequence comes from Pogona vitticeps, assembly GCF_051106095.1. Lineage (NCBI taxonomy): Eukaryota > Metazoa > Chordata > Lepidosauria > Squamata > Agamidae > Pogona > Pogona vitticeps. The sequence goes on along the minus strand of NC_135797.1, from coordinate 4,319,772 downwards.
GAGTAGCTGCACCAGGGCCCAGGCGGATGATGTGCGTGTAACGTAGCGCGCCTGTTTGCACCCGTGGCACCCCCCCGAATCCCAAGAACTGCATCTCAGGGAGTGTGGGGGAAACTTTTTTCCACCTGGCTCCCAAAGTTGTTGTTTTAAAAAGATTAAACTTTTCCAAGGTCTGCATTTTAGTTTTTCACTCTTAGCTTGCAGTGGTTGGTGGCCAGGAGGTAGAATTAAAACAAAACAAGCAAACAAAAAAATCAGGGCTTCCATGGCCCCTTAAAGACTTCATTTCCGTGTGGTTTTTTTTTTCTGGATTGCAGTCCACTTCTCGGAGGCAGATGGGCAGGCAAAGACGAAAGTGGCTGCTTTTTGGAGAATAGCTGCATCCTGGGCAAAGCAGCCGGGGTCCTTTGTTTGGTTTGAGCGCCCTCTTGGGGAAATGAAGAGCAATCTTCAGACAGCCCCCCCCCCCGGAGGACTCAAGTCATGGGACTCAATGTCCAGTTGGACTTAAGTCACACCAGCAGCTCAACCCAGATTTGACTTAGTTTTTTTCCCCCCTCCCCAAAGACTGGACGAGCGATTCGGAACTCGAGATGGAAGCTTTCGGAAAATGTCCGTTTAATGTAAAGAAACCAAGGAAACTTAAGTCTGACTTGGCATAAAAGTCCCGCACCCCTATCTCTGGATATGAGACCCCCAGATTCTCCGATTCTCAAGAGCAACCTCCTTCCCCCATTTGCTGTGCGCGTGTCGCCTCTTTCCGAATCATATCCGTGGGCGGGCAGTCGCTGGGTTCGCCCGCCAGGCTTCTTTGTCTCCTGTTTTCCAACCCCTGTCCCCCCCCACTTTTGGGGGGGCTCTTCCTCCCCAGCTTGTGCGTGAAGATGTACGACTGGTTCGACTACCACGGCCACATGTGCATCAGCTTTGAGCTGCTGGGGCAGAGCACCTTTGACTTCCTGAAGGACAACAATTACCTGCCGTACCCCCTCCACCAGATCCGGCATATGGCCTACCAAGTCTGCCAGGCCGTCCGATGTAGGTACCAAATACCTGGAGCCCAGCCTGGAGGGGGGATGTTGGTTGCTGGGGGTGCAGGGCGACCCGCTTCAGTGAGGTTTGGGGGGGGCGGCAAAGTCCTCGCTCTTTCCCTGATGCCACCCTCCCGTGAAATAACGCCACCCCCCCTTCTCCTCTGCTCTCCCTCCGGTCCTCCAGTTCTGCACGACAACAAACTCACACATACAGACCTCAAACCCGAAAACATCCTGTTCGTCAGTTCGGATTACGAGATGACGTACAACCTAGAAAAGGTGAGCTCGTCCCTTCTGGACTCCGTTCCGGGTGGTGGCCGAAGCGGGCGCCATTCCCTTTCAGCAACCCGCATGGGAGCGTTTTTTCCCCTCTCTGCCCTGTTTGGGAGCTGGGCAGGCACCAGAAGGCCAGGTGGGGCTGACGGGCAAAACAGAGTTTCCTGGGGTCCTTTAACCATTCCTTCTGTGTCTTTCCCCCTCCCCCCCCCTGCTTGCAAGAAGCGAGACGAGCGATGTGTCAAGAACACGGCCGTCCGAGTGGTGGACTTCGGCAGCGCCACCTTCGACCACGAGCACCACAGCACCATCGTCTCCACGCGGCACTACCGGGCGCCGGAGGTCATTCTAGGTCAGCTTGCCGCACTCCCTGGTGTCTCCTCTTAGAACGGCAGGGTGGGGAGGGACTCTAAAGATCATCCAGTCCAGCCCCTGGGGGAATTCGAACTCCCAACCTGAGGCTCTGCAACTGGAGATCCAAACCACTGAGCTATCCAGCAGTTAATAACCTTAAGAAGGGCGGAGCGGGAAGGACCCTAAAGGTCATCCAGTCCATCCATTGTCGAGGCCCTGGGGGGCATTCGAACTCCCAGCCACTGAGCCGTCCAGTCGATTGTGGCCGGAGGGGCCAGCCTGCTGTACCTGTCGGGAGAGGAAAAGGAAGGTTGGCTTTCTGTATCTGTGCGATTTGCCCCTGACAAGTCTTTTTCTCAACATTACAGAACTCGGTTGGGCCCAGCCGTGTGATGTCTGGAGCATCGGTTGCATCATCTTTGAATACTACATGGGCTTCACTTTGTTCCAGGTGGGTGCTTTGCAGGTGTGGCAGGTTCACCTGTAAGAGTGGTCGGCAACCTGAGGCCCTCCAGAGGTTTTGAATTCTCTCATGTTCAGTTTTGAACATTGGTTAAATTCCTTTAGCTGTGCAATAGAAGTGTAGGGATTCCCCAAGTGGAATAGTTTCAGGTTCCTCCGATTAGTCCACCCCTTTTCTCATCAGCTGGCACTTAACAATCTCCAGAACTGAGAGACGTTTGTAAAGAGAAAGAATAAAAAGTTTCATTACTTACAGTTGTACAGATCAAATGGCCAGTTGACAAACGTGACTGCTTTCAGCCACAGGCCTCAACAGATTACTAACTGGCAAGAGCTGACAGAGAGGGGGAGAGGCTCTCAGCAGAGAGGAGGGGCTTTCTTTAAGTTCAGGACGAAGGATTGGTTCGTGCCGGATAGATTGATTGTCACTCCAGTCCAGAAAAAGTCCCTTCCAGTCAAACTTACTAAAGGCAGCCTGCGAGGTTGCAAAAACTCCAATAAGGAGGAAGACTAAAAATGTTGTCCTGCTTTAAAAACAAACACAATCAGATGTTTAATGACTCGAGGCGCCTAATCGGGGAGAGGGCTTTGTCAGGTTCTGGCTCCTTCTCGGGAGCGTTCCTCCAGCCAGCAGACGGCACCGTTTCTTCCGAGGAGAAAGACGATCCCCAGTTGTAACAAGCCCGTGGGGTCAGAGAAGCCTTTGCCGACCACCATGCATGCCCTCCTCTCTGTGCGCGGTGCGCGTCTCCTAGGGCAGATGGGAACCGGATCCCAGCCACAACCGAAGGGGCAAAGCGTCCCCAGTCCTAGGCGAAGACGCCGGGCAGAGGACCAGCTAGTTTCTCACTGGCTCTGTTGGGTGCCTGCTGGATCCCGAGGTTCAGGCGATGGAAGCTGTGGTCGGTGGGATCTCAGTCTGCTTTGGACAGATGCTTCTTAGGTCTCCGAGCCTTGGCTGGGGAGCCCTGAGCCCCAACGCCGGAAGCGAAGGCCCGTCTTATTTCTGCGTCTCCCTTCCTTTCCATCGCACGAAACGTGTTTTCCCTTTAGACCCATGACAACCGGGAGCATTTGGCCATGATGGAGCACATCCTGGGGCCCATCCCGTCTCGGATGGCGAGGAAGACCAGGTGAGCCTCTTTCCGTGCTTTTTGGGGCGGTGGGTGGGTGGGGAGGTGGTCCCTGGAAGACGGACAGAGATGCTGGTCAGATCAACCAGCTTTCCTCCTTTGGGGACAGAAAGGGTTGTCGGAGTGCGCGAGGATGAGAGAGTCACGAGTCTGATGAGAGAGAGAGAGTAAACTTGCCAGGCCCATGGCCGGCTAACTCATCTCTCCAGTGGCTTCTTCGTGGACCTCCTCGTCTCAGTCTAAGCACCCCCATCTCACTGGGAGAGGGTGGAGATTTTAACAGTGTGTTGCCAGCTTTATGACTGGACACACTTTAAGAAGGACAGGTCAATAACAGTAAGGATAATGGTAGTAGTAGTTGTCGTCATTGAGATAATAATGCTGTGTTTCTCAAAAAATAAGACAGCGTCTTCTATTACTTTTTGCTCCAAAAAATGCTTTAGGGCTTATTTTCAGGGTATGTTTTATGTTTTTTCATGTACAACCATCTACATTTATTCAAATGAAGTCCTGTCATCTTCTGGTTGCTGCACAAGGGTGGAGGACGGGGGTTTCACTTAACTGGGGTTTATTTTTGGGGTAGGGTTTATATGCCAAGCATCCTGAAAAATCATACTAGGGCTTATTTTCGGGTTAGGTCTTCTTTTCAGGGAAATGGGGTAAAATAATAATAATAATAATAATAATAATAATAATAATAATAATAATAATAATAATAATAATAATAATAATAATAATAATAATAATAATAATAATAATAATAATAGGTTGTGTGTGGTATTTTTGGATAATACAAGTAACAATAATACAGTTGGTCTAGAATAATACTAACAACAATAGCAATAATAATTGTGAGCCGTCAAGACAGTTCTGGTGACCGCTTTCAGGATTTGCCAGGTAGAGAATACTTAGAAGTGCTTAACCCTTCCCTTCCTCTAGGGGGCACCCCGGGACAGTGCAGCTTGCCCAAGGCTACCCAGGCTGGCTCTTCTCCCAGAAAGCACAGTGGGGGGGAATCGAACTCACAGTCTCTGGCTCCCCGCCAGAGACTTCAACCACTGAGCTGTCCAGCCACCTTTTAGATCTCTAAAAGAGATATTGATGGCTCAAGTTAAGATTATCAATGGGAATACGTTTGTGGCTTGTACAATAAATGATTTGTCTGTTCCTGATTCGTAAGTCCCCTGTACATTATGGAATAGAAATTGTTTTATGTCCCGCCGTTTGCCGCTGACATCTTTGTCACTCTCTGTCCCTCCAGGAAACAGAAGTATTTCTATCATGGCCGCTTGGATTGGGACGAGAATACCTCCGCGGGGCGCTACGTGCGGGAGAACTGCAAACCGCTGCGGGTAAGGCAGGAGGAAGGGGACTTCCGGTGTGTGTGTGTGTTTGTGTGTGTGTGTTTGGTTTATTTTAAGGTTCTGGGAGGAGACGGGCCGAGCTGGGCAGGGCTGCGTGGCCAGCCTCAGTGAGATCTGGAAGAACAAGGGCCCTTTCACGGACCAGAACTTCCTTCCACTGAGTCAGATAGAGCTTGGAGACGTTACTGCGTTTTGGTGAGGGTCGTCCCCATTGTTGAGGGCTTCCGAGCCTCCAACGGCTAGTGAGAGGAGCAACGCAGCCAAGAACCCACGGAAGGGACTCTCCTCCTCCGTGGTGTCTGGTTTGGGGCAGCTCTGCTCGCCGTGGAGCGCTCTCCGTTTCTCCAGGCTCAACTTTGGCCAGTTCTTTTTGCCTTTCCCCGTTGATCTGATCCGCTTGGATTTGGGTTCTTGTCTTGAGCAGAGGGTTGGAAGGGGGGGGGAACCTTAGAGATTCCTTCCAGCTCCATGATCTGTGGATTCCTACCAACGTTTATCCCCCCTCCACCCGCCCGCCCGCCCACTCTGAGCTGCAACCCCCTTCTCGAGGTCATGGGAAGTGACTCTTCTTCTGCTCCTCCTCTTTCTAGCGATACCTGGCCTCCGAGGCCGAAGAACACCACCAGCTCTTCGACCTCATCGAGGGCATGCTGGAGTACGAGCCGGCCAAGCGGATCACGTTGGCCGAGGCCTTGAAGCACCCCTTCTTCGACGCCCTCAAGCTGCCGCACGGCCCTAAACCTTGGGACAGCAGTCGGGACGTCAGCCGGTGACCAGCGGGAGGGCCCTTTTTTTGCCCCTCCCTCACCGCCGATTTGCCCCCCTCCCGACACCCACACCGTTGGCCCCCGTGGAGGCTCGTGTGGTTATAGGCTCATGCATTTTGGTGCTTTGAGAACCAAAACAGGGACAAAAATCCTGATTCGGATCCTGACACTCCAGGTTTTTAACATGTAAAGCTTGTTCATATGTGAGATAATGTATATATCACATGCGGGAAATCTTGAAGTTCTCTCCCTCCGTTCTCCTCCCCCCGCCCCGTGTAAATACAAAGAATTTCTCTAAGTTCATATCTCTCTCTTCCTCCTGCCCCAATTTTGGCTGTACATATTTCCTGTCCCTCTCTCCCCCCCTTGCTTTGCACCCACGTCCAATTTCCCCCCTCCCTTTCCCATGTAAGTTATATGGCCGGTGGTGTCCCCTCGGGCGAATTATTTTTAGGACGCTCATCGTAGCCCATGCCAGTGCCAGAGTTTTGTATGGATTTTTTTTGTACAGTCTTTGTGGAAAAATAAAATCCAACCTGAACTTAAATGCCGAGATTGGCTGTTCGCCGGCGGCTCTGCGTCTTGTCTCCGTCCCAGATCCTAGCGGTGGCAAGCGGGTTCCGGTCTCGCCCTTTCCTGCCCCAAGCAGCTTACCTATTTGAGCAACTTTGGAAGTAATGTGAGGAATAGAATGAATGCGGATCAATATTTTTGCATATACGGTAGGGCCCTCATCTCTTCAGGAGAAGGATCTGTTCATTCACTCATCCCCAGTCCGAAAATGTTGAAAATACAGTATTAAAAGAAAAAAGCAACAACTCCGAAATATATATTTCTAATGCTGTAGTTTCCAGAACTGGTCACTAGAGAGAAGCAGAGATGCTGCATATATAGTGTTTGCTATCATCTGCGTGTTTCAGTATCCGCAGGGGTGGCTTAAATCCGATCACCTGCGAATGTGTGGGTCCCGTTGTATTTGGATCCTGGTTTTTATTTGTTAGGATGAAAGTTGTTTTGTTTTTAAATTAAAATTTGTTTAATTAAAAAAATTATTTACTTTTTCCATTTTGGTTTGATTGGATTTTTTTTTTAAAAAGATCCTCTGGATTTGATGAGAGTTTTTAAAAATCTAAGCAAAGATCATCAAGTGTATGGATACGTCCCTGGAGACGAAGACCAAAGATTGTCCATGGTCTTGTATTTCTGATGCACCACGTGTGGGTTTGAAAGCTGGTCAGTGAAGGGAGCTGATTAGAAGGGAAATTGATTTGTTTGAAATATGGTGCTGGAGGAGAGCTTTGCCGATAACCCTGGACTTCCAGAAGGACAAAGAAATGGGTCCCAGATCAAATGAAGCCTGAACTCTCTCTGGAGGCAAAAATGTTGAAACTGAGGCTTTGTCCTACTTTGGGCTCATCCTGACAAGGCAGGATTCTCTGGAAAAAGGCCATCAATGCTGGGTAAAGTGGAAGGCAGCAGGAAAAGAGGAAGGTCAGATACAAGATGGACAGACTCCCTAAAGGAAACCACGAGCTTGAGTTTGCAAGAGCTGAGCTGGTCTGTTGAGGAAAAGGAGATTTTGGCGACCATTCATTCATCATGGAGATGACGTGACCAGCTATAACAAGAAAACCTTCATCTTGGTTAGATGGAGGATGTATTTTTTTAAATCAAATTTTAATTTCACTTTTTTTTTTTAAACAAGGCCTCTTGAATGCCACGTTGGCGTTCTCTTTTATCTGGAGTAAAGACCGCTCAAAGAAAGCTCAAGAACGTTTTGAACGAGACAGAACTGGGGAAGAAGGCGAAACCAAACGCAAGACGGACGCCGGGCTGTTCGGCGCTAGCTAGCTAGACCTTCGTGGGGAAGGTCTTTTGAATCCCTCGATGCTTTCTCGGTAGTATAGAACAACCGGTCTTTTTCTCAGCCTTGCCAATCCGCCGACGGGCACGATGCGTCAGCGGCGCCTACGCCAGCTCCGGAGGCTTAAAACAGACGTCAGCTCTTTTCCCAGAACCCGAGCGTCTTAATCTGGCCCAAGACTTTCACCAAGCCTCCCTGTTCAGAACCGAACCGATTTCTCGGGGCAGGAGGAATGGCAAACTCGCCCCTGCTCTGTCCGATGCAGGCGACGTCACCTCCAGCAGATAGAAAGACTCGTAGAGACGCAAACGATGGGAAAGCTAGGCATGGCCAAAGCAGAAAGGTTACTTCGGAAAAATTACCTCTCGGAATTAAGCTCCTTTCCCGGTCTGCTTTACTGCTACCTCTCCGAATATGTTTCTTTTCTACACCAGATTGGAGAATTCCCAGGAAGCAAAGAAATAAGGGTCAGATATTCCACTGTTCTCCGTTTGATGTTTCTTTTAATTCCATTTTGTCAAACAGTTGGGTAGCTGAGGGTGGAGGTCTGCAGAGGTTGGGAGTTCGGTCCCCCCTCTCCCCGGGACCCCCTGACCCGGGTGTGTGTGAACTCAATGATTCATAGGGTCCCTTGCAGTTTTCTAAGATGATGATGATGATGGACACAACGAAGAGGATCAGAATGGTGGCCACTAAGAGCGGATTGTCGGTCAGAATGGTGCCAGCCAGGAGGCGATTATCTGGACAACGCAAGAAAGATGCTTGTGTGCTTCTTCTCAAATCACACACACTTCACCGCATTCATTTACCTTTCCCCCACCATGTCCCAGCCTGACTATGCTGGATTTTACCTTTCCTCTCGACACTTGTTTTCCCCTGTGTGTTTGCAAGCTTTTCGGAACTTTTATTTGGGTCCTCAATAAAAGCTGTTTTTCTTGGCCGTTCCAAATCCCGCTTCCAGCGGCGATTTTGCCCCAGTGTGGGGCAGAGAAGCTAGGGCAGTGTGTCTGGGTCGGAGAGGGTGATTAACCCACCTACTCGCGGTTTCACAACTGACTCATCCCTGTCCCCCCCCCCCAAGCCCTTCTGCTCTTAAGGAGCTTAAGACGGCTCTGGGTCCCACCTGGCACGGTGTCCCCTTGGCCAGAAAGGTCTTCAGCCTCACCCTGCAATCTCTTTACCATCCTCCCTAAGCCACGTCTAAGCCCCTTTCAAGGACTCCTGTGGATTGATCGTTTTTGACAACCCGCGGTCGGCGTTCCCGTTTCTGTGAACCAGATTCAGGAGCTCACGAAGGGGGGGGGGACGTTTATGGAAAGGCCATTGATCGCCGCATCTTTCTCAAATGCGGCTCCAAGCTTACGGGTTGCATTTTTAACCCATCCTTCGTAATGTTTAGATAAGCACATCACGAAACGGCAAGATTTGTTGCAGAAGAGTCGTGATAGGAACAAAAAAAAAAATCTAAGCAGGAAAAGAGGATCAATGGTGAGATGGATTGACTCTCTAAACGAAGCCATTGCGTTGAGTTTGCAGAACTTCTGAGGACAAGATATTCTGGAGGACGTTCCTTCATAGGATCACCATAAGATGCATGGCGTGTAACAAACACAGCAGTGTTTAGATTCCCTTCTCCAAATGCAGTATTGGGACCATTCCTGCATGCAATATTTCGGCATTCAAAGAAACCTTGTTTCCTTTTAAGAAGGAAGGTAGGGTGAAAATACTTTCAATAAATAAATATATACATACATAAAATAAAACGTTAAGGTACAGATGCTGTGGTCTAGAGCCGCCCTGTAGACTGAGAGATTGGAGAAGTATCTTATAACCCCCCAAAATCTCCTTCAGATCGTCTCCGTCGGTTTTCTTCTTTTGACGAAAACCATGAGGACTATGGACTTGGCTGGTTTTCAACAGCCCAGGTTCAGAGACCTTGGGATTCGTGGCCGTGCGTACCCTGGCGAGCAACACGTGCCAGGTATCCTTCACGGTGGGCGTCTGTCCAGCTTGGCCCGTGGGGCCATCTGGCTTTTGAGGATCACCCTGGCAGATCAGGGAAAGCCCGGCGTCACCGGGGGGGGGGGGCTGCCCAGCTCCTGATCCCAGTTTAAAGAGCTTGAGCTGGCCAAGGACTCTAATCTTCCTTCTGGACATCCAAAGGGAGCAGATCAAGGGACTCTGCACACCTCCACAGGTAAGCTGTACAAGAAGTAGCGTTTCGGATGAGAACCCTCCGGTCCCGATTAGATATTTTTGTTAGTTCACCATCTAAATTTTAGTGCCATAACCTGGCAAGTTGTTTGGGCAGGGCTTTGGGAGGAAGGGGTTTAGCCTGCGGCACTCACTGCCACAAGACAGGTGGCCAGGCCATCCGAGGGACGGCATGGAAACTCCTAAATTTCCTGCCCTAAAAGTCTAGACCGGGAATCTCCTTGACCAAATTTTGTGACCGTCAAAAGCCTTCTTGGTTCTTGAGTTTTAATGCTACGTAACAGTTCTGTTGTCGTTCTGTTTTGATGGATGTTCTGCAATTCTCCGTACAGCTTCAGAGAGTTGCTTCTTTATTACGGCCAGGTGGGACACCCGGGAAGTAACTGTTCTCTGGATCCTCGGTTCCAGCCCTCTCCTGCTATATGGGATCTGCGGCGAAATCGGTGTTCGGAGTCCCAGCTAACCAGCTTCTCTGTTGCGTCTCGGCCAACTTGTCTAAAGAGAAAGATCCGAGTGAGCGGAAGACATGCCTTAACCGGAGCCCATTCCTGCCGCCTCCCTCGAGACAGCTCAGCCAGAAGCAGAAGTAAGCAAACCTTCTTCTGCTTTAAGGGTCGGGGTTTCGTAATAATAAGAGGATGTCAAAAGGCTGAGCAAATTGTACAGTTTTGCCAGCTGCTTTGCATTTAAAAGAATAACAGGAAATGAAACTTGTGGGATAAGGCATGGCCCTTAGAGTAAGGCGCGTAATAAGGAGGGGAAAGTTAGCCGGACTGTGCGCGCATGGTCCAACACATAGGGTGTGGCATGGGTATAAAAACTTGTGCAAAATACTGCTTGGACAGAGGGGGAGACAGCGGTTTTCGGATTGCTCTCTCTTTCTCTCTGCTGTTGCAAACTGCATAATAAAGGAATTTTCTCCTCACCCTCACCCCAGACCGCTTGGTGGATTTTATTAGTACGATTGGCTAGTTTTACCTATAACAATTTCTGGCGCCAGAAGCGGGATCCGAGGGTCCCTGTTGCTAGCAGCGGACGGGGCAGGATTTGATTTCCACTGCCAGATGTTTCTTGCGCCCTTCGCTCCCTCCCCTGTGGCATCGGAGACCCCCAAAACGGATCACCTGAGGTGGGGGTGAGAAGGAAGTTCGGACGCCGGCCGAGGAGTTTTGGAGGCCAGGACTGTTCGGTTCGGTCAAGTAAGAACGCCATGGGAAACTGTGCTAGCAAGGGAGAAGGAGAGGGGTGGGAAGGGGGGCCATGCCCGCCTCCGCTAACGGAAGGTCGGTTCCCGGTGGATTACCCATTAGGTAGGCTGATGGATAGGTGGAATGAGGAACCGGAGACACGTCTGGGAAGAATGGTGCATCTCTGTACGGGAGTATGGACGACCTTCGTCTTCCCGGATGTGCCGGCAATAAGTTGGCCAGCCGGAGGGAGTTTTGACAGCGAGATTTGTTTCTACATGAGGATGTATTTTATCAACAACCCTGACACCACTAGTGGGCAGTGGCCTTACTGGAGGGTGTGGGAGAAGTTTGCAGTGCCGAAGCAAAGCGGGTTGAAGTCTATGTTCCCAATCGTAGTGGTACGTTCGGGCACAGCCGGTGGGGCTTGTGTGCCAGAAGGGGAACTAGGGGGGTTCCCCTCTGCCCCACCTGCCCGACAGTGGGACGTCCTGGATAATCTCCCGCCCTACTCCCCGAAGCCCTACGGGGAGGGACGGGGATCCCTAGGTGCGCTGAGATATAAAGGGGGCCAAGAACTCTTGGAGGAAGTGAGGCAGAGAAATAAGATCAAGGAAAGGGAGGTCAAAGAGGCGAGGGAAGGGAAAAGAGCCCACAGAGACAGGAGAGGCTTCCCCACAAAAGGAGATGATGGGACCCAGGAAGCAGCAGTTATGCCCCTGCGGCAGGTCCCGCTGGGGAACGGGACCGTGGGTTACATAGATCACCCGTTAACCACCACCGAACTGAGGGCGTTCAAGATCTGGATGCTCAAGTGGGACGACGACCCGACAGCCTTTGTGGAGAAGTTTGACTTCTTTCTAGGAATATCCATGTATTCCCCCACTGAGATGGGATTCATAATTCGGGAGGTCGTCGGGAACGGGAAATTTGTTGGCGCCGTTCACGAGGCTCGGAGGGAATGGCTGAAGGAAAACGTCGGAGGGACGCCCGCCCAGGCTGAGCGGCGCCTGCCGTTCGGTCCGACCGCAGAGGACGCCTTCGACCCCAACGACCCCCAGTCGCAGGCGTGGGCCCGAGAGTACAGGCGATTTCTGTTTAAGGGGCTGGCCGCTCTCACCCCAGCGGTCATTAATAGGGAGGAAGTTTTCTAATAGGGAGGAAGTTTTCTAACACCGAGGCAAGGAGGAGGGAGCGCAGAGGAGGGTCTGGAAAAATTGAAAGGGGGCAAGAAGCGCCTGGGAGAACTGCGGGTGAAAGCATTGATGGAAACCCCACGGCCAAAGTCAAAGCAGCAGTTGTGGGGTTTTCTGCGTAGGCTCGGGTCCTGCCGTAAGTGGGTCCCAAAAATGTCGAAGATGGTTAGCCCCCTAGTAGAAATGTTAGGGCAAGGAGAAGCCCATCCCTTGATCTGGACAAAGGAGGGGAATCGAGCCATGGAAGAGATAAAGAGGAGATTAGCTGAGGCCCCAGCATTGGGCTTGCCAGACATAGGGAAGCCAATACACGTGTTTGTATCTAATCAACGAATGTTTGCAGCCGCAGTGGCAGCCCAGGAGAGGGCGGGGATGATGGAAACGGTAGCCTATTTGTCTAGAACCATGGACCCGGCGATAGAGTCGTGGCCGGCGTGCGCGCAAGCCTGCGAGGCAGCAGCCACGATGGTCAAGGCGGCCTGGAAGTTATTTCCACAATATGCGCTGGTGGTACACTCTCCGCATCAAATCCGGACCCTATTGAGCACTTCAGCAAGCCGGTGGCTTAGTAATCACAGGCTGATGCAGGCGGAGGCTTTATTGCTGGGGGGGAAAGACCTGGTGCTGATAGTGGATGGAACCGAACCAGGGAAAGGTCTTCAGCCGCCGCAAGGGGGGCGGACAGGGGACGGACGGCCATGATTGTAGCCACTTTCAGACAAAATGGAGGGATCTGTGGGAGTAACCACTGGAGGGCCCAGAGGTGATTGAGTGGTACATAGACGGGTCTTCTAAGGTGACCGACGGGCTGCGGAAGAGCGGGTATGGAATTGTGACGGAGAATGGAGAAGTGTTAGAAAAAGGACAGCTTCCACCTTTAACGTCAGCCCAAACTGCTGAAGCATGGGCCTTAAAAAGAGCCTTTTGGGAGAGAGATTGGACCTTACAATTTACAAAGACTCGAGATACACATGGGGAGTAAGTTCATGCCTTTGGGGAAAAAATTGGAAGGCACGAGGGTTATTAAATTTCCGGGGGGAAGCAATTGTGCACGAGCGAGTTATAGAGGAGGTACTGGACACCCTGTCCAAGCCCCCGGAAAATAGCGATAGTGCACCTTTCGGCCCATCGGAAGGGAAATGCGAAGGAATTAGTGGGGAATCGAGGAGCCGATAAAGCAGCAAAGGAAGGAGCTGCTAACGGACCTCCGGTCTCTGTGGCAGCCGCCCTAGAGAAGCAGTAGAGAACAGTGGGCATGTGGATGAGCAATAATGGTGTTGAAAATCTATCTGGCTGGTGGATAGTCCAAGATGGCGGACAGTGGGTACTTAAGTCAGCGGCTTAAGTCCTCGGGGAGGGTGGAGAGGGCAAATGGCTTTCTCAAGCAAAACTGTGTGAAAACTGGTGGTAGAACATCGGTTATCCTGGACAAAAGGTATTTCCCTTGGCGCTCTTTGCCACGAGGACAAAGCCTAGCGCAGATATTGGATTGTCACCCTTTGAGATGTGTGAATGGGCACAATGTATGGGAAAAAGAGGGGATGGTGGGGGGCGGTGCATGAGTTGGGCAAATCCGCTTTGAAGAGATTATGTTCTGGCCTTGTCTTCTGTCTTGTTATCTAACGGGATTCAACATCAGTCCTTACCTTTAGAAGCAGCGGTAGTTCGCTTCCAGCCTGGACAAGTACGTGTATGTGAAGTGGTGGAACGTTAGCCCTTTGGAGGCCAAGCGGGACGGATCGTATTTGGTCTTGCCGACTACAGAGACGGCAGTCCGGGCGAAAGAAGCCGGTTGGACGCATCGCGCCCGAGTGAAAAGCGCCGCGGTTCCGAACAGCGAAACAGAAGAGGAACGGATCTGCCAAACACCCGATCCACCGGAGCCCCTCAAACTACGGCTGAGAAAGCAGGGAGGCAGAAGTGGGTTGGGGGATGCAGCAGAGTAAAAATGGTGGTTCTGTTTATGAGCTGTTGGAACATCCCTGGCGGACTTGGCATGCGGGAAGGGCAATACTGTCATGCAAAATGTTTTATCAAACGTCACAAGCATCGAATTGGACGAGGTGTTGGTTGAGCAAATTTTACAGTTTCGCCAGCTGCTTTGTAGTTAAAAGAAGAATGGGAAATGAAACTCGTGGGATAAGGCATGGCCCTTAGAGCAAGGCGCCATGAAACGATTCTGCCAAGGCACGTAGTTGCGAGGGGTAAGTTATACAGACTGTGAGCTCATGGGCCAACTGGTCAATGAGACAGATAGGGCGCGGCGCGGGTACAAAAGCTTGTGCAAAATACCGCTTGGGCAGAGGGGGAGATCTCTCTTTCACTCTGCTGTTGCAACTGTGTAATAAAGGAGCTTCCTTCTTACTCTCACCCCAGACTGCTTAGTGGATTTTATTAGTATGATTGGCTAGTTTTACGTATAACAATAAGAATCCAAAATACATAACAGTTCTTTTGCCTTACATGGGGGTACAGCTGAGCAGTCAAGCTTTTCAGATAGCACTAGGCTGGTTAGGCGTCCTCTTTTACAAAGGACACTCCTCTCTTTGACTTGGTGCAGCACAGCCCTCTTATTGAAGGAGTGCTCTTTCAGATGGTCTTTCTGATCTACGTTGGGTTGAAAGAAAAACAACCAGGAAGAAAGAGAGCGAGGTGGTGAAGTTGCCCACCATCTACACTTAATTGAACCCAGATAGCAGGCTTCTGGGTTGGCTGGTCTCCTCCCCCCACCCCCCCGGAGATCTACTATAATGCTGTTTAAATTGTTTTTAAAGGCTTAGAGAAATCAGCTGATGCAATTTTATGGATGACGGGCAAGGGATCAGCCAACTCTCTAGACAAACGGCATATGCCTGATTTGGCACAAGGATTTGGCTATGCCGGAATTTGGAGCATTAAAGTCCCCAAATTCTAAAAAAAAATCTCTGTGTTCCCGGGGAGGCTGGCGGCTCCGTTATCAATGAGGCATTGAGTCTGCGCCGTGTTTTAGTCTGAACTTTAAAGGATGTGTCCAAGGTGCTGAATCGAATTGGGGGTTGGAACCCAGCTTTTGTAAGATTCAGATTAAAAACCAGAGCAAATGGACCATTGCATCATGCCCTCAATGTAGTTGCTTACATTTTGCCCCTCTTCCCTACGCCTCACGCATCCGATTCTTTCTCCTTCCCTTGGCCAGGGACAAACGGGATGCGGGCTTAGCACGCCGGAAAGCCGAGCGGGCCTCCATGAGGGCCCAGCTCCGGGAGAAATACCAGCTGCCTAAGGTAAGGAACATCGCCTCCCGGAGGGAAGTGTATCCGTCTGCTTGATTCTCATAAAGGTTTTCCTCTGTCGCGTGTCCTTGCTTGAGCTTGGAAACACTATTTTGGGACTACACATCCCAGAATCCCCCCTTGTGCTGATGGGAGGAGGGGTTATGGGATTCATAGTGCCAAATGGTTTTTCAATGCTGTTTTCCAGCTGTTTTTCATCTGGAAAACAGCTTTGAAAACGTTTGGAAAACAGCTTTGAAAACGTTTGGAAAACAGCTTTGAAAACGTCTCTTTCTTTGCTTTGATGGCACAGAAAGTATTTTTTCAAACAATGTTTTTCTCGAAGGCTTTCACGGCCGGGATCCGATGGTGGGTGTGGAGTTTTTTCGTGCTCTTTGGCCATGTTTTGGAGGTTTTTCTTCCTAACGTTTCGCCGGTCTCTGTAGCCGGCCTCTTCAGAGGACAGGAGCTAGAAACTCTGTCCATGTTCTGGCGTCGTGTGCGGGATTGTTGAGTATTTTCTAAGGGAGGGTCCTGGCCCAGCTTCAAGCCAGCTCCTGACGCCTCTCCTGCTCTAACCAGTAGACTCTACTGCCCTCCTTTCTGACATCCCTTATTTCCCCTCCACTTTCTTCCCCAGAACTGGAAAGACAAGAAGCAGCTCCAAGCGGCCAGGGTGAAGCCCAAACTCCCGCCAGACCTCCAGGCGATCGTGAAACCCGCGGCCGCCTCTGATTCTGGCTCCATCTTCCCGCGCTGGGTGGCCCTGGATTTCAGCTCCTTGCGGGCCACTGCGGAAAACGCAGTGCAGTCGCTCCCGGGTTCTGTGCGCCAGTGCCCGGTTATGTGAAACAAGTGCTCCTTGTTAAAGAGGAGCACTTGTTAAAGAGGACGTCCGTGAAGGCGGGAAAAAATCAAAAAGAGATACCAATCAGCAAAAAAGTTGCATGTGCTTACGTATTTTTATGGACACCCTTACCCATGCATCTCATTCAGCTACAACCAGGGGGCCATTGTGCCTTCTCAATCTTCTGTCCAGATGGGGCTCGCCGTGGACGATGGGCAACATCTTCTTCCACATGCATCTTGCAGGGGATTGGGGCCAGGGACGGGGTGAATGGAGATCTCCCAGATCCCGTTGTGTTGTTCTAGAACGTTGTCTTATGGTCATCACTTAAGAACCCAGAATGCTCTGTTCCTGTTGAGCCAGATCAGAGGTCCGTCCGTGGCTGGTCATCCGGACCCCTTGCAGAAATCTAAGGAGGTGTATTTCCTTGACTCTTTTGGGCCCCTCAAGAAAAAAGCAAGATTTTCAGGAAAAGACCATCACTCTGGGAAGGCAGCGGGAAAAGAGGAAGGCCAAATGTGAGATGGAAGGACTCCCACTAGGAAACCACAACAATTGTATTTATCAACACAATAATAACACAAGCTGTCTGGATGAGGTGTGTTTTGGACCGGAGGGCAAATAAAGCAAAAATTAGATCTTCAATGGAATATGAAGTCTAGCAAATGGAAAATCCATGTCCTTTGGGGAGCAGAAAGCAAAAAAATAAAGAGTAATGTATTTCAAGTCTTTCGTATGGGAAAGAGTGGATTTGTACATGTCATATCCGGTGATATATAGTTCATTTCCAAATTCACAAGTAGGTTAAAAGAAATAAGCATTTTTGGGGGGGCCCGTCTGGAAAAGCTTTGTGGAATGACTTCGGGTGTTTTCCAGCGTGACGTCTTTCAGTCCTGACTTGTCTTGTTTAGAACTGGCCCACCCGGGACACCGGAAACGAGGATGATGGGTCCTTTTCTTCCGAGAGAGAGAGAGAGAGAAGGGTATCACCTTCCAAGGCACACAGAGAGAAAGATCTGGAGGTGTTAAGAGCTCATCTGCTCAGCGTTAGTGGCCGCTGATGAGAAATAGCAAGGACTAATTCTATTTCAAGGGGAAGCCTTAAGCAAAATAAGTCATTTCACCATTGATATAATAATCGTAGAAGTGCAGAGCTGGAAGGGACCCTCGAGATCATCAAGTCCAACCCTTCTTATAGAGGCCCGTTGGTGAGATTTGAACTCCCAACCTCTGGCTGACTCAGCTCTCCAGCAATCCTCTTAAATTTCACCCTTCCGCTTCTTCTCAGCTCCTCTGTCTCCATGGGGATGATTTTCTTTATAAGCCACTGTCCGCTTCTCCCTGCCCCCCTCCTTGGCACAGTGGTCTGCATCAGCCGCTCTCTCCAGCCAGCCAGACTCTTGTCTGGGGATGATGGGCGGTGTAGTGGACCCACCCTGCGGGCCCCAGCTTGACGGGAGGGAACCTGGAAAGCTGAGCCTGGATGGGGCTTTAAATGGTGGCTCTGATTTGTCTTGCTTGGGCGTGCAGGGTTTCATTCTCTCCAAATAATAATAAAGAATAAATAAATAATGGATCACTTAACTTATAAAAGCATCAGAATATATTTTACAGAATATTTATAATTCTTATACAATAATAAATTAATGGTTTTGAATTTAATGTACTACCTTATGAATTAAATAAAGTAATACCCATATAAATTAAATAATATACTATAAATTATAATATGAATCAATATCCATAATATAATATAATATAAATCAATATCCGTAAAATAATATCCATATAAATTAAATAAATTATAAAGCATTATTATTACACTTGATTCAACAGTAAACAATAATTTCAATTCTATTATCTAATAGCTGTTTATTCAGAAGGGGGACTACAAAGCACAGCATGCGCTATACTCCCGCCCCAACGGCTCCTTCGGCGCACACACACAAACGGGCGAGAACTCCAACTCCCGTCAGCCTTTGCGGGACGCTCCCTTCCCCCCCAGGCTCCACCCCAACCTTCCCGTCATGTGCTTGGGGGGGGGAAATCCCTTCCTCGTCCCGTCATGACGCGCGAGGCTCCCGGCAGCCAATCAGCGCCGAGAGTCCTGCAGCGGCCACCGGGCAGGCGCAGAAGAGAGAGGAAGAGAGAGAGCTAGACCGAGATCCCTTCCTGGGCGGAGGGAGGAGGAGGCGGAGGGCGGAACAGCCGGGCATGGCTCGGAACAGCGGGGAGAACCCCTTCGAGGGGGACCTGGGGAACCCTTTCCAGGTAAGGACCCTGGCCCAGGTGGGGTGGGGTGGGGGGTGAACTTCTGCTCTGGGGGGGAGAGAATCCCCTCCCCAGCGCCTGGTTCGGCACCGTTTTTGGACTACAAACTCCATAATCCCCGGCTGCATGGGGATTATGGGAGTTGTAGTCCAACCGGCGAGGCAGGGTGTATGCATGGGGGGGCGGGCTCCGAGAAGAAACGCGGGGGGGGGGAGTTGTGGACCCAAAAGCGCCTGGCTTTTGGGTCTACAACTCCCACAATCCCCCCTCCATAGCCGGCTGGCTGGAGGGGATGATGGGAGTTGTAGTCCAACCTACCGGGGAGGGGGAATTGGCCTCTTGAGAAGGAACGCCCAGCTCGCTTCGTTACTTTCGTTTTAGGCTCCCAAAGTCTTACCTTTAACCCTCCCCAAACACAAGCAAGCAACTTTGGACTACAGCACCCATCATCCCCCACACCTCCAGCTAACAAAAGGATTCTGGGGGGATTTTAGGCCGAGCCAAAGACTGATCTGGAAAGGCTTGGGGGCAAGGAGGGCCTCTCTTTTCCTAGGCAGGTCTCCCTTTTCTGCTGGGTCAGGATGCGTCCTTAAGATGGCCAGATCATCGTGGCCGGCTTGGCCCCCCAAGAAACCACCAACCCTCGTCCAGGAGGGGGGTGTCAGACTCCAACACCCATTATCCCTTAATGAGCGCTCCTGCTTGGCCAGGATGATGGGAAGTGTTGGCCCAAACTTCATGAGGACTGGCATCCAGACAAAATCTGAATCAGCCCTTTGTGTTTCTCCCATGCCAACTCTTCTAGGGGGTAAAAAGAAGGAAGTGTAAAAATACTGATTTTTATCGTGTCGCAATGATGACCTCTTCATTTGCATCCAGGGATAATAAACGTTATATGGTTATTTCCCCCTCCATCGGGGCCAATTTGCAAATTACACAAATCTGGTTTCCTTTTGGAAACCAGATTTTGTGTTGCAGACCTGGGAATTAGATTCCTTTTGTCTGGAAAAAAAAAAGCAAAAATTGACCCACAAAATTTAATGCGGAAGCAATCATATTAGTCGTTAAAGCACCACAATATTATGTCCTTATTTTCCCCCCTTTTATTATCTCCTTTTCCTATCCTGTGCATTCCCCACTTGGTCTCGTTTTCCTGAATTTTTCGATTACAAACCTTTAATAGCTGATCCTATATAAACCCCCTGGACCAGCTGCTTCTCCTCCTAGTTTGAACAATTTTGTGGCACATTCTTGACAATCTCTTGATCAGGGGAGGTCATTTTTGATGGCCAAAGGTGTGGTTGCAAGAGGGCAAGGTCCATGGTCTTCCGAAAAAATATTTCCTGAATTCTGCTCCTCCTTTTTGTTAAAAAAACCTGTTTTTTGTTTAATGTTCCTCCTTTTTTTACCCCACTACCTTTCCAGACCATCCGAAAGGGAAATCAGTTTGCTGATCTCATTGGGCTGTGAATTTGCAGGGAGTAAATCCAACTCTACTTTGATCAGCATTTATTTATTTCGTTCTGCGCGGATGTGTCGATTAAAAGAAAGGCGCAGCTCGGGGGAAGAAAATTAGAAAAAAATAATAATTTAGCCCATTCTGCATGGCTCTTCTGCTTTGCAGCCAGAGACCTCTCCAGCCGTTCTCATCAGGTTAGAGGTGTCACTGATTCAGCTTTCTCCTGTGCAAATGGCATGCTCAGCTGTTGAGTCCCTTCCTTTAGATATGAAAAGCGAGGCGCTAGTCCTCATTGTTCTGAAGAAAGGGGCTGAGGCGAAATGGAAACCGCCGGCCAGATCTTTGAGATGTGATCTGCGAAGTACAATGGGATCGTCGCTCCCAGCTCTGCCTCGAGAAAGCTCGCAGTTCAGCGGCTGATCGGGCGCTTTTGGCTGCTCGGTGGGTGACCTCGTTGCCTTCATGCAGACTAGCAGCTTGATTAAAGGGAGATCTTGTTTCCTCTTTCAAGCTCCTTTGGGAGAGAAGTCTCCGAAGGGGGTGTATTTTGTAACCGAAAAGTAAATAAATGATGACTTAGCTTGGCCTTGGCAGACTCTTGGCACTGCTTCCTCTTCCCTCAGGACCCCGCTGTCATCCAGCACAGGCCGACGTCCGAATATGCAACTTTGGACATCTACAATCCGTTCGACAAGTCGGGGGTAAGAGAGACATTGTGTATTTCCCTCCCCCCGGCCCCAGAATTATTGATTATGGGCATATGCGAGTGAGCAAGACGGCAGTTATGGTTGCCTGTATTTAATTTATACATTTAATTTTGAAGCCCTTTGACTTTAGCGCTCTGTATCCTGGCGGGACCTTTTCAGTGTTTGTTCCTGGACTGTGGAACTCCCTTCCACTGGAAATTGATCTCCAAAAACTTTTCCTTTCAAGCCGTTGCCCGTCATAGCAAGACTGCCGAGGAAGGGCTTTTTAAGGGAAGATGCTCTGTGTTTCCAGTTTTACGCTTTCTCTGGCACGCTTTTCTGTCGTTCCGCGTGTGTCTGAAGGCGAGGGTGGTTTTAATAATGGCAGTATTGCGTTTTTAATGCTCTAACATGGTTTTTTAAATTGTATCCCTCCCCTAGTCTGTAATCTGTCTTGGTTTCTATATGAGAGGAAAGGAAGGAAAGTTATGTTCTGTTTCTACGAGAAAAATGAAGCATTTATAGGAAGTCCGGCTTTTCGTGAATTAGGCTTAGTGTTTTGTGCCTGGACAGCCAGTGGCTTTTGCGAGTCTCGGACCCGAAGATGGAGAGTCTGGGAAGTCTGCAATTCGAATTTTCTTTCTGCCTTAAAGTGGGCTTAAGCAAGCTTGCTCGGCCTTGGGATTCTCCATCTACAATATGGGAAGAATCCCATAGGAAATGTCTAAACTGTAAAGTTCTGGACTCTTGTGTCCAAAAAAGAGGATTCTGGGGGTTGTAGTCCACAAATCAACATTTCTAAGTTTTGGGAATAATAATAGACCATTCCACCACCGCCCCGCCTCCTGGCTGTTTTATTTATAAATAACCTTTCAGCTAATTTTGAGCTTTCTTTATCCTTTCCGATGCAGCAGCCGCCCCCTGCGTACGAGCCCCCGGCGTCGACTCAGACGGTCCCCCCAGCGTCCGCTCCGGCTGAACAGCCGACCAAGAAAGTGAGCCCCACAGAGACCAGGAATTACGGGTCCTATGGCACGCAGGTAAGAGGCCACAGCGATTCTTTGGGGGTTCAGAGGAAGGATTCTCGGGGCTGGCTTTGCTGAGAAACTGGGTTCCCCCCCTTTTCTTTCTGATTTACCCAGTCAAGCCTCAGTGACATAATTTTAGGCCTACACCAAAAAAAAAGAGAGAGAGAGAGATCTGTTTGGGGACTGACATGAATTATTCAGATTGTCTCAACATTTGATTATTTTACAGGCATTTTGTTCTTGATAAGAATAGTAATAAGAGTTTGTCTCCTCTTGCTTGCCGCTGTTATGATCTTCTTGATTGCTCCCATTATCGTTATCGTCATTTTAGAAGGGCAGAACTGGAAGGGACCTTATGGATCATTGTGTCCAGCCCCTATCAAGGAGGCACAGCCGAGATTCGAACTCCCAACCTCTGGCTCCCCATTAATATATTATTAAGCTCCTTTCTTTCTTTCTTTCTTTCTTTCTTTCTTTCTTTCTTTCTTTCTTTCTTTCTTTCTTTCTTTCTTTCTTTCTTTCTTTCTTTCTTTCTTTCTTTCTTTCTTTCTTTCTTTTTCCTTCTGTCTTTCTGTCTTTCTCTCTTTCTTTCTTCAAAGGCTAGCAACATGGTTTGTTTTAAAAAGCGAAGCTGATATTTTCAGACTGCTCCATATGCACCCAATTCTGTGTTTTTACATGGTGGGTGATGAGATTGCCCTTCCTTAGTCTGACTTGGACTTGGCCTCTAAAATCTTTCAGCCTCTAGAAGACTTAAGCCTTCATGTCTTGTAGTCCCCTGCACCCGTTCTCTCCTTGGTGGGGCTGATTGTACTTGTAGATCAAAACATATGGAGAACTAAATTTTATTAGTCTTATACTGAAGGTCATCAGCGGTGTCGTTTTCCAAGGATGCTAACACTTTTCTCATTTCCCTTTCCTCTACCGTCATGTCTCTTGCAATAAAAGATTGATTTATGAAAAACTATATATGAATAAATGGGTCTATTTCTTATTCCGGACTGTGCACGGGTCTCTGTTTTTAATTTGGGATTTGTAGTTAGTTGAGCGGCACCGAGCTGCCTTGAAACACCTTGTGAGGAGATGACCTTCAATGGCCAGCTGGTGGAGCTGTTGCTTCAGCAAGGACCCCAGAGAGCAGGAGCGAAGCCATTCACAGATTGCTGGGCTTCCCTTAGCTCTTTCTTGTTTCCTTTCCTGCGCCAGGCGTCGACTGCCACGGCCACGGCCGAACTCTTGAAACGGCAGGAAGAGCTGAACCGCAAAGCGGAAGAGTTGGACCGGAGGGAGCGAGAATTGCAGAACGCCGCTCTCGGAAGCGGGGCAGGTAAGGGTGGCTTTGGGTCACAAGAAGACTCTTTCCCGCGTCTCTGGAGTATCTGCTGAGTTCACGCGTTCTCCTTATTTTGTGCTTGTAGCCAGACAGAACAACTGGCCTCCGTTACCCTCCTTCTGTCCTGTGCAGCCGTGTTTCTATCAAGATATCCCAGTAGAAATCCCCGTGGAGTCCCAGAAAACAGTCACTACGATGTACTACCTCTGGATGGGTGAGTATTTGAACCCAAAAGGCCACAGTTTAGTAGGGGAATAGATTTCTATTTTAGCTACCTTTATAACCTACTGCTCTTCCTCTGGGTGGGCAGAATGGTACAGTCGTGCCCCGCTTTACGATTACCCCGTTTAACGATGAATCCGCTTGACGACGATGCTTCTTCCATCGCAAAACGATGGTTTGAATGGGGTTTTTCTGCTTTGCAATGATCGGTTCCCTGCTTCGGGAACCGATTTTTGCTTTACGACGATCAAAGACAGCTGATCGTCGGGTTTCAAAATGGCCACCGGGTGTACAAAATGGCTCCCTGCTGTGTTTAGGAGCCATTTTTTGCTTTACAGGCACCCGAAAAGGGCCATCCCTATGGAAGATCTTCGCTGGACGGTGAGATTTCAGCCCATTGGAATGCATTGAACGGTTTTCAATGCATTTCAGTGGGCTTTTTTATTTTGCTTTACGACATTTTCGCTCTACAGCGATTTCACTGGAACGAATTAATGTCGTTAAGCGAGGCACCACTGTATTATCTGGCTCGCTTCCTACTTTATTGTCACTCAAAATGAGATTTTCAGATTTTTCTGGGCTACAAATACCATGATTTTCTGTTGGGGGGGGGGTTCTGACTACTTTGAGGGCACCTTACCAGCGCCTGAGTGGGAGAAAGGCTTAAATTTGAACGTTGTGAGGTGTCGCTAGGCCTAGTTCCGCACCAGGCTTCCTGCTCAGAAAGAAAGCTCCCAGCTGGCACTGGGGCAGGAACAGGAAGCTTGGGTGCAGCTCGGCCGAGCTCGGCCTCAGAGCCTTTCATTTAAGGCCTTCCTCCCAGGTGAGCTTAAGGAAGCCAGTCAGGGAAGGGAGGGGCAGCCTTGATAAAAGAGACCTTTGGGTCGTGTGGGCGGCGTATAAGTGAAATAAACAAATAAATAAAATTAAAAGGTTGCTACAGCGTGGAAATTTCAGAGCTGGACATGCCCCTGAGAGGTGCGAAATCAAAAGAAGACTTTTAGATTGGCACGGCTGAGGGCAACTTCTGCCAGTTCCACTCAAACATTCCCAATCCTTCTGAATTTTTAGCCAAAAACCTCGCAGTCGTTTCTTTGGAGTTTTCCTCGTGGGGACCCGCGGCGCTGGAAGCTGCTTGGGTCTTGAAAGGGGCATTGAGGCCCCTTATCCTTCCAAAAGATCTGCTCTTGGCAGAGGTGAGAGGTGCTGTGGTTTGGAGCTGGTTTCTCGAGAAATGAAGTCCCTGCATGTCCTGCCCTTCACGGCAGTGTGGTTGGTGAACTTTCCCCCCTCGTTTTCTCTCTTATTTTCCCTTCTCTTGTTTTTTTTTCCAGCCAGCACGGGCACCCTGCTGTTCAACTTCCTGGCATCGCTGGCCTGGTTCTGCGTGGACACCTCGTCCGGCTCGGGTTTCGGCCTCTCCATCCTGTGGGCCTTGGTCTTCACGCCGTGCTCTTTCCTCTGCTGGTACCGGCCCATGTATAAGGCCTTCAGGTAAGCCGTCCATTGCTCTCTGAGACGGTCAAAAAAGGCAGAATGGTAGTCGAGGAAGCTCTACTATCCCTTACCTAAGAGTGATCTTTTTACTCATACAGTGGTGCCTCGCTTAACGACGATAATCCATTCCAGTAAAATCACCGCTAAGCGAAAACATCGTTAAGCGAAAATAAAAACCCCATTGAAACGCATTGAAACCCGTTCAATGCGTTCCAGTGGGGTAAAAATTCACAGTCCAGCAAAGATCCTCCATATGGCCGCCATTTTCTCTGCCTGTATAGCGAGGAACCCGTATGGCGGGGAGCCATTTTAATCATTTTGAAACTACAGATCAGCTGTTCGAAAAACGTTTTGCGAAGAATCAGTTCCTGAAGCAGGGAACCGATCATCGCAAAGCGAAATTCCCCCATTCAGACCAATAGTCATTAAGCGGTTTTGTTGTAATGCGGGGCAATCATAAAGCGAGGCACCACTGTATGTAGACTGTGCACCCGAGCAAGAGTCCTGGAAGATCTGGACCCGTTTTAACGATGCTCAGAGAGGGTTTTCAGGTGTGGCCCATCGTGGGACAGGCCAGGAGCATCCGGCAACAGGGATCCTTCTGGAAAGAGCCTACACGGGAAGAGACCCTAACGGTTCTGCTCTCCTTTTCTTGCAGGAGTGACAGCTCTTTCAACTTCTTCGTGTTCTTCTTCATTTTCTTTGCACAATCCGTAGTTTATGTTCTCCAGGCCATTGGCATTCCCGGTTGGGGGTTCAGGTAAGTACAGCAGGGACCTCTTATCTGCAGGATCTGTATCTGCTGATTCACTTATCCGCGGCTTGAAACTATTAAAATAAGAAACATCCCAACAAATATATATTCTTCAAGAGGGAGCCGGAGACCATGCTCAGGGTTAAACTAGTGTTTGCCATTATCCCCATTTTTCATCATCTGCAAGGGTGTCTTGTAACTGATCCCTCGTGAATACTGTGTTAATGTTAACGTTCTAGATTTAACGCATTATTTCCAAACTTTTTTTTGCTTCGGATTATGGGGTGGCTTGCGGGAGTCCCCAGAAAAATGACTCAGACGGAAAGTCATCGTCG
This sequence comes from Pogona vitticeps, assembly GCF_051106095.1. Taxonomy (NCBI): domain Eukaryota; kingdom Metazoa; phylum Chordata; class Lepidosauria; order Squamata; family Agamidae; genus Pogona; species Pogona vitticeps. Next base: position 4,294,238 of record NC_135797.1, on the reverse strand, counting down.
GTTTTGACTGGAGACTTTTGCACCTGGGATAAAAAGGGGCACCTTTTAGACTGTAGGATGTCCTTGCAAGGTGTTGACGGGGTGCCAGGGTAAGGCAGATGGGAATTGTAGTCAATTCCCCATCAGGAGGATGGGGATTGTAGTCCATATCTGAAGCCTCACCGCCTGACGTTAACGACCTCTGGGAAAGGAACAAGAATATATTGAGAAAATTAGTGCCTTTTTGGTGGGTGGAGTTTAGGGCATGCTGGCTATTCAGCCCCGACGAGCAGAGCCAAGCCGAGGAAAATCCTGGAAAGGGAGGCTCCAGAGGGCAGGGAAAAAACCCTAGTAAACAACTTTAAAACCGCCCTGCGGTTTGCAAGCCTGGGGCCGGAGCTCAATTATTTAATATCCCTCCCTGATTATAGACAGAGAGATGCATTTATAGCTTTTTAAGGCTGCATCGGAGGATCACGGCCATGCTAAGTGGAGACTGAAGGCAGCTTGGCGGTGGCGATGGAGAAGCTTTTCTAATATGAGAAGATCTGGTGACTTAATCATTTTTGGTTTGTTTTTTCCCTCCAACATTACAAGATTGCTGAATTAGCTTTTCAGGCTGCCAAGAAAATGGAAGTTTCTGTCCCCCTTTTTTTTTTAAAGGCATTTGGAATGCATACGAAGTGCCTTGTTGGAGACTTTGCTTAATCTTTTGGTGTTTTTAAGTGATGAAAAATTCACCCTGCGAGTCATCTAAATAATCTTTTATCCCCTTGCAAGGCAGCAACGTCTAGGCTCGAAGGCTAGTTGATTTTTTTTAAATGCATTCTTTTGAACGAGGTGCTCAAATGGCAAAACTCCTTCAGCGGGAATCTTGGCTGGGGGAACCACATCTAAGGGAATGCTTTGTTTTGTCCAGATGTTTCCAGTTTTGCTGTTGACGGCATGTGCCTTCGTGTCCCGATTCTTGTTTGGATTGAGAGATAGATTGATGATACCTAGGCAAACACACCGTTGTCAGCCAGAGTGAATCTGCTTTCAGTGCGGTAGCACTTTCGTGCTGTTCCCTCTTATGGACTCGTGGGGTTTGCAATCTGGTTTTGGTGGGGCAACCCCGATATCTGTGCAGCAGCTGAAATGAACGCCCTAAGACTCCCCGTTAGAGAATTTCTCACGGTTCCTGTTTTCCTTCTGCCCTGTCCCCTTCTGTGTTGCAGCGGTTGGATTGTGAGCCTCACAGCTTTGAAGGTGAATACTGGCGTGGCGATCCTTATGATCCTGGTCGCCCTGTCGTTTACAGCTATTGCCGGCCTGGGCATCATCATGCTGAAGCGAGTACGTATGCTGGGGGAATCGCAAACTGGGGTCTCCCTCTTTGTGTCTGTCAGTCGTCCGACACAAAGTCCAAGTTTATCTGGATGGAACATTTCTTTCTCTCTAAGTACCCAGTGGTGCTACTAAACAGGAACAAAAACCTTGCATTTTCCCCACTGCTTCCTGTAGGCATTTGTTCCAGGAGCTGGATTTGGCCCTATAAGACCTCCTTGGGGTGGAAGCTATTGATTTTGATCAGGGGACTGGAAACCAAGCTGGAGGAGGAGAGACAGAAAGAACTGGGCTGAGGGGAGATAGGAGAGTATTTTTCAAATACAGTGGTGCCTCGCTTGATGAGGATAATTTGTTCCATTCAAATCGCTGTTAAGCGAAATCCTCATCAAGCAAAATGAAATAGCGATCGCAAAAAAAACTAATCGTCAAGTGATTTCCTTGTCTAACGTAATCGTCGAGCGAGGCACCACTGTACTTGAAAGGCTGTTCTACAAAGGAGCGGCAGGATCTGTTCTCCATCATCCCCACGAGCAGGACACATAATAATAATGGTCTGAAGTTTCATGAAGCCAGATTTAGGCTGAAAATCAGAAAAAACGTCTGCACTGTTAGAACAGTACAACAAGGGAACCCATGACCTCCGGAGGTGGAGAGCGCTCCAGCGCTAGGCGTTCAAGAGAAAATGGGGCCACCACCTGTCTGATCTGCTTTGATTTAGATCCCTGCCTTGAGCAGGGGGTTGGACTCGATGGCCTTAGAGAGCCCTTCCAGCTCCATCATCCTAGCATTCTAGGATTTATCACTAATCTACCGAAACAAGAACATTAGTGGGGAAAAAATCCAGCCGAGAAGATCATATTTAAAGGCTTTCCTCTACAATTTTGAAAGATCTGTTGTGTAAGATGAATGATTTCTAAGGTGGACTTTGCAGGGTCAGGAGAGCTGGTCAGAAGCTTTCCATTTGAGGTGTGTGATGTGTTTTCCTGCCTGCCTGGAGGATTATGGGAATTGTAGTCTGGGAACCATAAAGATGCACACCTCTCCTTTCATTTCTAATCAGCCCAAACCAGTAAGAATTTAGCACAGAAGATCCTTTTATTCAAGAGTTTCTCTGACGTCTTTAATATTTCACTGGCGCAGTAGAGGTATTGCCGAACTCTGCTTTTTCATATATTGTCTTAGTCCAGATTTGTCGCTGAGTCTGTTTCCCGGTGTCTTCTGTTCCATCTTAGATCTTAGAAGACTTTTTTTCCAAAAGATTGGGACTCTTTTTTTTCTTAGGGTGTCTTCCATCCTGCCTGTTGTAACATGACTCCTTTTCTCTCTGCCCCTTCAGATCCACTCCCTCTACCGTAACACGGGGGCCAGCTTCCAGAAAGCCCAGGAAGAGTTTGCGGCCGGCGTGTTCTCCAACCAAGCCGTGCGCACCGCCGCCGCCAACGCGGCCACCGGGGCGGCCACCGGCGCCTTCCGAGGCTCGTAAGGCGAGAGGGGAGCATCTCAGCAACCCCCTGCTGCTTTTCCTCTGGCCCTTTTTTTTCCTCACGGGGGCAGCTTCGACGAAAACATAAAACCACACACATACAAAACCAACCACTTTGCACTTCCGCCCTCCTGCTGGATGTCCCTCGTGCGTGCTGATGTTCGAAGGCTGTGCTCCCTCCTGCCCCTAATAAGCGACTCTCCCATTTCATGGTTCGGCGTGGGATTGCCTCTGTTGTTTTCTTCCGTGCGACCCCTTCCGGCTACAGGAACAATCGTTTCCTCCAGGGGGGCTGAAAGGGAGAGCCCGTTTCTGACTTTCTTCCCTCCCACCCGCCCCCACCACAAAAGGAGCTATGGAAAACGCCCTACACCGTGCCGTGGCTGACTCAGATCTGGCCGTCTTCGGCTTTGCGCTCGTGTTGCCGACCCCACCAAATCGTTGGGGAATCCGTTCCCCTCGTTATCGCTCACCCCCTCTGTCTTTTGTCCCCAGTTCCATTCCTGTTGCGTCTGTAAGTGACTTGAGGCCGTTGTCTTCATAGATTCTCATCCTTCCCCCCCCAATGATCCTCCTCTTTTCCCCATAATCCCTTTTACCAAGAGCATGACTGCTTGCTTCTGTTCCCTGCGCAACGCTCCTTCATGTCTGAACCTCGGTGTTAAAATCTGCCGGTTTCCTCCTTTCTCCACCCTGCACGCAGAGAATGGTGGCGGGCAGTAAATGGCTCCCGGGCCCGCAGGTATTCAAAGGTGGATCCCTTTTATGATACGTTTTTCGCCTCCAGGAGCCAGTTTCCGCGACGAGGTTGACTCCTGTTGCTAGCGAGGACCCACGTGGTTCTATTTCTTTCCATGCGCCTGCCGTGTGCTTTGGTGTGCATTCACAACGCCAGGCGCCGATTGCTTAACAGGCGGTGTTTATCCCCTTGGGTCTACACCGGTTGGATTTAGGCTGGCACAAATTTCCAGATGGGTTCTGGACAGTGTATGTTTGAGCTCTTCCTGCCTGTGCTTCCTAGGGCTTTACGTCGGAAGGGCCGCAAGGGGGCGCTAAGGGCTTAGCCAGGACCCTGCCTTTACAGCGGTCTGTAACCTGAATTATACTACAGTTTTGATGTGTTGTTTTGCTGTGATTTTTTGCATACAACGCCAGAACTGTCTCCTTTACATGCCGTAGCTGCTTTCCAAGACCTCTGTTTTCCTCACCCTACATCCAGGGGGGTGCCCTCGCTGCCTTAGTTCTCTCCCACCCTGCCCCAACATAAGTCTTGGCCCCTAACCCTCCGGCTTCTGTCTTCTGTGCAGCTTGTCTTAAAAAAAGGAAACCTGGTTTTCTCCCCCCTCCTTGATCCCCTGACTGTTTTCTGTTTGTGAACCCCTGATGCTTAGAATCCTGCTTCTTTCACGACTGGCTTTTTCAGCTGTTATTCTACGGTGTGGCCACTTTTCTTCCGAGCAGCTCCAACCGATAGGCAGGCTTCCTTGCTGGAAAAGCTGTGTTCGGGATCCCTGTCTATCAGTCGAACAACAAACTTAGGAGGGAGACTGCACTGAGATGCTTCTGTGCCACTTGTCTCCCGGTGGGGCTTTACGGCTAAGGCGGGATTCGAACCTGGTTCTTTCCAGAGCCCATCTTCGCCAGAAGCAGGTCTTTTGGAGAGCCGACGGATCTTCATTGCCCGTTCCAGACCATCTCTGGTTAGTGAGAAAGATCTCCCCACCCCACCTCCTCCCGAGCTTTGTTTCACCTCTGTATTTTATGTCTTAATAAATCTGTACAAACACTGGAAACAAATCAGGTGCGGCTTTACCTGGTGCGACTCCGCCACAGAGAATTCTGGGGTTTGTAGTTGACGAGAAGGCTCCGGATCCTCTGCTGTTGTTCCGGAGAGGGCATGAAAGCTGTCTAGCAGAGACTCCCGAGTCTCTCCTTAAAAACTACATATCCCAGAATTCCATGCCATGGTGATCCTTTCAAGCAGCGGTTCCCAAGCTTAGATCCCTGGAGGTTCTTGAACTACCACTCCCAGAAGCCTCTACCCCAAGCTGTTCCAGGCAGGATTTCTGGGAGTCGTAGTCCAAGAACATCTGGGGACCCAAATTCAGGAAACGCCGCTTTAACGCTATAACCACATCGCATGGATGCATTCTTGGCCTCCTGCCGGTTCCGGCTTTTGTCCGATCGTTGAGGACTAGTTCCTTAGCTTGCTCTAACGGTTTCACTGCTGACGATGCCCTCCCTACAGACCCCCGTTGTCTTCCCCCCCCCCCACATGCATCTCTGGAGTTAACTAGATCGATACCACGCGTTCAGCCTTTTTCCTGACTAACTGGACGAGTCTATTCCAACCCGCCCCCCAAAAAAAACCTTCCCATTGAACCTGCTGGACTTTTTTTTAAAAAAACCCGTTTGTGTTTGTGAGGTTCTGCCCGGCTCCCTTCTCATTTTGTTTTGCCGTGCCAAAATGCCAGGTGACTTATGGAACTTTATTTAAGAAATAAATGACATTTTAACGATTCTAGTCGACTGATGAGTGGCGGGTTTATTCTTTACAGCTTTTTAAATGTTCGAAATGGAGGGACTGAGGAACCCTTATGACCCTCCCCTTACGGACTCGATAATCCACGGGGTCCCTTCCAGCCTGGGCAATTCTAAGATTATGAGATCACTCATGGTTTAGGAGGTTGGGAGTTCGAATCCCCCATGCCTCTTTGGCAGGTGATCCCTTCCAGGTCTAGTTTCCAAATGATGATGATGATCTTCTGATTACTTTTTTCCCCCTCCAGGACCTTGGAGAGCACCACCACCACCCAGGGGAAAATGGTGTTTTTTCTTTTAGGTTTAGTATTTGCAAATTCTGCTCCTGGAATTTTGCTCTATAGACATCATCTTGTCTTCTAAGGTTCTCAGCCATAGAAGAATCATTTCTTGTTAGGGCAGGTCTGACTTTCGATGACCCTTTTCAGGGTTTTCCAGGAAGAGAAAGGTCAGAAGGGGTTTCCCATTCCTGTCTTCCAGGGGCACCTTGGGACGGTGCAGCTGGGCCAAGGCTGCCCAGGCTGGCTCTTTTCCACCATGGGGGGGGGGGATTCGAACTCACAACCTCTGGCTCCACAGCCAGATAACTCCACCACGGAGCTCTCCAGCCAGGTAGAGGCCTCTGTAGGCCTTTTGAAAACAAACAGGAGAATAATATTGGACCTTGGTTGCTTAAGGATGCGTGAGTTATTGCTGTTTATTTTATTTATCCATTCGGCTGATACGCCGCCCGCCCTCCGCAAGAGTCTCCGGGCGGCTTCCAACATCCATTACGACAAATCAATTAAAACAAACACGCTAAAAACCAATACGGTTAAAACAGTCTGCAAAAACAATCTAGATCCATGGCTGTCAATTAAAATTAAAACCTTCAATTAAAAAAATGCCGGAACAGGAAGGTTTCAACCTGGCACTGAAATGTCAGTAAGGTTGGCGCCCGTCGGATCCTGTTTGGGAGGGTGTTCCAGAGACCGGGGGGGGGGCTCCGCCTACAGGCCACCCCTCTCGCCCCCCTGATGGATGGCTCTTTCAGGAGGGCCTTCTGGCTCATATGGAAGGAGGGGGTCCTTCAGATTCCCAGGGCCCCAGCCGTTTAGAGCTTTATAGATCAAAACAAGCACTTTGAATTGGGCCAGTGGGAAAAAAGTTAGCCAGTGTAACCTAGCCAGAACCGGCTGAATATGGTCTCTCATGACTCCTTGAGTCACGCAGCTCGATTCCGAAGCGGTTGTAGTTGCTGGATTGTCTTCAAAGGCAGCCCCATGTGAAGCGCATGGCAGTAGTCTAGACGGGTTGTGACCTGTGACTGTTATGGGGCTCCGTTCGTCCAGGTAGGGCCGTCCAGCTGGAACAGTTTCCGCAGTTGCAGGAAGGCGCCCCCCGGCCACCGAGACCACCTGGACCTTCGGGGCCAGACCGGGGTCCAGGAGCACCCCCAGACCGTGGACCCTGTTCTTGACTGCTGTGGCATATCAAGAGAACATGTTTTCCCCTTCCGACTAAAATGCATTGTTATCGTCTTCCAAGTCAATGTCGCTTCGCAAGATGGCTCCCACTCTCCTGCTGACTTTGCTCCATTTGGGATCCCTGTTCCCGGACAGGTTTCCTTGGCCCGTACAATGATAACATCATGGCTTTGACCCGTCCTGCGCATGGGTTTCCACATCTGAGCGAAGACGTGACCTCCGTTTCCCTGCCTCCTGTCTCTCCTCTTTTCTACTGTGTCACACCAGGTCCCAGAAACGAACACGCCTTGAATGGCGTTCTAAGCCATTATTTTAGAGGTGATCTGAGTGTCTTCGAGCAACACCCTGGGCATGTTTATTCAAAGTGAATCCTTCTGGAAATCCCATGGGCTCCCAGAGACCGCCGCCTGAAAGTTTATCAAGCAGCCGTACAGAGCTTTGGGTCAAGAACGGAGCCATTAAAAAAACCTGTGAAATACAGTATACTAAATAAAAAACATTAAGAGCCCCAACCGGTCTTAAATACATGCTTCGTAGATGCAGCTGGTGGCCACTTTGGCTGGTGGCGTGGTCGGTGGCGCTGGGGTGAACATGGTGGTCGGGACAAACAAGAATTATTCACACATTGAGCAGGAGGGGGAGCAAGGGTGGAGCCGTGATGGCCAGAAGCAGGACGCTCCCAATTTCATGGTGGTGGTGGTGGGAATGGTGAATCCGCTCCGGGTTTGGTCCGAACACTGTGGCCGACGGCTTTTTGGTTTGCTCCGTCAGGACGGCTTTAAAAGCGAGCTTCACAGGCTGTCCAAGGTAAGCGAGAGATTTAAGGATTCGTTTCCCCCAGTTTCATTCTGTGAGTTTCTGTAGCGGAGGAAGGATTCGAACCCAGATCTCCAGGGTACAAATCCTTCACTCCATCCGCCACACCACACTACAGTGGGCTTATACTCTTTGTAAAGACAACAATGACAAATGGACAAGGGGAAGACATTGGAGAAGAGGCAGGAGTGAAAAAAGAAGGTGGAAAGGAACGGTCGGAGGTTCTGGATTTGCTTAGGGGCAAATTCAGCACCATGGAGAACTCCTCTCTAACTTTCACACCAAAAGCAGCCGTTGATTTAACTGTGAAATCTGGCTTTGCTGACCTCGACTTTCCTTGTCTGGGACGGAAGCTGGCAAGAATGGGCTGGTTAAGGAAGCTCTGAGACTCGGATGGGGTGTCGCCCTCTTTGTCCTATGGAACTACCCTCCTCATGATGCGGAGGTACGATCGTTTTCCTTGCAAAGACCCATAAACTGGATCCTTTTCCAGAAGCCACCAGTACCATGCCTGACTACTAGGACGGACTCCCTTGTGTAGAATTTGGGGCCCTCTGAAATCCTGGCCTGGATTCAGGAGGTCCTCGCCTGCCCATCATCCGACCCATGGTCTGTTTTGCAACACAGCCAGGGAATGGAGGACCGACACTGGGATCCACAAGACGTCTCGGGGCACAGAGTCCGGCCTTGCTGCCCCATCTCTGCCACATGATCAGTCGAAATGAGGTGTTTGGATTTCCTGGACTACAAATTCCATAATTCTCCCTTCTGGGAGTTCTGCCTGGCCTATGCGCACCGTAGAAACCCCCTAAATTTGGCTCCCCTGGGAGAAAGGCTTCAGCAGGGAGGCTTTGAGGCCTAGCTCCGCTCGAGCTTCCTGTTCAGAAAGAAAACTCCCAGCTAGCCGTGGGGCAGGAACAGGAAGCTCGGCCTAGCCAGGCCTCAAAGCCGGTTAAGGCCTTTCTCCCAGGCGAGCCACATTTAGGGGCCTGTCGGGGAGAACTCTGGGAATGGAGAATTGTGGGAGTTGTAGTCTAGAACATTAAAATAAGCCCCATCCCCAGTCATAAGAGCCCACACTGGCGATATCGTAATTCTTCCTCTGCTGAGTCTCCAGTTTTGACCCAGAAATCTCAGAGAAATAAATGCTACTGACATGGCACCTATATTCGTCACAGCCCAGATTCGCTACTCATGGTAGGGCTGGCCTATGAGCAGATTGATATTTCAGGAAGCTGAAAAATGAATTGAGAGTGGACAGTTGCCAGGAGAAAATGGATTGAATGTTTTGGCTCTTCCCCTTTAGGAGTCTGGGGTGTAAAACTAGGTGACAGTACCTCTGGGCAAGTGCAGAGAGCACTCATGTCACCCAAGACACTAGCTAATGCCCGTGTGTCAGAAATCTCGGAGAACCGGGATTTCCTGCTTAAGGGGTCGGTGCCTGTTTTTAATCTCACACCTGTGTTCGGAGGAACAAGTTACAGCAAACAAAGTAACTAGTAATAGAAATAAATATCCCAGTAACTAGTTACTCGAGGGTAATGAGAGTGTGACGCAGTTACATTTCAGAAGTTAGGGAACCCGAAAGGTGGTGACGTTAAGAGCAAGAGAACACAAAAATAATTTGCATGGTCTACAACAAGGAGAAGTTACTTTTCAAATAACGGACGGGGAACAGGTTCGAATTACTTCCTAAAATCAGGTTTCCAAGATCTGGTTTTTCTTTTCTGGAAATGCAGGATTGGGTAGGGTGACGGGACAGGCGACCGGGAGCCCGATTTTTCCCGAGCGCGCCGACACGTGTCTTTAGGGGCTGCGCAAAAAGCTTTCTTGGCTTGCTCTCTCTCTCTCTCCACCGCCACCTGCCCGGCAGTTTCCCTAAGGTGCCGGGGCTGTGTGCATATTTTTGTGTGTTTTGTGTTGGGGAAGGGAGAAATCCCGGGGGGGGGGAGGCTCTGAGGTTACACCAGTTGGGGTTTCGCCAGCTCTGGCTGCCTGCACTTAGCGTGGGGTGGGGAAGACGGAAGAGAGCCGAGGAGCAGCCGCTGGCAGAGAAAGGACTTCCATTAGCGGCCCTGGAAAGCCTCCGGGGAGCCATTTTGACAGTGAAAAAAAAGAGAATAGAGAGGAGGAGGAGGGGAGAGCGGCTAAGAGCTCGAATCTGCTCGTTGCTCTTCCCTTTATGGCCAGGCTTCTTGATGGATCAGACCCGGTCTTCCTGATCTTCTGCTCCCAGGGGTGAAAGATGGCTGCCTTTGGTCAGCTGCATCAGCCCTACTAGAAGGCAAAAGGGGGCGGGGGCTGTTTGCCTCAGGCGGCTGATAGTGTTGGGCAGCAAATTGTCAGAAGAGGGGAAACTGGGCGCAAAGCTCCCTGGAGCCTGGCTCGGGCCTCTAAAAACTGGCTGGAAGATCCCTGGGAATCAAATGTGGCCCCCCCGCTACGTCCTTCTTAAGGTAAAGGCAAAGATCCCCCTTGATATTTAGTCCAGTCGTGTTCGACTCTAGGGCACGGTGCTCATCCCCGTCTCCGAGCCGTAGAGCCAGCGTTGTCCGTAGACAGTTTCCGTGGTCACGTGGCCAGCGCGACTAGACACGGAACGCCGTGACCTTCCCACCGAGGTGCTACCTGTTTAGCTACACAATATTTTACATGGTTTTGAACGGCTAGGTTGGCAGGAGCTGGGGCAAGCGACGGAAGCTCCCTCCGCCGCGGGATTCGATCTTACGACGGCTGGTCTTCCAACCTTGCAGCTTCTGCGGTTAGCCCCCACTGCCCCCACTTCCTTCTTACTCCATACCTTTTTCCTTCTAATTCCAGAATGCCTGTCTTCCTTTCCCCAGACACAAGCATTCTGTGCGTGTTCAGAAGCATTTACCCTGATTAATCATTCCACCCTACTGGCTTCAGAGCCAGATGTTGGGAGTTCAAATCCCCACTGGGCCTCCTTGACAGGGGCTGGACTGATAGTGGCTACTCCCTTTGAGAAAGGCTGTGTGGCTTTAAATGCAATGCACGTTTTCAGAAGCACCTACCATCTTCATCTAACGCAGGATGCAAAAAAACCCACTTGCGGAACAGGGTGGTTTGCAAATATAGTAGGACTCCTTATCTGCGGGACTCCTTATCCACTGATTCAATTATCCACGATCTGAAAACATTACAAGTGAAATCTTAGAAACAAATATTGCTGAAGATGAAGTTATTGGAGCTGGCATTCTCTGTTAAAACAGCATTAACCATAATCCAAAATTTTTTGCAAAGGCAAAGCAGAAGAACAGATGAACAGTACATTTAAAAACAGGTCGGTAAGCAGAAGCAACCGCTTGCTTTTCAACCCTTAGCCAGATCAGATGTTTGAAGGCCTGTGAGAAGCAGGGAGAAAAGCGTGCCCTGTCAGTTCAAGCGCATGCTGACTGGAGAGAACAGGGGTTGTAGTCCAAAAATAAAATGTTTCTAAGCTATGGCCCAGTCTCCACTAGCAGGGAGTTCCTGAGACTTTATTATACTTCATCTCAACACTGTTTTTTCCCCCCAATTTTAAGAAATACCTTAAGAGGATTTTTTTAGTATGGATAAGAAACTTGGTTTGCCTCTGCTCTTATCATATTGTGGTTCCCTTATAGGTACATATACGTGTTATTCCGTGTGGAGCAGTGGGTAAATTAATGACTGAGACTCCAGAGACCTGGGTTCAAATCTCCAACCAGCCATTAAAACTCACAGGGTGTATGGAACTGGTAGACCCACTCCTTAAATAGCCCTGTTAGGATTATTGTAAGTCTATGTCCCATAACAACAAGTGTATACATGTCTTCTGCACTGAAAAAATGTGAGATTTTTAGAAACTTTAAGGACCATTTTAATGAAAAAGAACAAGAGGACGTACAAGATGGTAGTAGAGCTGGCTTGAGAGATCAGTGCTTTAAGCCTCTGAGCGATGGAATATTAGGGTTCCCGTCTGAAAACAGACATAGAACATGGAGAATGCAGGAAAAGAATGAAGCAACTTAGACATCATCATCCTCTTAGAACTGTTGAGCTGGAAGGGACCCTATGCCGGCCGTCATTCTAGATAGCTGCCCTGGGTGCTGTCAAAATTTTGGTTGCCCTTGGCAAGGTAAAGCTTGGCATCCTTTCTCCTGCTGGCAACGCGGGCACCCTATTGCGCCGCCATGTCGAGCCCTTTCCTGGGTTTTGGAATCATAAACACAGACGCTCAAGACCCCATATTCATAAACCAGTGTGTGTGTTTTTTGGAAGAACTGAATATTGTAAGGATGCTCAGCTCTCCTCCCCCCCAATCTTGTAACAAGGGGTTTCTCTTTTTCTTTCCAGATATTGGACCGAAAACAGAGCGAAAATGTCCTGAAATTGAGTCCAAATATCCCCCTGAGGAGGAGGAGAAGGAGGAAAGTGAGTCCAGGCACAGAAAGAGAGGCAGGAATGGACCAAAGTCCCTCCAGCCTCGCATTGACATGGAGCCATGTCTCTTCCCCCCCCCCCAATCATGTAACAAGGTGTTTCTCTTTTTCTTTGCAGACAATGGACTTAAAACAGAGGAGGAACAGGAGAAGGAGGAGGAGGAAAGTGAGTCCAGGCACAGAAAGAGAGGCAGGAATGGACCAAAGTCCCTCCAGCCTCGCATTGACATGGAGCCATGTCTCTTCCCCCCCCCCAATCATGTAAGAAGGTGTTTCTCTTTTTCTTTCCAGATACTGGACTGAAAACTGAGGAGAAGGAGGAGAAGGAGGAGGAGGAGAAAAGTGAGTCCAGACACAGAAAGAGAGGAAGGAATGGACCAAAGTCCCTCCAGCCTCGCATTGACATGGAGCCATGTCTCTTCCCCCCCCCCCCCAATCATGTAACAAGGTGTTTCTCTTTTTCTTTGCAGACAATGGACTTAAAACAGAGGAGGAACAGGAGAAGGAGGAGGAGGAAAGTGAGTCCAGGAACAGAAAGAGAGGCAGGAATGGACCAAAGTCCCTCCAGCCTCGCATTGACATGGAGCCATGTCTCTTCCCCCCCCCCCCAATCATGTAACAAGGTGTTTCTCTTTTTCTTTGCAGACAATGGACTTAAAACAGAGGAGGAACAGGAGAAGGAGGAGGAGGAAAGTGAGTCCAGGCACAGAAAGAGAGGCAGGAATGGACCAAAGTCCCTCCAGCCTCGCATTGACATGGAGCCATGTCTCTTCCCCCCCCCCAATCATGTAAGAAGGTGTTTCTCTTTTTCTTTCCAGATACTGGACTGAAAACTGAGGACAAGGAGGAGAAGGAGGAGGAGGAGAAAAGTGAGTCCAGACACAGAAAGAGAGGAAGGAATGGACCAAAGTCCCTCCAGCCTCGCATTGACATGGAGCCATGTCTCTTCCCCCCCCCCCCAATCATGTAACAAGGTGTTTCTCTTTTTCTTTCCAGATACTGGACTGAAAGCTGAGGAGAAGGAGGAGAAGGAGGAGGAGGAGAAAAGTGAGTCCAGACACAGAAAGAGAGGAAGGAATGGACCAAAGTCCCTCCAGCCTCGCATTGACATGGAGCCATGTCTCTCCCCCCCCCCCCCCAATCATGTAACAAGGTGTTTCTCTTTTTCTTTCCAGACAATGGACTTAAAACAGAGGAGGAACAGGAGAAGGAGGAGGAGGAAAGTGAGTCCAGGAACAGAAAGAGAGGCAGGAATGGACCAAAGTCCCTCCAGCCTCGCATTGACATGGAGCCATGTCTCCCCCCCCCCCCAATCATGTAACAAGGTGTTTCTCTTTTTCTTTGCAGACAATGGACTTAAAACAGAGGAGGAACAGGAGAAGGAGGAGGAGGAAAGTGAGTCCAGGAACAGAAAGAGAGGCAGGAATGGACCAAAGTCCCTCCAGCCTCGCATTGACATGGAGCCATGTCTCTCCCCCCCCCCCAATCATGTAACAAGGTGTTTCTCTTTTTCTTTGCAGACAATGGACTTAAAACAGAGGAGGAACAGGAGAAGGAGGAGGAGGAAAGTGAGTCCAGACACAGAAAGAGAGGCAGGAATGGACCAAAGTCCCTCCAGCCTCGCATTGACATGGAGCCATGTCTCTCCCCCCCCTCCAAATCATGTAACAAGGTGTTTCTCTTTTTCTTTCCAGATAATGGACCGAAAACTGAGGGAAAACTTCCTGAAATTGAGTCCAAATAACCCCCTGAAGAGGAGGAGAAGGAGGAAAGTGAGTCCAGGCACAGAAAGAGAGGCAGGAATGGACCAAAGTCCCTCCAGCCTCGCATTGACATGGAGCCATGTCTCCCCCCCCCAATCATGTAACAAGGTGTTTCTCTTTTTCTTTCCAGATACTGGACTGAAAACTGAGGAGGAACAGGAGAAGGAGGAGGAGGAAAGTGAGTCCAGACACAGAAAGAGAGGCAGGAATGGACCAAAGTCCCTCCAGCCTCGCATTGACATGGAGCCATGTCTCCCCCCCCCCAATCATGTAACAAGGTGTTTCTCTTTTTCTTTCCAGACACTGGACTGAAAGCTGAGGAGGAACAGGAGGAGGAGGAGGAGGAAAGTGAGTCCAGACACAGAAAGAGAGGCAGGAATGGACCAAAGTCCCTCCAGCCTCGCATTGACATGGAGCCATGTCTCTCCCCCCCCCCAATCATGTAACAAGGTGTTTCTCTTTTTCTTTCCAGATACTGGACTGAAAGCTGAGGAGGAACAGGAGGAGGAGGAGGAGGAAAGTGAGTCCAGACACAGAAAGAGAGGCAGGAATGGACCAAAGTCCCTCCAGCCTCGCATTGACATGGAGCCATGTCTCTCCCCCCCCTCCAAATCATGTAACAAGGTGTTTCTCTTTTTCTTTCCAGACACTGGACTGAAAGCTGAGGGAAAACTTCCTGAAATTGAGTCCAAATAACCCCCTGAAGAGGAGGAGGAGGAGGAAAGTGAGTCCAGGCACAGAAAGAGAGGCAGGAATGGACCAAAGTCCCTCCAGCCTCGCATTGACATGGAGCCATGTCTCCCCCCCCCAATCATGTAACAAGGTGTTTCTCTTTTTCTTTCCAGACACTGGACTGAAAGCTGAGGAGGAACAGGAGAAGGAGGAGGAGGAAAGTGAGTCCAGACACAGAAAGAGAGGAAGGAATGGACCAAAGTCCCTCCAGCCTCGCATTGACATGGAGCCATGTCTCCCCCCCCCTCCAAATCATGTAACAAGGTGTTTCTCTTTTTCTTTCCAGACACTGGACTGAAAGCTGAGGGAAAACTTCCTGAAATTGAGTCCAAATAACCCCCTGAAGAGGAGGAGGAGGAGGAAAGTGAGTCCAGACACAGAAAGAGAGGCAGGAATGGACCAAAGTCCCTCCAGCCTCGCATTGACATGGAGCCATGTCTCTCGCCCCCCCCTCCAAATCATGTAACAAGGTGTTTCTCTTTTTCTTTCCAGACACTGGACTGAAAGCTGAGGAGGAACAGGAGAAGGAGGAGGAGGAAAGTGAGTCCAGACACAGAAAGAGAGGCAGGAATGGACCAAAGTCCCTCCAGCCTCGCATTGACATGGAGCCATGTCTCCCCCCCCCCTCCAAATCATGTAACAAGGTGTTTCTCTTTTTCTTTGCAGACACTGGACTGAAAACAGAGGAGGAACAGGAGAAGGAGGAGGAGGAAAGTGAGTCCAGGCACAGAAAGAGAGGCAGGAATGGACCAAAGTCCCTCCAGCCTCGCATTGACATGGAGCCATGTCTCTCCCCCCACTCCCAATCATGTAACAAGGTGTTTCTCTTTTTCTTTCCAGACAATGGACTTAAAACAGAGGAGGAACAGGAGAAGGAGGAGGAGGAAAGTGAGTCCAGGCACAGAAAGAGAGGCAGGAATGGACCAAAGTCCCTCCAGCCTCACATTGACATGGAGCCATGTCTCCCCCCCCCCTCCAAATCATGTAACAAGGTGTTTCTCTTTTTCTTTGCAGACAATGGACTTAAAACAGAGGAGGAACAGGAGAAGGAGGAGGAGGAAAGTGAGTCCAGGAACAGAAAGAGAGGCAGGAATGGACCAAAGTCCCTCCAGCCTCGCATTGACATGGAGCCATGTCTCTCCCCCCCCCTCCAAATCATGTAACAAGGTGTTTCTCTTTTTCTTTGCAGACAATGGACTTAAAACAGAGGAGGAACAGGAAAAGGAGGAGGAGGAAAGTGAGTCCAGGAACAGAAAGAGAGGCAGGAATGGACCAAAGTCCCTCCAGCCTCGCATTGACATGGAGCCATGTCTCTCCCCCCCCCTCCAAATCATGTAACAAGGTGTTTCTCTTTTTCTTTGCAGACAATGGACTTAAAACAGAGGAGGAACAGGAGAAGGAGGAGGAGGAAAGTGAGTCCAGGCACAGAAAGAGAGGCAGGAATGGACCAAAGTCCCTCCAGCCTCGCATTGACATGGAGCCATGTCTCCCCCCCCCTCCAAATCATGTAACAAGGTGTTTCTCTTTTTCTTTCCAGATAATGGACCGAAAACTGAGGGAAAACGTCCTGAAATTGAGTCCAAATAACCCCCTGAAGAGGAGGAGAAGGAGGAAAGTGAGTCCAGGCACAGAAAGAGAGGCAGGAATGGACCAAAGTCCCTCCAGCCTCGCATTGACATGGAGCCATGTC
This sequence comes from Pogona vitticeps, assembly GCF_051106095.1. Lineage (NCBI taxonomy): Eukaryota > Metazoa > Chordata > Lepidosauria > Squamata > Agamidae > Pogona > Pogona vitticeps. The sequence goes on along the minus strand of NC_135797.1, from coordinate 4,278,015 downwards.
TCTCCCCCCCCCAATCATGTAACAAGGTGTTTCTCTTTTTCTTTCCAGATACTGGACTGAAAGCTGAGGACAAGGAGGAGAAGGAGGAGGAGGAGAAAAGTGAGTCCAGACACAGAAAGAGAGGAAGGAATGGACCAAAGTCCCTCCAGCCTCGCATTGACATGGAGCCATGTCTCTCCCCCCCCCCCATCATGTAACAAGGTGTTTCTCTTTTTCTTTCCAGATAATGGACCGAAAACTGAGGGAAAACTTCCTGAAATTGAGTCCAAATAACCCCCTGAAGAGGAGGAGAAGGAGGAAAGTGAGTCCAGGCACAGAAAGAGAGGCAGGAATGGACCAAAGTCCCTCCAGCCTCGCATTGACATGGAGCCATGTCTCTCCCCCCCCATCATGTAACAAGGTGTTTCTCTTTTTCTTTCCAGACACTGGACTGAAAGCTGAGGGAAAACTTCCTGAAATTGAGTCCAAATAACCCCCTGAAGAGGAGGAGGAGGAGGAAAGTGAGTCCAGACACA